>NW_024412394.1:58810639-58860758 GCF_014898765.1 Herpailurus yagouaroundi
ATATATATATATATATATATATATATATATATATATATGCAGAAAACCCTGACTAAGCAAAAAATTGTTACAACTAATAAATAAATTCAGTAAAGTTGCAGGGTATAAAATCAACATACAAAAATCAATGGCATTTCTATACACTAAGAATAAGCCATCTGAAAAGGAAATTAATAAAATGATCTCATTTGCAATACCAACTAAAGGAATAAAATAGGAATACATTTAATCAAAGAGGTAAAGGGCTTATGCACTGAAAATATAAAATATGGATAAGTGGTATTAAAGAAAACACAGATAAATAGAAATATATCCTTCATACATGGATTGGAAATAATATTGCTAAAATGTCCATACTGCCCAAAGTGATCTATACATTCAGTTCAATCTCTATCAAAATCCCAATGGAATTCTTTTCAGAAATAGAAAAAAGAACTCTAAAATTCACCTGGAAATACAAATGACCCCAAATAGCCAGGGAAACATTGAGCAAGAAGAACAAAGCTGGAGGCATCATACATCCTGATTTCAAAATATATTTAAAAAGCTACAGTAATTGAAACAGTGCAGTACTTGCATAAGACAGACATGCAAACCAATGAAATGGGATATAGAAAGTCCAGAAATAAATCCATGCACTTTTGGCCAACTGATCTTTGACAAGGGTGCCACAAACGCACAATGTAGAAACAATAGTCTCTTTAATAGTGTTGGAAAAACTGAATATCCACATGCAGAAGGAAATTGGACTCATCCCACACCATGTAAAAAGTGGGATAATTGATACAAAATCAACTCAGTATGGATTAAGGGCTTAATGTAAGATCTGACATGTAAAACTACAAGAGGAAAACATAAGGAAAAATCTTCTTGACTTTGGTCTTGGAATTGAGTTCATGGATATGACACCAAATACACAGGTAACCAAAACAAAAATAGACAAGTGGGATTGCATCAAAGTAAAAAGCTCCTGCACAGCAAGGGAAACAATAAATGGAGTGAATAAAGATCTTATAGGATGGGAGGAAATATTTTCAAACCATAAATCTTATGAGGGGTTAACATCTAAAATATATAAGGAACTCAATCAAACAACTCAATAGCACAAAAACAAATAACCTAATTAAAATTGGGGCAAAGGATCTGAATAGACATTTCTCTGAAGAAGATACACAAATGGACAACAGGTGGGGAAAAAGCTGCTCAACTTCACCAGTCATCAGGGAAATGCAAATTGAAACCACAATGAGATACCACTTCATATCTGTTAGAATACCTATCATCACAGAGACAAAAGATAAGCATTGGCAAGGATGTGGAGAAAGAGAACCTTTGTGAGAATGTAAATCAGTGTAGCCATTATGGAAAATGGTATGGTGGTTCTTCAAAAAATTAAAAATAGGACTAGCATGTGATTTAGTGATCCCACGTCTTTTAAGAAAATTTTATTTAATATTTATTTCTGAGAGAGAGAGAGAGAGAGAGACAGAGAGACAGAGCATGAGTGGAGGAGGGGTAGAGAGAGAAGGAACACAGAATCCCAGGCAGGCTCCGGGATCTGAGCTGTCAGTACAGAACCTGGCATGGGGCTTGAACTCATGAATGGTGAGATAATTACCTGAGCCAAAGTCGGACGCTCAACCAACTGAGTCACCTAGGCGCCCCAGTAATCTCACTTCTGAGTATATGTCCAAAATAAATGAAATACTATCTTGAAGAGATATATGCACTTGCATGTTTATTGCAGCATTATTCCCAGTAGTCAATACAGAAACAACCTAAATGTCCATCAACAGATGTATGGATAAAGAAAATGTGATACACACAGATCACACACACACACACACACACACACACACACACACACACTATTCAGCCTTTAAAAAGAAGAAAATCCTTTCATTTGCGATAGCATAGATGAACTTGGAGGACGTTATGCCAACTGAAATAAGCCAGACGCAGAAGGATACATACTGCATGGTCTCATTTATGTAGAACTTAAAAAAGTCAAATGCATAGAAGCAATGAATGACATGGTGATTGCCAGGGGCCAGGAGGAAGGGTGAATGGGGAAGATGTTGGTCAGAGTACAAAGTTTCAAGGTGAGTAAGTTCTGGGGATCTAATGTACAGTATGCTGATTATATTAACAATACTGTGTTGTATACCTGAAGCTTTCTAAGTGGGTAGATCTTAAGTGTTCTCACCAATAAATAAATAAATAAATAAATAAATAAATAAATAAATAAATAAAACGAGTATGTTAATTAACTTGATTGTGGTAATCATTTCACAATGTATACATATATCAAAACATCAAGTTGTATACCTTAAAAAATACTATCCCTATTCGTCAGTTATACTTTAATATAGCTGAAAAAAAGATCCTCTTTTATTCAGTTTAGAAAGCTCTTATACTGTTCTTCCTTTCTGATTGTATACTCTAATAAACTGTTGCCTGCTGCTCATTTTATTTTGTGCCCACCTCTTCATTCTTTGAAGTGGGAATACAACAAATCCTAGGTATTAAGGTAAAAAAAATCCTGCAACAGTACAATTTATTTCAAAATTATTTGTATATTTTTTTCTCAATCCTGTGTGTGGAAAAAAAGTAAAACATTTTGTGAGGTATTTAGTTAATTTTGATCCTTCTATATGATTCATTTATGTATTTGGATTTAGGCATTTATTAGTAGGGAGGAAGTCAGTTGGTAGAGACTTGTTTCATTGAATGATAGAGATGGGTGCATTTAATTTTAGAAGAAAATGCAACGATGAGTTGTCAGTGTATTTTTTCATCAATTCAGTTATGTGCACTTTACCCACATGTTAGTTTTTAAACTAATAGCTAGGATGTGCCTTACTATTAATATGAATATTTAATGTTGTATTTTTGGTTCCCAAAGGAAGTTATTACATTAATTGTGCATTTTTTAAATGTTTAATGTTGAAAGAGAGAGACAGCATGACCAGAGGAGGGGGAGAGAGAAAGAGACACAGAATCCGAAGCAGGCTCCAGGCTCTGAGCTGTCAGCACAGAGCCTGATGTGACGCTTGAACCCACAAACTATGAGATCATGACCTGAGCTGAAGTCAGATGCTTAACCAACTGAGCCATCCAGATGCCTCTAAATTCACTGTGCATTTTACCATCAATTGTACTTTAGAATTGAGAAATCACTGGAGATTGTTTTCTGGTTCACCTAAGTAGGTAGAATTGATCTATAGGAAACACAGGAGACAATGGATTTTCAATTCTTGAGACTGGGTAATGTTTTAGGCATTAAATTTTATTTTTTCCCCTCAGTGGAGCCCAGAATAATGTCTTGGAGATATTGTTATGTAAATGTATGTTAAATAATGAATATACCAACATCAAAAATCAAGATACCAATTTAGCATAGGTTTTTGGATGGACATTGCTGTATTTGAGCTAATTACTGAATACAAGCTGTAGGCTAGAAGTAAATTAATATTCAAGCATTCACTGATTTATATTAATTGGTCAAAATTTAAATGAGGTATCTAAAATTGAATAAGCATAGAGGAGGGATGCAGTTATGATTGTAAGTAATAACAAATACCCAAGTGTTAATTAGATATGGGAAACTGATCATTATGTTGTCTTGAAAATAAACATGTATACATATCATGGGCAAAATATACAAGACAGAGAATCTCTGTCAAACAACCTTAGCAAATTTGCGTGTGTGTGTGTGTGTGTGTGTGTGTGTGTGTGTGTGTTTACTTATACATAGAAAAAGTATATAAAGCACAAAAATGAATTTAATAGTCATCCTTTTTATTTTGCACTTTGATTAAATGCTAAAGTTCTTTACAACTCTTAATAAATGTAAATTAAAAGAAATCACTGACCAATTTACATATTGGAATTATTTGATATCTATTGGAAATGCTATTAGAAAAATGTATGTTGGTTTAAAATAATTTTAATCTTTAAAATCATAATATATTTTGTAATAAAAAAGATGATGGAGATAAACTCTTCAACTATTTTTCAATTACCAAATGACAACATCTGTTGATGACCCATGGTTTTGGGTCTTCAGATGTCAGGGTTATTCACTGGACCCTGACTGTTGCACCATAGGAAAGTGAGAATAAAGGCCCCTGGAATTGTAGCCATGATACAGCTTTTTCTGAAGTTGTAAAGGAGCATCTAGGCTCTGGGTGTAGCTCTGCAGAGCTCAGTTACAGAACTAAAATGCCTCAATGTGACCTATATGTATCACGTTGTTTATGTGAACTTTCATCGAGATATGCATTTATATATTCCCTTGTTTCAAAATGGTCTCTAAAAGATCTAGAACCAAATACATTGGGTTAAAAGTCATATGTCTTGACAATTGAGATATAAAAATGGAAACCAGATTGTTAAAAAAGTTGGTCTCTGTGACTCTTTCATGTAAAGGGTTGAGTAAAAGTGAGTTTAAGACATTCATGGAGCAAGTGATTCTATGAATTTAGATGAAGTGGGTGGGTTTATAGATTTCATCCACAAATAAAATAGCAGTGTTTACCTTTGTTGAGAATACAGGCTTTAAAATCATTTCTTTCTTTTCTTTCTGTACAAAATGCATGTTTTATACAAACCCAAAGAAGAAAAGGTAGCTATAATGAACATCTACACATTTAAGGGCTAATTACTTTTGTACTCTTGAGCAAACATATACTGTAACCTAAAGAGAATGTATCTGAGTGTATGCCTCACATCCTGAAGAATACTATTATTAAAACGCATGTACTGCTTTCTGTAATTCATAAGCATGAGAACAAAGCTAAATGCAAAAGAATATTCTTAAACCATCAACCAATTTCTTAATCAGTTCTTTTCTTATGGCACTGTAGGAGAAAGCAAATCCTCCCCCCTCCCAAATAATTGACACTCTCCAGTATGATAGTACAGGTTGCCAAGGTGTGCTTTAAAAGTACAGAAACAGGCAGACCTGGATTTTAGCCCAGCTGTTACAAAGCTGCTCAACATCAAGCCTATCATTTAACCTTTCTGAGCCTACGTAAATTGGGTTGATACTTACCTCATGGGTTTGTTACATGTAACCTTACATATTGCATATGTTCAATACATGGTAACTGTTATGCTAACAGATGGAGCTGATTATTGAAGGCATTAGATTGAATCATATGAAATTTTGTAGATAAAAAATGGCCAAATTTAAGACTTCATGATAAGGTTTTCCCCTCCTAGGAATCTCAAGAGCACTATTGCTGTGAAGCCAAAGTATGGATGGCAAGGCCAGATTCCTTGGTGAATTTTCAGTCAATAGTCATGGCCCTTTTATCAGTGACTAGTTTATAATATGCTGAAGTAACACCCATAACCATGGAGCTCAGGGATCTTAGACTATCCCTTTCTATACTCCCAACGTGAACAAATAATTTTACATCTTACTAAAGTTAGCATATTAAACTCATTGCATTTGAATGGTTACACTTCCATTCCATGCTACTGAGAGTCACAAATACACAGGAAGGATGGACATAAGCACACTGTTTCACCTGCTCTTTCTAGTAATACCAATAACATAGAGAAGCCTATCTAGACTTTTGGTGATACGTGTGCTCTCCTAAAAGCTGGATTTCAAGGTATTTTCTATATTGTTGATTTCCTTCTCAGTCACTCTCCTTTGCACTTGAGGCAGGCGTTTCCGGAAATTTCCACTCAGCACGATGTAGAGAAAAGGATTAATGCTGCTGCTGGCATAGCTGAAACAGATGGAGAGATAATAACCCACATGGAAAGCCAGCGTGGGCTGCTCCATCTGTAAGTTCACCAGTTGTATCACGTGATAGGGGGCAGCACTTAAGATAAAGACTGCCACCAGCACCAGCACCATCTTTGTCAGCTTCATCACTTGTTGCTTTGGAACACTGGGATTATAACTACAAAGGAAGCATTAGATAGACAGAACATAAACAACCATAGAAATTATGGGGCAATGATTTCCTAGAGCTTTCATTAACAGAGATGTCATGCAGTTACCATGAGCCCCCTGATGTGTTGTGATGAGAAGAACTGATCTTTCCCCAAAACACATAACTACAGTCTAATTGTGATACAATATCAGGCAAGTCCAGATTGGGAACATTCTATGGGATACCTGACCAGTACTCCTTAATACCCTCGAGGTCATGAAAAACAAGGAAAGAGCAGGAAACTCTCATAGACTAGAGGAGACTGGGGAGACATGACAACTAAATGCAATGTGGTATTCTGCATTGAATCCTGGACCAGAAAGAGGCTGTAATGAAAAAACTGGAGGAATCCAATTAAGGGTAGAGTTTAGTTAGTAATAATGTACCAATGCCATTTTCTTTGCTTGGACAAATGCATCATGGCAGGGTAGTATATTCATGGAGGAACGAAGTGAGGACTGTATAGGAACTCTATACTATTTATGGAACTTTTCTATTAATTTAAAATTATTCCAGATAAAATTTGAAACTTCCCAAGTTTTATCATGTTATATTTAGATATTTAATAGAAATGTCCCAGGGATGTAGTTGAAGCAGATGAAAAAGCCCAGGGAATGATTAAAAAAAAAAGCACGGCAACTGAAAATCTTTGTAAGATAATGATTATCTTATCTGAGTAGGCACCATCTGAGCCTACAGCTTATCTGAGTAGGCACCATCATTCCTCTAATTATTTGCATTTTGAGGGGTAATTGGACAGTATGAGATTTGTTTCATAAGATGCTCTTTGCATTTCTGAGGAAAGTGCTGGGAACAAAGTGATCTGTTTTGGAGGATGGTCTTAAAAGGGCTCAAGCATCCTCTCCAACTGTCAGTGTCTTAATACTCCATGTGGTTCCATTTCAACTGTCTTCCCAGCTCAGCTGCCTGTGATACATTTAGAAGCTAAGTTATTTTTCCATAACTGTGGCTGCTTCCCTTTCCCATTCTAAATGGGAATGCAACATTACCAGAGAATTTCAGGAAGCTAAGTGGGAAAAAATGTCATGGGTCAATAAAACACCTAAACCTTTGGCACCAGAGTTTGCCACAGATTTTGACTCATGGTTAAATTGATCGCCTATTTGACTTCCAGGGAAGATGGTGGGTTAGGAGAATCCTAAACTCATCTCATCTCACAGATGCAACTAGATAACACCCATATCAGTTGTAAATAACCCAGAAAATGACCCAAAACCTGGCAGAACAGACTCTACATAGTTAATCATAGAGAAGAGGCCACATCAAAAATGTAGGAAGGGCAAAGGTGTGGTCAGGAGCAAAACTGACATGTAAGGCTGTCCACAGGAGGGCAGGAAGCTGCAAGCATGAAGAAGGCAGAAGAGCAGAGCCTACACTAGACATCCTAGGCAGGGGGGATCTGAACTGGGAAGACGAATCTCCACAACATTTGGATTTAAAAACAGAGGGGCTTAACTTCACAAGTTTTTACAATCAGTGAGGCTTAATACCTGGAACTTTAAAAATCAGCAGGCTCATCTCTGGGAGAGTTAAAGGGCGGAAGGAAACTGAGTTCCCACCCCTAAAGAGACAACACAACCACAGTCCCTTGTAGATACAGCACAGAAGCAGCAGTTTGAAAAATATCTGTGATTTATTTATTAATCTCAGAACATGTACTGGAGGGGCAGAAATCATTAGGAGACTTATCCAAGAATAAAAGAGCATGGACACCTGGGGAACCAGTATGAACACTCTCTACCTACCTTGCTAAAAGTGTACCCCACCCCCACGTTCTCCTGCAGACCTGCCTCCTCCAATATGCCTTTGGCTGGAACCCATCCAAAGCACTGCCACAAGCTTGGCAGTGTGTAAGCAGCCCTGACAGTGGCCAGCGTCACTCCAAAATGACTCCTGTCTGGGGTGCCCGAGTGGCTCAGTCGGTTAAGTGTCTGACTTCGGTTCAGGTCATGGTCTTGTGGTTCGTGAGTTCTAGCCCAGTATCAGGCTCTGTGCTGACAGCTTAAAGCCTGGAGCCAGCTTTAGATTCTGTGTCTCCTTCTTTCTCTGTCCCTTGACCCCTCACACTCTGTCTCTCTGTCTTCAAAAAAAAAAAAAAAACATTAAAAAATAAAAACAAAAACAAAGTGACTCTGTCCTGGAGAGAGAAGAAGATAACCACACACAGAAGTTTCACTGAGGCTCCAGCAGTGGACTGGGGGCAGACATCTGGTCTGACTATAGTCCCTGACCACCAGTGAAAGCTTCTCAGGAGACAACACAGGGAGAGTCCCCTGTAGTTTGATGTTATTGCATCTCTGGCAGATGCATGGTCTGACCCAACTCAAGCCCACAATAGCCCCATACTGATCCATTAACAATACAGGACCCAACTCTGCCCACCACCGACAGAGAGCCATTGCAAATGACTGGACTGAAGTCAAATGCAGTTCAGCCATAATAGTAGAGCACATGCAACGCACATAGGAGACACCCGTGAAACAGCAGATTCTGATGAACAGAGAACATTGCACTGCAGGGCACTATAGAACCCCTTCTTCATTAGGACATCACTTTCAAAAGCAGAAGATGTAGCTGATTTCCCCAACACATAGAAATAGACATAGAGTGCTAGACAAGATGAGAATCAGAGGAATAGATCTCAAATGAAAGAACAGGACAAAATCGCAGCAAGAGAGCCAAATGAAATGGAGATAAGCAATATGCCTGATAGAGAATTTAAAGTAATGGTTATAAAGATACTCACTGGACTTGAGAAATTACTGAAATTAAAAAAAAACAGTAGAGGGAATTAATAGCAGAATAAAGATATTTGTGCTACCAAAGTGAGTATAAAATAGTAGAATAGAGGAAACAGAATAATGGATCAGTGATCAGGAAGATGGAATAATAGAAAGCAATCAAGCTTAATAGGAGAGAGAGAGAGAAAAAGAATAATAGAAAATGAGAATAGATTGAGGGAACTCAACGACACAGTCAAGCATACAAATAACGTTTGTATTAACAGGGGTCACAGAAAGAGAAGAGAGAGAAATGGGGGCAGGAAATTTATTTAAGAGACAATAGCTGAAAATTTCTCTAATCTGAGGAAGGAAACAGACATCCAGATATAGGAGGCACAGAGAGCTCCCAACAAAATCAACCCAAGGAGATCCACACCAAGACACATAATGATTAAAATGGCAAAAACAGTGATAAAGAGAGAATTTTAAAAGCAGCAAGAGAAAAGAAAACATACATATAAGGAAAGTGCCATAAGGCTATCAGTTGATTTTTTAGCAGAAACCTTGCAGGCAAGAAAGGAGTGGCATGATATATCCAAAGTGCTGAAAGAAAAAGCCCCTGGAACCAAGAATGTTCTGTCCAGTGAGGCTATCATTCAGAGTAGAAGGAGAGATAAAGAATATCTCAAACAAAAGTTAAAGAAATTCATCACCTGTAAACCAACCTCATAAGAAATATTAAAGGGGATTCTTTGAGTGTAAAGGAAAAACCGAAAGTAGGAATAAGAAAAGTAGAAAGCAGAAAGGCAGAAAAAATAAGTATATCTATAAAAATCAGCCCAGGGATTCACAAAATAAAAGAATGTAAATTATAACACCATATACGTAAAATACTGGGGAGGTAGGAGTAAAAATTTAGTGCTTTTAGAATGGGTTCAAACTTAAGTGACCATCAACTTAATATAGACTGCTATATGCATAAGATGTTATATATAAACTGATGATAACCACAAATCAAAGACCCGTAATAGATGTGCAAAATTTAAAAAAGAAAGGAATCCAAGTACATCATTAAAGAAAGCCATCAAACCATGAGAGAAGAGAGCAAGAGAAGAAAGGAACAAAGAAGTACAAAAATAACCATAAAATTAGAAAATGACAGTAAGTACATACCTATCAATAATTACTTTGGATGTCAGTGGACTAAATGCTCCAATCAAAGATAGGGTGACTGAATGGATAAATAAGTAACACCCATCTATATGTTGCATAGAAGAGACTCATTTCATTTCTACAGACACATGCAGATTGAAAGTGAAGGGATGGAAAAACATTTACCTTGCAAATGAAAGTACAAAGAAAGCTGGGGTAGCATTATTTATATCAGACAAAATAGACTTTAAAACAAAGACTGTAACTAGACACAAACAAGGACATTACATAATCATAAAGGGAACAATCCAATAAGATATAACAATTGTTAATATTTATGCACCCAACATCGAAGCACCCAAATACATAAAGCAACTATTAACAGACATAAAGGAAGTAATTGATTGGAATACACTGACAGGGGACTTTAACACCCTACTTACATCAATGGGTAGATCAGATAGAAAATCAACAAGGAAATAGTGGCTTTGAATGACATACTGGACCAGATGGATCTAAGATATATTCAGAACATTCCATTTTAAAAGAGTGGAAAACACATTCTTTTCAAGTGCACATGGAACATTCTCCAGAATAGGCCATAAAACAAGTTTCAACAAATTCAAAAAGATCAAAGTCATATCATACATCTTTTTCTAACCATATACTTATGAAACTAGAAATCAACCATAAGAAAAAACCTGGAAAGAGCTCAAATACATGGAGGTTAAATAACATGCTACTAAATAATGAGTGGGTCAATCAAGAAATCAAACAGGAAATAAAAAAATGTGGACACAAATAAAAATGATAACACAGTGGTCCCAAATCTTTGGGATACTAGGGCACTCAGCCAGTTAAGCATCTGTCTTTTGGTTTTGGCCCCAGGTCATGATCTCACAGTTTGTGATGATCACAGTTTGTGAGCCCCATATCAGGCCCCAAGCTGACAGTGAAAGAACCTGCTTGGGATTCTCTCCCTCTCTCTCTGTCTCTATCCCACTTTCTCTTTCTCTCTCTGTCTCTCAAACAAGTAAACGTTTTTTTTTTTTTAAAGGGGGAAAAAAACCCCAAGACTTTTATTTTTTTTATTTTTATTTTTTAAAAATTTTTTTTCAACGTTTTTATTTATTTTTGGGACAGAGAGAGACAGAGCATGAACAGGGGAGGGGCAGAGAGAGAGGGAGACACAGAATCGGAAACAGGCTCCAGGCTCCGAGCCATCAGCCCAGAGCCTGACGCGGGGCTCGAACTCCCGGACCGCGAGATCGTGACCTGGCTGAAGTCGGACGCTTAACCGACTGCGCCACCCAGGCGCCCCAACACCAAGACTTTTAAATATAGAGAACAAACTGTTGGTTGCCAGAGAGGATGTGGGTGGGGGGATGGGTGAAATAGGATTAAGAGGGGGTGATGTGTGGGAGATCTAGTGATCTTGTCTTTCCAAAATACAGTAATCTATTCTAAAGACAAAATTTAATATTGTCTTAAAATCCAACATGTTATGTGTTCACTGACTTACTTAACTTGTTATAGACAGTTTCAAGTAGAAAATAATTTAGATTTATTCATACAGTTTTACTGACAACTATTTTTAAAGTTTCTTCCCAAGTCTATTGTCTTAAGGTAAATCTTTGGTTTTATTCAGTCCTAATTAATCTCGTCCTAAATATTCAAGTATTAATGAGATTCTTTTCCTCCAAATTAAAAAATTAAGCACAAAATTAGAAAGTTATACACGGCATCTAGGATATTTACATATGTACACAACTCTTCAAAGTGTACAAATGAAACATTTAAGTAACATTGATAACAAATATAAAAATATTCTTTTAATAGTATATTGAGTTCTGTTTAGATTTTTATGAAACTATAACATTAGTATTGCAAGATTTATCACTGGGAGGTCCTCAAATAGCTGCTTCAGAACATATCTTATTTCAGAAAATGCCTCATATAAACATTAATGCCCGTATGTCTAAATGTGGTATGTTTCAAGTGATTGTTGTTTAAATTTCTGTTGTGGATGTCTTAGGATCTCTGAATTGTTCTTTCAACAAATAAAACAAAATAGGGTAAATACTTACCATCTGGCATCCTTATTCTGTTGGTACATCTCCCAAGTATAGCATAAAATTAAAATATAGCATACCAAAATCAAAGGCAGAGGGAAAAAAAAAGTTGTTATTGTCAAATAAAGTGTATACCTGTAAAATGAGAGAGAGAGAAGACACGGCTGTTATATTCACATTGCCGGGAACTGGTTTTTACAGTTTATGAGGCATGATTTTCTAATTTCTCAGGGCTCAGGATAAAAGTCTTTGGGGGAAAAGTTAAGGATCTTGGCTGCTTTTATGTAGAGAAGTCTTGCTCTTCATTATTTGCCAACAATGGTGCTCATCTGTTCTCTAGCCAAGCCCAGCACTACTGAGTACAAACAGGTGAGAATCCATATTATTACCATTATCTTTAGTGTTATCTACAATATGGAACAGCAAGTAGCATTTATTATATAGTATATGCTGATCTGAGTACTTGACATATTTTAATCCATTGAATCTGTTCAATGCCTGATTATAATTGCCATTAGTATTCTCCTGTTACAGAAGAGCAAACTAAGGCACAGAGGGGTTAAGTGGCTTGCCTGAGGGTATCCAGCTAGTAAGTAGGAGAGGTGGGATTTGAATCCACAAGAGAGTTGAGTTGCACAGCCCACCATTGTAATCAAGACCCCGATGGCCTCTCAAAGGGCCTGTTGTGAAATGAGACAGTCTTTTCCTTGAGATCCCCTGGGGAAAATTCTCAGGTAAGCCAATTCCATTTTTGCATGGATTCCAGTTATCCTCCTGCCTGGAAGAAGCTTGGTGTTGGTGAATGAAGGCAGCCCACACTGGGTGGGTGTGCACAGGGTGCCGCAGGGAGAGCACCTGGGAGCAGAGGGACACTGAAAGCCACACATTGGTTCCAGTCTCAGTTCACCATAAGAACTTAATTCTGGGGAGTAACAACAGAGGCTAGAACCTCAGGATTGCCCTTATGATAACCAACCAAAACCAGCAGATGCAGCTGCTGGTGCAAAATAATCATTATTATTTCTTTGACACAGGCTGAGTCCTCTAGACAGCCTGCTCTGTTGTGCTGCTCTGCTAGACAGGTTGGGGTTCATATTAATAATCTGTCAGCCACCAGTGATTAAATATCATTTCACCTTTAGATTGGCAGATGGTTTTTGTCTGTGAGTGCTGCCAGTGCTGGTGGGAGAAAATAATGAATTAACAATCACTCCTACTGATGTTGTGGTCCTCTGGAGATTTTTGTTACTGGATTTGTAGCCTTGCAAGGGCCTCTACCTCCATCCCTCTTGGGCTGTGAGTACATGACGCAGAAATGACTCACCTATTTGACAAGTGGTAGATAGGAAAAAGGAATCTTCCAAATTGACTGGAGATAATGTGTGTGAAAAGCACCTAGCACAATACGTAGCCTGTAGTAGGCGGTCAAAGAATTTTAGTCCTAGACTCCAAGGATATATTCAAAATTTCGAACAAAAATTTTTGACTTAATTTTTCTTTTCAAATTAAAATGTGAGAAGCTGTATTGGCTGCCTTGTTAGTTACCCAGAGCTGCTGTAACAAATGACTGGGTAGCTTAAAGCAACAGAAAGTTATTGTCTCAGTTGTGGAGGTAGAAGTTAAGGGGCACCTGGGTGGCTCAGTCAATTAAGTGTCCAACTCTTCATTTTAGCTCATGGCATGATCTCACGGTTGTGAGATCAAACCTCAAGTTGGGGTCTGCTGAGCATAGAGCCTGCTTGGGATTCTCTTTTTTCCTCTCTCCCCAACTCTCTCTCTCAAAAAAAAAAAAAAGTATGAAATTAAGATGTTGGCAGGGTTGGTGTTTTTTTTGGAGGCTCTGAGGAAGAATCTATGCCATGCCTCTCTGGTAGTTTCTGGCAATCCTTGGTGTTATTTCCCTTGTAGACACATCACTCCAATCCCTGCCTCTGTCTTCACAGGCTCTGTCCTCTCTGTGTCTCTTCAAACCTCACTCTCCTTGTGAGGACACCAATCACTGGATTTAAGGCACACTCGAATCCAGTATGACCTCATTTAACTTGATGATATCTGCAAAGACCCTATTTCTAAATAAGGTCACATTCATAGGTACTAAGAATTAGGACTTGAATATATCTTTTGGGAGGGAGGGCAAACTTAAATCAAACTCCAGTGGCACACTGTTAAGGTTGGAATCTTGGTAACGCCTAGACCCTTTTGGAAATTTTGCCCCTCCCTTGATTTTTGCATTCCTGCTGTGTCTGGTTGCCATGGATCTTTAAAATCCATATTTAAATATACTTGTGTCCACTGAGGCTACATAATTAAACTCCAAATCTTTTTCTAAAGGTTACCCTCTCCTTAAAATCAGGCTACCAACTTGATTGTGGAAAGCAGAAAGTGAAGCGGGGAGACTGCCCCTTAGAGGGTCCCCAAGGACACTGTGTGCAGCTGTCCACGTGTTGACAAGGAGGATGAAGCACTTCACAACTTAATTCAACTCTATTTTTCTTAAGTTTTAACAACTTACCGGAGTACATCGTCAGGGGATGTTAAATCAAAAGCACAACTCTCCACGCCGTCTTTAAATTTGATGACCTTCGAGTAGACCCAGACAGGCAATGCCAGAATAAAGGAAGCTGCCCAAAGGCCCAAATTGATGCGGATGGTCTTGTACCTCGTTCTCCAACTTGTAAGTCGAAATGGTTGGACGAGAGCCAAGTACCTGCAAAGCCAGTTAAGAAGGGTTTGGGAACAATCAATAAAACGCTGAGCTGCCAGGATGAAAGGTTCATGACAAGAGTAAATTATTAGTATTATTATCTTCCCTGAAGCACACCTCTATCAGGGTAAAAGAAAGTTCTATTTTTTAAGAGCTGGCTGGTACCTGTAGAGAAAACAACTCTTGACCCTGCAAGTCTGAATAAACC
Source organism: Herpailurus yagouaroundi (assembly GCF_014898765.1). Lineage (NCBI taxonomy): Eukaryota > Metazoa > Chordata > Mammalia > Carnivora > Felidae > Herpailurus > Herpailurus yagouaroundi. Next base: position 58,825,474 of record NW_024412394.1, read on the forward strand.
ACTCACTGAAATAGCTGTCACTTCCCCGAACACACTGATAATGGTAAAATTCTGCCCTGTGCAAACTCTGTCTTTACAAAAGTGCTTCCCATGTAGGCTGGGTTCTGGAAAACTTTGCTTCTGAGCAGGGATTTCCTCCAGGAGAGAGGGGCCTTCTTCCCAGTAGGATTTACTGACATGGAGGCAGGAAGGAGGCAAGTGCACTGGCTGGTAGGAGAGTCCCCAGGCAGGATGAGGTTCTGGCCCATGGGGACAGACATTCTGCCCAGATGACTTTCCAGTGGGGGCCCCAGGCTCTTGGAAAGCAGTCCACAGGAATCACAGTGAGGATAAACCAACATGACTAGTGCAGACAATGCAGATTTCCAGGAATTTAGGCTACAGGCCAAAGAGGGGAAATGGGCTAATTTCATGGGGAAGGGGTTTTTCTTTCTTTTCTTTTTTCCCCCCATTTTTAATTCAGAAAAAAAGCATAATCATTAATGAAGCTTGAAGTCCTGACATATTAAATATATTTGGTTCTCAAGCAAGTCCAAGAATGTTTCAGAGCCAACTGAAAGCTAAAAGGTGAGAAACAGCCTAGACCCAGAAGGAAGGTTATCTGTGAAAGCACAGTTTTGCTGGAGGTGGGGGTGTTGGAAGGCAGTATCCATACACATCAAATAAATGTAAAACATGTTTTGGTGGTTATTTAATTTTTGTAGAGCTACTTAAGATTTCTAAAAATAAAAAAAATTGCTTGTCCCCTGTTCTTTCAATTTTGCATGAGAGGCAGAACGTTTTAAGGGACACTTAGTTAAGGGACCCCTTGGCATTCAGGGAGACGTTTGTGGCCCAGGGTACCCCAGCTGCTCCTCTCCTGCACATTGCACCTTCATTACCTGTGTCTGAGGAGAGAAGGACCCCTCCCTCCCTTGTGTACAACCACGAGGTAGTGATTGTACAGCAGCCCAACCATCATTTTGTCTGGGATGAAAGGATAATGGAGTCATGGCATCAATAGATAAGGGAATCTTCTCTGGTTATATCTTCACCCCAACATCCTCCTTCTCCCACCTGAAAACCCCTCACTGGTTTTCTGTCTCCTTTCAGATAAAATTCAGAATTCTTACCATTATTTGCCAAGTCTTTCTTCACCTGGCCCTGCCTGTCACTCAGGCTGCAGCTTGTTCCAGTCTCACTATGGCCTTCATTTAAGCTCTCTCCCCTTTCAAGGCCAGGTGCATGCTGTCTTACTTGCCTGGCAGAATCTCCCTCTGTTTCCTCTTGCTTTTCCTTTGAGTCTCCATTTAATAGTCTGTGTGTCTCGGAGCGCCTGGGCAGCTCAGTCGGTTGAGTGTCTGTCTTCGGCTCAGGTCGTGGTCTCATGGTCTGTGGGTCTGTGGGTTTGAGCCCACATCGGGCTCTGTGTTGACAGCTCGGAGCCTGGAGCCTGCTTCAGATTTTGTCTCCCTCTCTCTCTGCCTCTCCTCAGCTTGTGTTCTTTCTCTCTCTCAATAATAAAGAAATAAACTTAAAATATTATTTAAAAAAATACTCTGTGTGTCTCAGAGAAGCCTCCCTTGACTACGTACTCTATACAAGGGCCCATGACTATAAATGCAGATGGTGGGTGAACTCTGCTTTTCTTTCCTAGTATGTATTACTGTGTGGAAATACACATTTGCTGTGTGACTCTTCACTTAATGTCTGTCTACATCTTGGGAATGGAAGCCCCAGGAAAGCAGGAACCTTGACTATTAGTTTAATGCTCTTGTATCATTTGTATCCAGCATAGTTCCTGACCTATGGTCATACTCAATAAATATTTGTTGAATGGGGGATTTGGCTCCTACTTACTGACTTTTGATGTTCTAGAGAATATATTTACAAAAGTAGCCATCTATGAGAGTTTAGGCAGCTTTCATCTGGAGATATATACATTTAATATTTTGGATGTTTACAAAATTTTTTTGGTATTGATTTTTTAATGTATCTCTCTTTTTTTTTAATGAAATTTACTGTCACATTGGTTTCCATGAAACACCCAGTGCTCATCCCAACAGGTGCCCTCTTCAATGCTCATCACCCACTTTTCCCTCCCTCCCAACTTCCATCAACTCTCAGTTTATTCTCAGTTTTTAAGAGTCTCTTATGGTTTGCTTCCCTCCCTCTCTGTAACTTTTTTTCCCCCTTTCCCTCCCCTATGGTCTTCTGTTAAGTTTCTCAGGATCCACATAAGAGTGAAAACATATGGTATCTTCCTTTCTCTGTATGACTTGTTTCACTTAGCATAACACTCTCCATTTCCATCCATGTTGCTACAAAAGGCCATATTTCATTCTTTCTCATTGCCAAGTAGTATTCCACTGTGTATATAAACCACAATTTCTTTATCCATTCATCAGTTGACAGACATTTTAGGCTCTTTCCATAATTTGGCTATTGTTGAAAGTGCTGCTATAAACATTGGGGTAGAGGTGCCCCTATGCATCAGCACTCCTGTAACCCTTGGGTAAATTCCTAGCAGGGCTTTGCTGGGTCATAGGGTAGGTCTATTTTTAGTTTTTTGAGGAAACTCCACACTGTTTTCCAGAGTGGCTGCACCAGTTTGCATTCCCACCAACAGTGCAAGAGTGTTCCTGTTTCTCCACATCCTCTCCAGCATCTGTAGTCTCCTGATTTGTTCATTTTAGCCACTCTGACTGGTGTGAGGTGGTATCTCAGTGTGGTTTTGATTTGTATTTCCCTGATGAGGAGTGACGCTGAGCATCTTTTCATGTTCCTCTTGGCTATCTGGATGTCTTCTTTTTTTTTTTTTTTTTAATTTTTTTTTTTTCAACGTTTATTTATTTTTGGGACAGAGAGAGACAGAGCATGAATGGGGGAGGGGCAGAGAGAGAGGGAGACACAGAATCAGAAACAGGCTCCAGGCTCTGAGCCATCAGCCCAGAGCCTGACGCGGGGCTCGAACTCCCGGACCGCGAGATCGTGACCTGGCTGAAGTCGGACGCTTAACCGACTGCGCCACCCAGGCGCCCCTGGATGTCTTCTTTAGAGAAGTGTCTATTCATGTCTTCTGCCCATTTCTTCACTGGATTATTTGTTTTTTGAGTGTGGAGTTTGGTGAGTTCTTTACAGATTTTTGGTACTAGTCCTTTGTCCGATATGTCATTTGCAAATATCTTTTCCCATTCCGTTGGTTGCCTTTTAATTTTGTTGATTGTTTCCTTTGCCGAGCAGAAGTTTTTTATCTTCATGAGGTCCCAATAGTTTATTTTTGCTTTTAATTCCCTTGCCTTTGGGGATGTGTCGAGTGAGAAATTGCTGTGGCTGAGGTCAGAGAGGTTTTTCCTGCTTTCTCTTCTAGGGTTTTGATGGTTTCCTGTCTCACATTCAGGTCCTTATCCATTTTGAGTTTATTTTTGTGAATGGTGTAAGAAAGTGGTCTAGTTTCATCTGCATGTTGCTGTCCAGTTCTCCCAGCACCATTTGTTAAAGAGCCGGTCTTTTTTCCATTGGATATTCTTTCCTGCTTTGTCAAAGATTAGTTGGCCATATTTTTGTGGGTCCAATTCTGGAGTCTCTATTCTATTCCATTGGAATATGTGTTTGTTTTTGTGCCAGTACCATGCTGTCTTGATGATTACAGCTTTGTAGTAGAGGCTAACGTTTGGGATTGTGATGCCTCCCACTTTGGTCTTCCTTCTTCAATATTACTTTGGCTGTTCAGGGTCTTTTGTGGTTCCATAAAAATTTTAGGATTGCTTGTTATAGCTTTGAGAAGAATGCTGGTGCAATTTTGATTGGGATTGCATTGGATGTGTAGATAGCTTTGGGTAGTATTGACATTTTAACAATATCCCTGATGAATATGGATGCAAAAATTCTCAATAAGATACTAACAAATCAAATTCAACACCATATAAAAAGAATTATTCACCATGATCAAGTGGGATTCATTCCTGGGCTGCAGGGCTGGTTCAATATTCGCAAATCAATCAATGTGATACATCACATTAATAAAAGAAAAGATAAGAATCACATGATCCTGTCAATCGATGCAGAAAAAGCATTTGACAAAATTCAGCATTCTTTCTTAATAAAAACCCTCAAGAAAGTTGGGATAGAAGGAACATACTTAAACATCCTAAAAGGCATTTATGAAAAGCCCACAGCTAATATCATCCTCAATGGGGAAAAACAGAGCTTTTTCCCTGAGATCAGGAACACGACAGGGATGTCCACTCTCACCGCTGTTGTTTCACAGAGTGTTGGAAGTTCTAGCATCAGCAATCAGACAACAAAAGGAAATCAAAGTCATCAAAATTGGCAAAGATGAAGTCAAGCTTTCACTTTTTGAAGATGACATGATATTATACATGGAAAACTGGATAGAGTCCACCAAAAGTCTGCTAGAATTGATACATGAATTCAGCAGTCACAGGATACAAAATTAATGTACAGAAATCAGTTGCATTCTTATATACTAATAATGAAGCAACAGAAAGACAAATAAAGAAACTGATCCCATTCACAATTGCACCAAGAATCATAAAATACCTAGGAATAAACCTAACCAAAGATGTAAAAGATCTATGTGCTGAAAACTATAGAAAGTTTATGAAGGAAATTGAAGAAGATATAAAGAAATGGAAAAAAATTCTGTGCTCATGGATTGGAAGAATAAATATGGGTATTGTTTGGAGGTAGAAACCTACTATTGAAATATTCCACACACCTGTAGTTATCATTAATCAGAGAAAGAAGGAGAGAAATTATCAAATGCATTTGAAATTTCTGACCTGTTAAATTGGCAATACTTGAATGGCTTAAATGTTCCCTGCTTGCATGTGCATATGTATGTGCTTTCTCTCTCTCTCAAAAAATAAATAAACATTTAAAATGACTTAAATGTGTAAGTGATAAGGCTTACTCTTGGCACTGACATGGCCAATGCCATGGTTATGGCCTTGCAAAGAAAACTCCATTTCTGTTTTACAGAATCTCAGATTTTGTTGAAGTTTTATGCCTTTAGTACAGTTGGAACCATAAGAAATGCCAAGAAGGAAAAAGGTTCAGTTTTACAGACTCTTAATTTCTCTCTGGCCATGTAATCTCTAGAGTGAGGACAGAGAGAAGGATAAGTATTCAAGTGCCTTAATTCTAAAATAAAATTTTAGCACACTGTGTCCATTAGACTAAAAAAGTGACATTAAGGGGTGCCTGGGTGGCTCGGTCAGTTTAGTGTCAACTCTTGGTTTTGGCTTAGATCATGATCTCATGGTCGTGAAATTGAGCCCCATGTTGGGCTCTGTGCTGAGCGTGGAGCCTGCTTGGGATTGTCTTTCTCTCTCTCTCTCTGCCCCTCACCACTTGCTCTCTCTCTCTCTCTCACTCTCTAAGTAAACATTAAAAGAAGAATGAAAAAATTAAAAAGTGACATTCATATATATGACACACATGCACATGTACACATACACTCACAGAAAAGAACCGGTGAACATTAGGGAATGTATACAGTTGGTCTGTTCCAGTGCAGACCACGTCCATTCAGTTTATTTGCAGTAAGAGGTTTACAGAAGAGGTACAATTTCCTTTCTTTAAAGAAAAAGCCAAAAACTCTCCTGCCTTCAGGGTACAGGGTATGAATAAGCTTTTATTATCTCTGAGAATGGGATTATGATTGGTAATACCTGTGCTTATGACTGGTAATACCTGTGCTTTAGATTGCTTTCTTTCAGTGGGCCTGTCCTCTGCTGAGCCCTCACCCTGTGTTGGAACACCGGCCAAGCTCACCAGGCTTTACCTAAGACATTGTCAGCAATGGCTGGCATCAGATGAACCAAACAGACCTACATTGATTTTTAAATGTGCTGTTAATTATAAATTGAGAAGCACAGTCTATATTTTGAGAATTCTTTTGCAGAAAAGCAGTAGGATATAAAAAATGCATTAAACATCACCATCATTATTCATGTCTGAATAATGATCCACTGAATGATTTCTATGAACCTCACTATTCCTTTGTTTTTTCATTTGAAAAACTGATCATCACGTCCTCACCCCAAAGACACACATGGAGTGGAAAAAGAGGCAGAGCTCAGGAAGAGGTCCTGGAAGGACCCAGGGAAATTTAACATAGCACTCAAGACTGACAGTCATTCATTTGTCAGTATTTTTTGAGCACCTATATGCCAGGCACTGTCACATAGACACTTGGGATTTATTAGTGATCAAAGACCCTGACTTCATGGAATTTACATTTGAGGGGTAGGGGAAACTGAACAATAAACAGTACACACACACATCCAAACAAAAAGCAAATTATACAATATAATATATTGGAAACAAAGGAGAAAGAAAAAGTAGATCAGAGCAAGAGGGGGTCAAGTATGCTGGGTTGGGGTTGGTATGGGAAGAAGATGGATGGAGATTTTAAGTGAGTTGTTCTCTAAGACCATTCCTGTTTTGCATGTTACTGTATCTTTAGGGCTTGTTTCTATTTGGGGAATGTTGCTAAGACCTAGTCTGGAGGTCCTTGCATCTAGATAATGCAGGGACATCCTAGCTTGCCTGCTTCCTGAAGAGGTCAGATGATAAAGTTGTTATGAGTCATCTGCCATCTCTAGAGACAGCTTGGAACTGGGCTCCACCACTCCTTGGCTCCATAAGTACTCACCATCACTGTCATCTCCTCGAATAACATTAGCTTAATGGTTGGTGAATACGGCTATGGTACATTCCAGGTCACAGTCTAATGCATTTCTAATGATGTTAATTAAATATCAGCATTTGTGTTAACTCATATAATGATGAGTGTAAAAGATGTAAAATATGGTCTTCCTGGTACCGCAATGTCTCTTCATAGCTATCCAGGAGCCCAAATTTATTTCCCAGATTCCTTCAAACTGCCAGGTGATAACAAGAGTCTGTGAGACATTGAACATACCAAAAATAGCCCTGGACAGAGAGTAAGGAGACATACTTCAGTTCTCAGTTCTGCCATTGACTTCCTGTGTGCCTTCAGAACATACCCTCACTTCTTGGGGCCTCAGTTTCCTTAATGCAAGAATGATGGGGGGCACTCATTCTTGTTTCTAACATTTCATGATTTCAAGATATCTTTATCTTGCAGTGAATTAGAAATAATACTGAAGTAAAGAATGAATAGGAAAAAGATTTTAGCGTTTTAAAATTTCCATTAAAAATATAATTCTATGAAAGTTGGAAAAAATATTCTGAAGTCCTACAATGAAATAAGCAAAGTAAGAGGAACTTTGCTGTTACAAACCAGCAGATGTTGCTTAAACTGGGATAAACATGGGAAAGCACAAGCACTTCTGAATTATGTTAAGCCATTTCAGAGTTTCATCACTTACCTGTCCACACTCATTACAGTCATGATGGAAGTACAGGCAAACTGGTTGCAAGTATCCAGGGATGTGATAATGGTGCAGAGAGGCCCCCCAAACACCCACTCTCCTCCCCGTGCCCACTGATGAATAAGAAAAGGCATTCCAATGATGTGGACCAGATCAGCCACAGCCAGGTTGCAGATATAAATGTCAGGAATAGTTTTTTTCCTGGACCTGAAAGAAAAGCAGGGAAACTGAGGATTGATATTGAAATTACGCACCGTGTTCAATTTATGCCACCTGTTACAAATTTTTAATTGTCTAAATGAATTTTAAAAGAAATTAAAGGAAAACCTACACAAATTCATGTATGAATGTCTAGTCTTGTGTGTACTTAAACATTTTGAACTATATACCTGATAACTTTCTGTGGTGGCTTAAAGATATGTCCACAAATTCTTTGATACTGCTTTCAAAAGATGGAGCCTAATTATGTCCTTTTGAGTGTGGTTAAACTTAGTAACCAACTGTTCACAAATGGAATATGGTGCAAATGACAATGTGTGACATAAGAGCATACAGGCATTATAGGCCTTCTCCTTGCTCTCTCTTGGATCACTTTCTGGGGTAGCCAGCTACCATCTTGGGAGGATACTCAAGCAACTCTGGAGAGATCCACATGGAGAGGAACTGAGGCCCCCTGCCTACAACCAGCATCAGTCTTCCAGGTATGTGAGTAGGCTACTTTGGAAGTAGATGCTTCAGCTCCCACCAAGATGACTGTTGCCTTGGAGAACAGCTAACTGCAACTTTATGAGAAACCCTGAGCCAGAGCCACCCAGCTAAGCTGCTTCTGGATTCTTGACCCTTGAAACTGTGTGGGATAATAAATGTTGATTGTTTCAAACCACTAAGTTTTGGGGGGTAATTTCTACATAGAAACAAATTATACCAGTTCCAAGTTCCATCAGGCAAAAGGCTTACTCCTTACTTATCCCTGCCACCAAAAACAGCTGAACAGGGAAAATAAGTGGTTTGCATTATACAATGCATTTTTCCCCACTGAAGCTTAAGTCATATACTAACAGATCATTGTTAAAAAGTTTCAACCATCACTTAGAAATATTCCAATAATATCTAACCCAATAACAAAGACTATGAATTAAGATCATGAAATCCAGATAGTGTGGAGAAGAAATCTGAAGAGTAAACTGTTAAGAGGGCATGGAGAATAATCTCATGACCCCTGCTGGGGGGAGTGCATTCGATGCTGTCTAGATGTGGCTCTCTTCTCTGTAGGCAAAAGAATTTTCTAAGGGCAGAAATTTAAATTTAAAATTTAGTTGGTTCCATGGGACACCTGGGTGGCTCAGTCAGTTAAGGCTCTGACTCTTGATTTTGGCTCAGGTCATGATCTCACATTTCATGAGATGGAGCCCCATATCAGACTCCAAGCTGATGGCGCAAGAGCTTGCTTGGGATTCTCTCTCCCTCTCTCTGTCCCTCCCATATGTGTGTGCATTCTCTTGCTCTCAAAATAAATAAAATAAACATTGAAAAAATTCATTTGGTCCCTATCTTCAAGGCGTTAGGACATTCAGTAATAAAAAGGTAACATCTTTATTTGGGAGATGCTATTCATTACTTCAGCGAAGATTTTATTGAGCACCAATTATGTATCAGGCATCATATTGTGCTCTGGGGCTGCAAAGCTAAATAATCTATAAACTCTAACATCAAGGAGCTTGTAGTCTAGATGTGTATAAATAAAGATCACTGCAGTGTGGTGAGAGAAAGCTAGAGCAAGCGCAAGGAGCACACAAAAGGGGCCCCTGCACCCTCCCCTGGAGAGTCAAAGCAGATTTCTTGGCAGAAGTGGCATCTGAACTGAGGACAAATAAGACTGTACAGAGCACATAAAAATTAGCCCTAAGATTATGCCACAATTGCTAGTTCACTCTGAATACACGGCTTTGCTCTGTGTTTGGAAGCTAACGTGTGTCTTTATTATCCATGAGCTGAAAATTCTACAGCCTGTGAACTTTATTTCTAAGCCATAAAATCCTTGTGTGAAACAAATCAGAGAGGATGCTTTCTCCAGATCCTGGCAAGCACACACTGTGTGGGAAGTTACTGCCATCGAATACTTACTCAGCAACCGCACTTCGGGCATGGTTGATGACACTATAAAGCATGTTGGTTCCCTGTCCCCAAGCAGGTTGGTGACTCATATCAGAAAGATCCAGAATGAGGGGCGCCTGGGTGGCGCAGTCGGTTAAGCGTCCGACTTCAGCCAGGTCACGATCTCGCGGTCCGTGAGTTCGAGCCCCGCGTCGGGCTCTGGGCTGATGGCTCAGAGCCTGGAGCCTGTTTCCGATTCTGTGTCTCCCTCTCTCTCTGCCCCTCCCCCGTTCATGCTCTGTCTCTCTCTGTCCCAAAAATAAATAAACGTTGAAAAAAAAAAAAAGAAAGATCCAGAATGAGAAGAGATTTGAGGAAAAGATGATGTCAACCAAAAGATCAGCCAAGTGACTGTCCTTGGTCTCTCATCCTCTGTCCCCACCAGGCCACTGGCAGTGGGAGATGGGGAGGGGACAGGGGAGGAGAATAGCTCCCAGAGGTCAGGTAGAAAGAGTTCCACATTAAAAAAACAAAAAACAAAGCAAAACACCATAAAATCCCCCATAAATTTTAGCCTATAAACAGGTGTTATTTCCACTTGAATTAGGATATAAACTCTAAGTGGTTGCTTAGGGTCTAATTGCAGCAATTAGATTCACAGCCCTTGCTCTTCTCTAGACAGGTACCCATCATCAACTGATAATGAATTATGTTAGTACCATTGTGGAGGACAGCGCAAGCCATTAAGTGGCAATTAAAATGAATTAAAGAAAGTGTTTCTAGGTGATATTCTGTATAGGAAAGGAGAATTCTGAAACAAATGATGATCTGGGCAAAAGATGATAGATAGGGCAATAAAAATAACACATTATATTTATCATTGCTTTCTGTGGTAAGAGTGACAGCATAGAAATTTTAAAAAAATTAAGGAGAAATTGTAAAATTTCTACGTATACAACTTGCATTTTTTTTTTAGGTCTAATTCATCTCCAGATGTTCTGTTGCCAGACTTCACTAAATTTCTGTCATGACTCAAACATTTAAAATAAAAAATGTAGACTAGTGATCCTTTTAGCTAACATGTTTTCCATATGGTTAACATGGCCGTATCTAATGCTCACTAATTTGGAGAATGATAAAATAAATTATGGTATTGCACAGTACCTTACAATAAATTATGTAGTTATTACAAATCATAGTTTTTGAGAATATTTAATCAAAAGGGAAACATACTGATTAAGTAAAAAAGTCCCAATTATGTATATAGCATACATTTAAATAATTTATTTCAACATTTGTTTAGAAATATGCTGGAATCATGCCAAGTGATGACAATGATTATCTACTGGATAATAGTAGTATAACTATTATTTGTGTTTAAACAGTAGTATGACTGTTAATAACATGTTTACATTTTATGGTCATAAATAACAACATATGCTATGGATTAAATAAAACACATAAGACCACACATGCGGGAGGCTGCTTTGCTGATCAACTTGCTTTCAAATCCTTTTCCCACTCTTCTCCAGCTTTGTTCCTAGGTGTCTTTGCCAACTGGCTTTTGGTTGGTTTTGGCCAGTAGGAAGCACTGTTGGAGGGAAATTGGAGGGTGGGAGGAGAGGAGGGGTCAAGGCATTTTCTTATCCTTTTAAGCTATTGGCATCTCTGGCAGTGGATGCACATCTTCCATGGCCCCATCTTCCTCCTATAGCCTCAATTCCATTATCCCAGATCCCTTTATGGCTACAGCTCCCACGAGGCAGTCTAGATTCCTGGGGTCTATAAAACTACCTATTTTCTTTTCTCCATCCAGCTCAGGGCTGGGAGAAGGGTGGTGGTGTTAGGGTGGGAGATGGTGGTAGGACAAGGTAGAAGCTTCCTGATTTTTAAAAATTTTATTTATTTTATTTTTAAATGTTTATTTATTTTGAGAAAGAGTAAGAGCTAGCAGGGGAAGGGCAGAGAGAAAGAGAGAGAGAGAGAGAGAGAGAGAGATCGAGAGAGAGAGAGAGAGAGAGAATCCAAGCAGGTTCCATGCTGTCAGTGCAGAGCCTGACTCAGGGCTTGATTCCAGGACCCTGGGATCATGACCTAAGCCGAAATCAAGAGTTGGATGCTCAACTGACTGAGCCACCCAGGTATCCCCAAAGCTTCCTGCTTTTGTGTATCTTCGGGTTGATGTCTGACATTTAACTCTAGTTGAATTAAATCCCACTTGTGGAAAAACCCCAATGGATTAGTAGTGATTTTGTGAAGCACTGTGATGAGAAGAATTCTGAATCTTTGCAAGGTCACTACTTACAGGACAGATCTGTGCACAGATTAGAGATGACTGGTATGGATGGGAGAGTTTGGAATGGGAGAGTAGAATGACATACTTGCCAATGCTGCTCTAGATACATAGTGGGATACAGTTGAAAGAGAACCTAACTGGCAATTCCATTTTCATTTCTATGCCCTCCTTATGTCCTAGTAAAAGACATTCAACCCCTTTAGATTCCAGAGTTTTCTTGGCTCATTGGACCATTGCAATGAGGCTCTTCCAACAACTTTCCACGTTGGGTGAACAGATGTGGCTGAAGGTTCTATAGCATCTGAAATATAGGATATGTGTGCAGCAAGAGTATGGTTAACTCCAACAAGAACTTACATATGGCTGACACTCTGAGAATGGCTGAGGGCTGGGTCAGAGGGAACCAGTAGTTATGATTTAAGCTGGGTAGAAAAAATGAAGGGGTCTTATTCTAACTTTTTAATCTTCCTGTCTGTTTTAGCAACTGGTATTCCACCATTAGATCATTTGTGTTCCTGGGGCACCTGGGTGGCTCAGTGGGTTGAGCGTCAGACTTTGGCTCAGGTCATGATCTCTTGTGAGTTTGAACCCTACAGTGGGCTCACTGCTGTCAGTGTAGAGCCTGCTTTGGATCCTCTGTCCCCCTTCTCTCTCTGCCCCTTCCTCACTCATGTGCATGTGCTCTTGCTCTCTCTCAAAAATAAATAAACATTAAAAGAAGAGTATTAGATTCTTAATATTGCTTCAGGTTAATATACTGACCCTCTTGTGATCTCTGTATAAAATGTAGATACCACTGGGAGGGCTAAAAGTAAGGTGTTTCAGAATTCATGGTTTAGTATGAATTCATTGACTTGACAGTGTCAGGGAATGACAGAACAAGGACTTTTTATTTATCAGGAAACAGGGCATCCCTTGGAGAGTCTCTGCCAGTAGACTGTCAGTCGACAGGTGAAAGATGTGTTCAGGAGGTGGGGGTAGGGATCTGATGGAGAAGAACATCCTCCCCTTTATGGAAGTAGCTTCCCAGGGCCCACTATGACTGTGGAGCAGAGTTGTGTAATGGGATTGAGTTCACTAGTCTCCCACTGAAGAATAAAAGGGGGAAATGATTGTGTTATAATTGGCCCAGTTTCCCTCCTACATTTTCTAATCTGGCTTTCTTTTGACCTGCTGTGAATTTAAAGTGTGACCAACTAATAATGATCTGGCTTCACTACTTTATAGTCACCTTCCTAATGCACAATTTGCTTCTTACTCTTTAAAATGGCCACATAGGCAATGAGAAAAAATGAAATATGGCCTTTTGTAGCAACGTGGATGGAACTGGAGAGTGTGATGCTAAGTGAAATAAGCCATACAGAGAAAGACAGATACCATATGGTTTCACTCTTATGTGGATCCTGAGAAACTTAACAGGAACCCATGGGGGAGGGGAAGGGGAAAAAAAAGAAAAAGAGGTTAGAGTGGGAGAGAGCCAAAGCATAAGAGACTGTTGAGAACTGAGAGCAAACTGAGGGTTGATGGGGGGTGGGAGGGAGGAGAGGGTGGGTGATGGGTATTGAGGAGGGCACCTTTTGGGATGAGCACTGGGTGTTGTACGGAAACCAATTTGACAATAAATTTCATATATAAATAAAAAAAATAAAAATAAAAATTAAAAAAAATGGCCACATAGAACCTCTTATTCTGGAAACTCCATATTTCTTAAACTTATTTTTTTTCTTATATGTTTTTAGTCTTCCTTTGGCAAAGTCAGAAGTTAGTTCAATTCTTGTTTCCTAGTATCGCTAATGATCTTACTGACTTTCAGTTCTGTTCATCCTCTTCTGATACAAATATTCATCATAAATGGAACTTCTCCTTATTTTTAGTGTAATCTTAATATTTTAATTAAGCCACCCATCTGTTAAGAAGGTAACAAATAAAAGATCATGGCAAGGCATGATGAAAATATGAATACAAAATGCCTTAAAATTTTTAGAGAGCAATTTTCCAAAAACAAAGTGTTAGATAAATTCCAAGCCAAAAAAAAATTAAAATTAATTTACTTTCAAATGATTTTTGAAAGACTAATACATTTTTGGACAGGAATTTACAAAGAAAAATATTAAAGTCCTAGTAATAAAAATTAAAATTAAGTTGCTCCCAAATTTTTTTTGAAAGATTAAAAGATTCATCTTAAAAGCTCCATTAATGTATCTTCTCACATATTATCTATAAAATGGTAATGATAAGAATAAAGGACAGATTTTTCACAACCATTGCAAATAAATTGGTCAGTACGATGGCTCAGGTTTTCTTTTTTTTTTCCAGTTAAGTGATTACTTGCTTTATGTTGAGAATCTGTTTCCAGGAATTATAGCTCAAGTACTGACTTTTAGAAGAGTTCACATTCCACATTTATTCTTTTTTCCAGCTTTGTCTCCAGCTAAGTAGATAAGATCAGGCCATTGTCTATGGGTGTAATTAGAGGGGAACCAAGAATTTTTTCCAGCCCCAAATATCTCTTCAACAGCTTGTCACAGGGCCTGAAATCTAACACCGAAGAGTCTCTGCATATAAAAATTGCCTGTAAAAAATGCAACCATTTCTGTAGGGCCAACACATGATAACTTGATTTCTCACCAGTGGGGCTCTATGGGTGTGAGACATCCTATATGTATCTCCGGGAGAGGACAGTAAAGATCCTGAGGGGTATGAGGAGAGATGGAAGGAGAAGTGGGCAGGAGCAACAGGCAAACAGGGGAGAGCGAGAAACATTCCCTTTTCTGACTATAAACTCTCTACTTGGCACTATTGCTTCCTTGATGCTTCCGGAGAATATCTGATTACTTCTGTTTTCCTTCCTGGAACTTAATATTTGAAGCATCTTTTTTCTTTTTTCACTTGATTGTTTTTAATGTCTTATATTATTTTTCAAATTATTTTATGTGTTTAAATCTTAGCTTTTCTACTAGTCTTTGAACTTTTTAGAGTCAGATGCTACCGCATTTCTTTGGTATTTGTATAACACTTAGTGCTGGGTTTGCAATAGGTATTAGCAATATGTATTGAGTTGAACTACTTACAGCACTTAAAAAATTATTTTAAAATGCTTGATGTTCACAAATGGCTTTACAGGACACAATAAGAAATGATTGAATTCATTAAGAGTAGAATTCTAATATACCAAATAAATCTTCAATTATGGATGGTGTAAATACCGTTGATGTGCTACACTTAACTGCAGAGATAATGACAATAAAAATTTGAGAGGTGCCTGGGTGGCTCCATTGGTAAACATCTGACCCTTGATTTCGGCTCAGGTCATGATCTTGCAGTTCATGAGTTCAAGCCCTGTGTCAGCCTCCACACTGCTGACAGTGCCGAACCTGCTTGGGATTCTCTCTGTCTCCCTCTCTCTCTGTCCCTTCCCTACTTGAACTCTCTCTCTCACTCTCTCTCTCTCAAAATAAGTAAATAAAGCTAAAAAAAAAGGCAATCATTAAAAAAAAATTGCAAGTGGGCTGGCTGATAGGAAGCCACCTGGGGAATGTGACCAGTTATGAACTTTCTCCGGAATAGTGAAAGTCATCTGCATCACCATCCTCTGGGTTGCTTTTGCTCTTAATTGATTCTGTGAAAATTCTTCTATGTACATAGTAAATCCAACCATCTTTCTAGTTTTGATGACTTGTTTATTTGTTTTCATTTATTTTTTAATATTTATTCGTTTTTGAAAGAGAGACAGAGCGCGAGCAGGGGAGGGGCAGAGAGAGAGGAAGATAGAATCCACAGCAGACTCCAGGCTTTGAGCTGTCAGCACAGAGCCCAGTGGGGCTCAAACTCACAAGCCTCGAGATCATGACCTGAGCTGAAGTTGGATGCTCAACTGACTGAGCCACCCAGCAGCCCCTTTTTGTTTTTATTTTTATATATATTTATAGCACCCGAGTTGGGGAGAGGGGCAGAGGGAGAGAGAGAGAATCTTAAACAGGTCCACACTCAGCATGGAGCCCGACACGGCGCTCCATTCATGGCCCTGGGAACATGGCCTGAGCCAAAATCAAGAGTCAGATTCTCAACTAACTGAGCCACCCAGGCTCCTCTGTTTGTTTTTATTAATGTGGAGAAAATAACCTAGAATTTGGAATCCGAGTTCATGGGGATTCTGAATCTTGGGATCTGAGTTCAATGCCAGGACTGTCACTAACTGTGTGATGCTGGGCAAGTTATTTTCTCTCCTAAGTCTCTTTGCCTAAATGGGTATAGTAATTGTACTGCTATTTTGGATTAAGTGGGTTTACAACTGTGCTTTGTAAGTGTAATATGCTACACAAAAGATTGGTGTAATTTGTGTTAATATGCTGAAAACACTATTATTAAGTGGTACTCTCAAAAGTGTTTTCTTATATAGAAACATGGACAATTTTTTTTATGATGGTTATAAGCATGTTTGGAGACCAGGATAATTACATTTAACATCTTATATTGATTAAAAGAAGTAAAACTTAAATGTGAAAATAATCAGGATAGCAAAAATATCAAGTAGTGATGGGGCACAGGTACACTAACTCTGAATCCTTGTGTCAAAACCCATAGGAAATAAGTAACCTATTCCTATTTTCCAGGCTGAACCTTATGCCCTGGGTTTGAGAGGAACAAGGAAATTACCTGAAGGAGGTGGGAGATGAGAAGCAAAGGCAGGAGGTACTAGGCAGCAGATGTCTCTCAGTTTGGCCTACATGGGGGTAGTCTACACTGAAGGGAAGAGCCTACCATCTATGACTGCCTGAATCTTTGGGTGATCAGGGAGAGTGTCTCTCTTGCTCAAATGAGTGAAAAAGAGTCTCTTTCATCAACCGACCAGGGCAACTTGTTAGGATAACTCTTATTGCCAGAAAATAGAATGGTTGCATTGAAGTTTTATTTCATGCCTGGGCTCCACCTCTAGAGATTCTGAATTAGTTAGTCTAGGATGAAACTATGTATTGAAGTTTTTTTTTTAAGTTTATTTATTTTGAGAGAGGGAGGGAATGAGGGAGGGAGAGAGAGAGAGAGAGAGAGAGAGAGAGAGAGAGAGAGAGAGAGAATGAGCAGGGGAGGGTCAGAGAGAGAGAGAATCCCAAGCAGGCTCCATGATGTCAGCATGGAGCCCGACATGGGGATTGAACCCATGAACCAGGAGATCATGATCTGAGCTGAAACCAAGAGTCAGATGCTTAACTGACTGAGGCACCCAGGCGCCCCTGTATTAAGATTTTTAAAAGCTCCTCAGGTGATCTGATATGGTGCTAAGATTGAGAAAATTCCCTAACCCAGCAGGAAGCATTGGCTTAGGCCTTTTCATTTTGAGTTTTACAACTCAGATGTTACTTAATACATGATGAAAATATCTGTAGAATCCTGTTTAATTATCTTAACCAAATATTTCCAAACCGATTTCATTAAGAAAAATCCTATCGAGGGAAAGAGATTCATTTAGGGAGTATAGAATGTGCCTAAATTACAGAAAAGAATAAGAAGATCTTACCTTATTATAGTGAATACAATGAGGATGTTGCCAACCAGCCCCAGTGAACAGATAACCCCAATCATAGAAGGGAGGATAATTGTATCCACAATGCTGAGGGTTTGATAAGCAATCTCTTTATTGCAGGATTTGTTCAAAAGTTCAGCAGAGGTGTTCCAACAGGATGAGTAAAGTGAATTCATTGTTCATGAATTTCCAGTGGTTAAACCTGTGAAGGAATAGGATGTGATTTATTTAATGAATTGTTGAGGCAGTTCCGTGAACATAGCTTTTCTTTAACTTAATTTAAAAAAAATTTATTGGGGCCTTCTTTGCAGCAAGAATTGATGCAACATAAGTTTCAGGTGAATATTACTACTCCCTGTCCATAATTGCCTCACAGATTACCAGAGGGGATATATAAATAGGAAATTACAGAACAGTGTACTGTGATAGTATGCATATGTTATCATGCCTTATTGTGGTGCATTCTTTGAACATTGCTGATATTTACTCAGTATTCCCTGGTACTGGTTGTTTACAGCTGGTATTTGTTCTTATTGGTCTGTGTATCTACTCGTATTGGCTAGAACCCCTGCAATACTTAAGTTGTTAAGTACATCGTCGCTGCAATAAAGTGCATGGGGAACACCAACTCTGATTATTTATGAATGGAATGCAATAAGACTTCCTGAGATGATTCTTGGACTATCTGAAAGGATGAATAAGAGTTAGCTCAGTAAGGGACAATGTAGGAAGGGAAAGTACTGTAGCTAGTAGGGGATGATGTCTCAAGTCTGAGAGTTTCAAGTGTTGGTGAGGATTTGGAGCCCAGAAAAAACCCCTGCTGGTGGGAATGTAAATTGATATACCACTGTGGAACACGGGGAGGCATTACTTATTACAGTTGAATAGAATACATATTATCCCATGACCCACAGACTTCCCCCAAGATGGGATATACCTAGAGATACACGCTTATATGTACCAGGATGAGTGCTCCTGAGTGTTCACAGAAATGTTTATTTTAAATGTCTTAAGCTGAAAATAGTCAAAATGCCCATTAACAATGGGATGGATAAATCAATTGTGATATAGTCATACAACGAAATGCTTCACAATACTAGAGGGAACAGATCACAAGTACACAGAGTAACGTGGATGAATTTAATGACTTAAGGTTAGGCAAAAGCAACACTTCATACAGTATGACTACATTTACACAGAATTTAAAAACACAGGCAAAACTAATCTATATTATTAGGGATAGATTTAATCATGGTAAAAATAGAAAGAAAAGCAAAAGAGTGATAAGTGGAAAAGTCAGAAGATGGGAGGCTTTTATGTATGGTTCTGCCAGTTATATTAACAGTAAAAATTTTAAAAATGCAGTCCAATATCTAATCATATGGTTTGAAGACACTTATCCAAATCTCTGTTCTTTCTTCTTTAGTAATTCTTACCTTATGCTTAATTTTCCTACTTTGCTTCTGTTCTCTTTTATTTTTCATCCAGTTATTTCAAACATTAAAAATCAGCTAATATAAATGTTAAATTTTATTGTGATTCTGTTATGCTGAAATTCGATGTCAAAATATATGCAAAAATCTTGCAAAAGAGCCATTTTCAGGCAAAACAGTTATATATGACTGGCTGAACTCATTGAATAATCTCATACAGAGAAACATATTCACAGGCACCTCGTGTTGTTTTAAAAACAACAAATGTGGCTATTTGAAAAAGCCAAGATGACTAATTTATTTCAGTTTTCATTCTGTTATTTAGATCATGAAAAACCAATGCTTAATAAAGATTTTGGGGGATACACAAAAATAGTGTTTAATAGGTAAAAATGAACTTTTATGACAATTGCTTTTTAAGCATTTCCACAAGGTCAATAAGGAAAATATGGATTACATATTCAGAATAATAGGTTTGGGCACATATATGCATTTTTGGAAATGATGATTTAAGTTTAAGACATAGGTAAACATTTTTCAATGAATTATGTATAGCAATATCTGTTACCTCCCAAATCATTTATGTATTTAAATATCTCTTCTCCAAATATAATCTATAGGTATATGACTCCCTAAGTTTTAGCCAACAGTCATGCTAATAACTATGTTTCTAAGGCTAATGGCTTTATGTCTAAGATTGGGAGTATAATTGATAAGGCTAAATATTATTATTTTTTTTTAACGTTTAACAAAAAAAAATTTGCTAAGTCAGAAGGCTCGCCTGTGATTGACAATTCCTAGGCTATTAAAGTTTTAACCCAAATCTCTTCAGCTCCACCTTTCCATCTCCCTATACCTTTTCCTTTATTCATCTCCTGGCTCTTGAATTCTCTGAAGAAGATAGGAACTTCAGAGAGTGGGAAAAGGAGTTATCTGTAAAAGAATACGATGTGTGGAAACAACCCTGAAAGTAAACTGTAAACTTTAATCTAAAACCTTTGTTCATGTCGTTACAAACCAGACAAGGTAAGAACCCTGTGACCTTGGCAGTTACTGTTTTTCTCCCGAGGTCGATTAAAACCTTTATTGAGCATCTCCTGTAAATGTTGCAATTTAAAGTAAAGGCAAATGGGTGTATTTGTAAAAATTCTATACAATTGAAATTTTATGAATCCTTTGGTCATATTTATAAGAAGTTTCTTGCTTTACTAATTCGCCTAATTTCCAATTTGAGAAATTCACCCATTGAATAATAAATTCCTATCAATGAAAATAACCTTCTTGTCCTTTACCTTGTCTTGTTAGCTGTGGCAGGCATATACCTTCCCTCTAGGTATATGAACATGAAAAAAGCTAAACATGAAAAGCTACTGTTAACAATATTTTGTGCTTCATAAGGCTTAGAAAATACCATAATCTTATCTTTCTCATTCTTATTTCTTATTCTTATACCTTAGTAGACACTGCTTGTTGGTTAAATATACAGAAACAAAATATTAATTCACTGATCATTGATAAATATTAGCTGTTAGAAATTTTAAGCATTATTTATTTAAATTATGTTCATATTTTAAATATTGTTAATATTTACATAGGAAGTTTTTTTTGCAATCTTTCATACAAAGAATCTCTCAATTCTTTTCTTTTTTTAATGTTTATTTATTTATTTATTTTAAAAAAATTTTTAACATTTATTCATTTTTGAAAGGCAGAGAGAGACAGAGCGCGAACAGGGGAGGGGCAGAGAGAGAGGGAGACACAGAATCTGAAGCAGACTCCAGCCTCCAAGCTGTCAACACAGAGCCTGACATGGGGCTCGAACCCACAAACCATGAGACCATAACCTAAGCTGGAGTTAGACACTTCACCGATTGTGCCACCCAGGTGCCCCAAGAATCTCTCAATTCTTAGGTAACATTTCATTATATCTAAGTGCCATTTTCATCCAGGACAACTCCCTCTAATGGTTATAATGAGAATCAGTGCTTTCTCTGACTTATTTCACTTAGCATAAAACTTTCTAGGTCTATCCATGTTGCAAATGGCAGGATTTCATTCTTTATCTAATATTCTATTGTACATGTATACATGTTCTTTATCCATTCATCAGTTGGTGGACATTTGGGCTCTTTCCATAATTTGGCTATTGTAGATAATGCTTTTATAAACATTGGGGTGCATTTCACTCATATATGGAATTTAATAAACAAAACAATCATAGAGGGAAAAAAGAGAGGCAAATCAAGAAGCTGACTCTTAACTATAGAGAATAAACTGATGGTTACCAGAGGGGAGGTGGGTGAGGGGATGGGTGAAATAGGAATGGGGATTCAGTAGGGCACTTGTCGTGATGAGCACTGGGTATTGTATATGTAAGTGTTGAATCACTAAATTGTGCACGTGAAACTAACATTGCACTGTATGTTAACTAACTGGAATTTAAATAAAAATTAAAAAAAAAGAAAACCAGTGTTAAATAAGATTAACTTAATTAATACTCCTTTGCAGAAAACTATCTACATTATCTCTATCAACCCTCATGGTACCTCTGGGGTGAACCCATCCACCCAGGTATTACATGAAAGTACTTCCCCCTTGAAATTTCTAGGCATAAAACTCTTTTTCATTTACTAAATTGCAAGTTTTGACGCTTATTTGAAATGTAACTCCAGAAAACTGGTCCTAAATAGTTGAAGACATCTTTTTGTAGGAAGATTTTCTTGTTAAGAAAAAAAAAAGGAGGGGCGCCTGGGTGGCGCAGTCGGTTAAGCGTCCGACTTCAGCCAGGTCACGATCTCGCGGTCCGTGAGTTCGAGCCCCGCGTCGGGCTCTGGGCTGATGGCTCAGAGCCTGGAGCCTGTTTCCGATTCTGTGTCTCCCTCTCTCTCTCTGCCCCTCCCCCATTCATGCTCTGTCTCTCTCTGTCCCAAAAATAAATAAATGTTGAAAAAAAAAATTAAAAAAAGAAAAAAAAAAGGAAATTTATGCTTGTGAGGTTGGTGTTGAGAGAAGACTGACAGTGTCAGTTTAATGTATTCTGATTCACATTGTTCATCTATATACACTGACATCTTCATACATACACAATTTATTCATGATGGGTAGGATAAGCAAATGGAGGAATGAATATAAAGGAAATTAGATGTTTTTTTTTTAAAGAAAAAGAGTGTTAAGAAGTCTGAAAAGTGATAAGAAAACGTACATGGCAAAGAAGAGCATGATGTAGAGAATAAATCAAAAGAACAGATGATGAGTTCACTTACATTGCAGCAATATTTCACACAAGTTTAATTATTTAAAAAAAATCCCAATATAATAATCCTCAACTATTTTTCAATGAACATAATCATGTTGATGGGATTAAGTGGATCTAATGAGCCAGCTTTATGGCTACTTGTCTCATTACTACTTTCAAGTTAAATATCAGGAAAAAATTATATGGGGAAAAATCCTGCTAATACCTAGCAAAATTAATAAGGATGTTTCAATAGCCATAAAGCACAAAATGTAACACTTATATTTGCCTGCTATACCCCTGCTCCATACCCCCCACACTGATGAGTAAGAAATACACTATATATGTATTTTTAATGTTTATTTATTTTTGAGAGAGAGACACACAGAGTGCTAGTGGGGGAGGGTCAGAAAGGGAGGGAGACACAGAATCTGAAACAGGCTTCAGGCTCTGAGCTGTCACCACAGAGCCTGATGCGGGGCTCGAACTCACAGACTGCGAGATCATGACCTGAGCCGAAGTCGAACGCTTAACTGATGGAGCCACCCAGGCGCCCCTCCACTTAATCTTTAATCTACAGTGAGCACCTTTAGAAACTGTTAAAAGGTAAACTGAGGCACATTAAAATTTTTTTCAAGAGTTTGAATGAACATTGATTGAAATCAAGTAACACCAAACTGAAAGTGGTTGGGAGTGCCCCATCGACAGGGACAAGGGGAAAAGTTTTTATAGAGAAGGTGCAGAAGCAACACAAGAAAATTATTTGATTGGCTTAGCTTACACTTGTCCTATTTGGGAAAGCCTAGTTGGCTGTTTGTGCCTGGTTGTTCTTAAGTGTTATTTTTCTCCGATTCAAGGGCATAGACTTCAGCATAGGGTTTCATTTGCTTACATAGGGTACCAAAGCATTAGGGGCACTTCGGTCTAATGGCCTCCTTGTTTAATTACTTGAACAAAACGTAGTACCAGTTTTAGCTCAAAACACTTCAGACCGTAAAGAGAAGCAGAAGAAAGGGGATCACTCCCATGACCCCGTCTCTATCTGTTGACTATCTAGACAGCAGCTACAATGACCTGATCTAACCATGGCAAACCAGGCTTCGTCACCATTTACAGCTAGAAAGAAAACCTTCTAGGGATCACTCTCACTTGTCAGCTTCCCATATATCTCTAAGTGACAAAGGAAGCTGGAGAGAAGGGACTAACAGAGTTTATCCTAATGAATATACCATGAGTTGGTGTTGATGATGAAAAAGTATGGTCAGATAGGCTGGGGGTGTGTTTTAAACATACCTGCCTCTATATTTCTGCCTCTCATCTACTTTGAATAAGTAGAGCTGAACACTGTAATCAGCGTAGCCTAAACAACTGAACTTTATGTTCAAAGTTGAATGATACAAAGGCATTTCACTTTTTATCTCAAACATTCATGCCATCTTTCATCTGAATTCTTTTTCTAAGTAACCAGAGAGAAGCTTCTCTTCATTGGAATGATGAAGGAATTGGATGTCAATCTAGTGGTCTGACAGTCAGGAGCAGATGCAGATTTGTGGGTCCATTAGCTTATACAGTGGGGAGGGGTGCTCTTTAAGAAAAAAACAAGCCACAAATACAAATTTCAGTGCAAATGTTTCTTTAGAATGAGAAAAGATACGACACATTACAAATGTTAAAAAGCTAAAAATACCCTAAACACAAAATCCAGGAAAATAACATAATATTTTATTAATTGCCTAACAAGTACTTTTCTCCTACATGTTTTGGTTGCATAATCTTTAATTATCTCTTCAAATGACAACACATATGAGATATCATCTGTGTCACAGTTCAGAATCTATAGTCTTAGGAAACTATGTGATTTTGCATAAGCCTCAACTTTTTTTTTTTAAGTTTTTTTTTTTCAACGTTTATTTATTTTTGGGACAGAGAGAGACAGAGCATGAACGGGAGAGGGTCAGAGAGAGAGGGAGACTCAGAATCGGAAACAGGCTCCAGGCTCTGAGCCATCAGCCCAGAGCCTGACGCGGGGCTCGAACTCACGGACCGCGAGATCGTGACCTGGCTGAAGTCGGACGCTTAACCGACTGCACCACCCAGGCGCCCCAAGCCTCAACTTTTTATGTCTGAGTTTTTTTTTAAGTTTATTTATTTCCTTAAAGCGCCCGCCCCCCCCCCGCCGGGGGGGCGACAGAGAGAGAGAGAGAGAGAGAAGGAGAGAGAGAGAGAATCCCAAGCAGGCTCTGCACCGTCAGCACAGCGCCTGATGCAAGGCTCGAACCCACAAAACCACGAGATCATGACCTGAAACGAAATTGAGAGTTGGATGCTAAACCAATTTAGCTACCCCAGCACCCCTGTCTGATGTTTTTTTTTCAGCCTAAGGAAAAACCAGTTATCATCTGGTGGGCACCAACTGTGCACGGATTTGGGGCATCTCTGGTTGGCCTCGGGGCTCTAGGAGATGCAGCCACTAATGGTGGTGACTGGCGTGTGGGAGGCTGGCTTCTGGAGGTGCTGCTCGTGTAGCCCAGCTGCTCCACAGCTCAGTCCTTCAAACCAGCACCTACTCATGCTTTTGTGCCAAAACACTACCCCAGGTGTGGCTGCTACAAGCCAGCCAAGGCTTTCATCTTTCATGAAGCATCACCTGTAACTCTTTGACAACACTCCCCACCTACCTCATGTTTACCGATGCCCCTACCTGACCTCCAGCTGCCTTCAAGCTCCTGGGTCCTACCTGAGCTCACTTTCTGGCAGCTTCTTTTGCACCGGCACCTTTCAGTCTCTGCATCTGGACTGCTCAAGCCTGGCCAAGGTAAGGAGTGCTGGCTGGGATCCAAGGCCTGCTGCTCAAATTTGTTTTACCTTTAATTTAAGGGATTTGCTTTCTTTGCTAGTGTTCTCGCCTCATACACTTGTTGGCCCCTTGCCACACACATTTCTTTGTCAGCTACTCACATATTCCATATCAAAAGCGATCTTAGGCTTATAGAGACCATAATGCTAATCATTTACTGACTTACTGATTTGAAGTTTAATTTCACTTTTATTATGGAGTTACATTTAGTGAACTTGGTTTGATGTAAGTAAATGCTTAACTTTTGATAAGTGATTAAGGTCTGGGATGCATTCTGACATGTTATCCCACTCATTCATGAATCACTCTCCAAATGTGTGAATAAAAATTAGTCTTCCTCTGCTCAAGCATTATCTAACATTTTAACTAGCACGTTCACAATCTCCTTTGACCTTGAGCTATATTAGCTGGAAGGGAATGTTCTTTGCAGATTTCAAAACAGGTTAGAAAGTCCAGACTCTTACATTCTAGCCCTTCGTTTTATAAACTCTTTAGATTCTTTGGAAAACTCCAGTTTATCATTTTGCCAGAGAAGGTTTTTCTTTTCTTTTCTTTTCTTTTTTTTTTTTTAACAATTGTTGGAAATACATTTTGAAGGAAATTTACTCTTTGCTTAGGAAGAACAGAGTATCTATGTCATTGTTGGCAGTTGTGGTGTGGGATCAGCCAGAGTAGGGCTCTGTCAATACTTTCATGGGACCTAGTTTTGCTTTCATGAGCCCCTTCCTCCATAAAAACTTAAAATTATACCTTATAATTGTATCGGTATAAATACAAATATAATCCAGTTTGGATTCTATTTATTTTTCCCTTTTGAATTTATAAGAAATAAAAACATTTTCATTGGCCTGTAAAAGTTTTGTGGGCGGGCCCTGGGCGTTGTGGCTTCTGTGCCTAATGGATGAGTCATTTCTACTTATCTTTATATTTAAAAAAAAATACAACAAAGTATTGACTTAGAAACTCAAAATGTCATGCTATTCCCTCAGCTTTGAATGAAGACGACTCACTTAAAAGCAAGGCTACAACCAGTCCATGGAGCCACCATGAAGCTTACTAGATGATGAGTGTAATTTATAACGCTAACATTCAGTCTTGGGCCATATCATAGGTTTATTTCTGGAAATAAATATAAACTGAATGTAAACACTTCTAATATGTGGTGAACTCAATAATTAGAGCCAAAAATTGAGTGGGCAGGGAAAAAACACACTCTGAGAATCAACTTCAGCAGATTCCAGTCTTATGTGACAAAGGTATGGAGATTTGTGAAGGAAGAAAGAGCAATGGGCCAGCCTGTCTGATGAGCCACAACCAAAGGCAACGTTTCAGCAGCCTCAGGAAGATGACCCTCCACCTACTTGCTTGATGATGCTTGAAACTAATTTAACTGAGAAGGCAGACTTTCAAATCCATAGTTAAAATATTGCTTCTAATGTGAAAACTCCTGAGAAAATGAAGTATTGTACTAAATGCATGATGCAGAATTAAAGATCGCCACCTGAACTTTCTCTGAAAGCAGGTTGTGTTGAGGGGAAATGTTGTGGTTTTGCCTAGCTTTTAGAATCTAGAAGAGGCTATGGGAGCTCAAGATGGTTCGTTAGAAGCATAGGTCATCCACTGGCCTTCCCTGAAGGAAGAAGATAGCGTGGTGGGGGTGGGATGGGGAAGATACAAAGGGGGACAAGTACCCTTCTTCACAACTGATACTATAATCAGAGTAAGAGGGCAGTGGACTTTCTAAAGCAGTGTTAGAGAGTCCAGGTCTTTTGATGTTGGTTGGAGTGTAGACTGGGATAGGACTGTGGAGATGAGAAGGTGCCATGACTAAAATTAGGCCAAGAGAACCAGCAGGGCTCCTGGTACAATTGTGCAGGTTGTGCACAGCTCAAGGGTGCCACATCTAAGGGAGGGCGGTTTATTTATTTGTAGACATCATAAGTTCGTATATTTATTAAAACAGTTTTCTGGCTGATGGTAGTAGAGTACTTTGTTTTAATTAAATTGGCATATTTTGTCCATTTTCTGACAGATGGGAAGAAGAGAGTCTCTAAATTGCAGAAAGGCACATTTTGTTTAGTATCCTTGTACCCCTTCAGGAAGTTCCTTAGCTTGAAAAAATTCCTGCATTTTGTTCTCATTGAGGACAGGAGTCCTGTTTTGTTTTGTTCCCCGCCCCCATGATTTTTTTTCCTATCACATAATATAGGAGCACAGTTTACTGACGAAATTGAACTTTCCCAAGCTTTGTGCAGTGGCAGTATTGTAGCCAATGAGGTCTATCCGAGGCGTGATTATTGCTAATTGAAATTGAACTTTCCCAAGAAGCATCGTAGTCACCAGCCAAATGTGACTGTTGAGCATTTGAAATATGGCTTGTTTGGATGGAGATGCACTGTATGTGTAAAACACGCTGGATTTTTAAGACAAAGTGTGAAAAATATAAAATAGTTCCTCAATGACAAGTTTATATTGAAAATACATGGGAATGATAATTTTTAATATAATGGGTTAAATGAAATATATTAAAATTAATTTCACCTGTTTATTTTTAGTTTTTAAATGTGCCTACTAGAGGGGCACCTGGGTGGCTCAGTCAGTTGAGCATCAGACTCTTGATTTCTACTTAGGTTGTGAACCCAGGGCACTGGGATCAAGCCCCATGTTGGCTCTGTGCTAAGCGTGGAGACTGCTTGAGATTCTCTGTCTCGCTCTCTCGCCCTCTTGCTCTCTCACTCTCACTCTCTTCCCCTCGCCCCTTACTTCCTCTGTGTGTACTTGTGTGCTCTGTTTCTCTAAAAAATCAAAAGATTGTTAAATGTGGCTACAAGAAACTTAAGTTACATATGTGGCTTGCGTTGGTGGCTCATATTTCTGCTGTACAGAGCTCTGCCTTAGAAGGCTGACTAGAAAAAAAAATTCTTGGTAATAATTTATATAATAATCATTTACATTATCTCCAATTTAGTACCCTTTAGTTAATAGTGTTCTGATCCACTTCATATTATTTTTAAGAGTTACATGAGGCATAATCTTAAATAGGGTTAAAGAAGAACATTTCTGAAAAATATATGTTTCTTCGTGGCAAAGATGTTAAGTTGAAAAGAAAAAAAAATTATTTTTTTATGGCTTGGCACTTTGCCCAGATAATTACAAGCTTTTATTTGGAGAAGAGTGTTGTTTGTTCCTGAAAATCTGCTAGCGTTATTTAAGTAGCCTCATATGAACATAGTGACTCATGTTTGGTATAAGATTTTTGTTTTATTTGATCGCTTCAATTTATATACTTATTATGGTTTTACAGTTGTATTATTTTGTAATAGTTTGTTTTGTAGTTTATCTATAAGATGAGAAAGTAAGCATTGTAAAAGCATACTAGCCAGCTTTACTCAACCAACTAGGGATCTTTGTTCAATAGTAGCTTCTAGATATGTGACTTTTCCTCAGCACCACAGCTTTTCCTAAGGGCATGAGTGAGATGGACCAAAGGAAGGTCAATCAATACACTCCATTGAATCTGGACTGGTCTCATGCTAAGTAGAGATAACCTTGCCTGGGAGTATCTGGTTGCCAGGCCAGGCCAGGCCAGGTCAGGCTGAGATTGAAGCTGCTTTTGTGTGGAGGTTGTGTGTGTGTGTGTGTGTGTGTGTGTGTGTGTGTGTGTGTGAGAGAGAGAGAGAGAGAGAGAGAGAGAGAGAGAGAGAGAGAGAGAGAGGAACTGGATGAGGAAAACAGAAGAGAGGGAGAGGGAGAGAGGGAGAGAAAGAGAACTTTCTGATATAATCTTTCTAAGGACTATCTATTAACACCAATAAAACATCATCTATATTGGGACTTTCAGGGTTGAATCAAACCCTGGCTTGTCCTAAAAATTGGGAGTGAGGTGTGTAGCAGAAATGACAATGTAGAAGAATTCTTTATTGTGTCAGTATTCAGTGTTCCACATATAGGTACTGCTCACCTAACACTAATTTCCAAAACATCAAAGAAAAGATATGTTCATTCAGATGGTACAATCCCAGAAGGGATGCATGAAATATTTAGTATTCGTTTCTGCTTTAGGTTTTAGGATAAAAAGTTATTACGTATTTGAGTAGATGTCAAGATGGGGTTGTGAATTTAACAAAAGAAACCCTTAGATAATTTACACTTCTTTCATTGTGGTTTATATACACAATGGAGTACTATGTGGAAATGAGAAAGAATGAAATACGGCCCTTTGTAGCAACTTGGATGGAACTGGAGAGTGTGATGCTAAGTGAAATAAGCCATACAGAGAAAGACAGATACCATATGTTTTCACTCTTATGTGGATCCTGAGAAACTTAACAGGAACCCATGGGGGAGGGGAAGGAAAAAAAAAGAGGTTAGAGTAGGAGAGTGCCAAAGCATAAGAGACTCTTAAAAACTGAGAACAAACTGAGGGTTGATGGGGGGTGGGAGGGAGGGGAGGGTAGGTGATGGGTATTGAAGAGGGCATCTTTTGGGATGAGCACTGGGTGTTGTATGGAAACCAATTTGACAATAAACTTCATATATTAAAAAAAAATTACACTTCTTTCAAATAGGTCAAGTGCTCATAGAAGAAGAGACATTTTAGTCTGACAATCAGAAATCTACTACAGTAAAAACAAGGGTCTTCCTAACTGCTGATCCTTACTTGGTCGTCAAAGGTAATGCTTCATCTGCTTGTTTATTTTTATTATTGTTATTATTTTTAATTTCAAAAGTACAGACTTCCCTAAGCTGTGGTCCAAATAAAAAGGTAGCAGTTCATATATCTATCACTCATTATTCTATATTGAAGGCAGAAAACAAAGATATTTTATTTAACAATAAAATAATAACCATGAGCACCTAACCTCCCCATCTCAGGCACCTGAGCCCTCATCCTGGAAAGAAAAAAAAAAGTTGCTTGTTGCTAAAAATCTGCTAGCATTATTTAAGTAGATTCATATGAACACAGTGGTTGTTGTTGTTGTTGTTGTTTAGCACACACTTGATTTTCATCCCTGTTTTTTAAGACTTGGACCGTTCTCTCTCTAGAGTGAGTTGAATGGTGCCCCCTGATAAGGGGTGTTTATGGGAAAGAATTCCTGATATGAACCCAGTCACAGCCTAGGAAACATTTCTGAAGCCTGAAGCCACTGACCTATTAAAATAATTTCACAAAGGATAAGAGGATTTAGAGTCTTGTGTCATGATTAAAAGTTCTGGAGCCTGAATGCCTGAGACTGAACCTGACTCTGACACTATCTGTGACCTTGGACAGGTCATTTTACTTTTCTATGCCTTAGAATTTTCATCTGAAAGTTGGGGAATAATAATAGTACCTACCTCATAAGGGTTGTTTTGAGGATCGAGTGAAATAATGCATTTAAAGCCCCATGCCAGATGTAGAGTAAGTGCTCATGAATATTAGCTATAATTTAATTCTCACTGCTCTATGCCCAAGTCTTTAAAGTATTTGTGCAGAAAATGAAATTGACAACTATTTGTTTCTTTAATATATTTCCGTAACATGTTCTTAATCTGCTGCATTTCCAATGATGTGAAGATATCTGTTGTTATAGTGGCCCCCTCTTTTCTCCAAACTTTGGGGTTCTGCCTTCCTTTTGCTGTCACCATCACTGCCTCCTCTCTTACTCAGTCACACTTGCCCCTACACAAGTACACTTCGTTGCTTTAAGATTTCAGAGGGCAAAAAGGGACTAGTCAATTAAATAAGCATCTCCTGCCCCATCACCATCTTCTGTAATTCCTTCTTCTGTGTATCTAGGAAATTGCTGGGGAATGACATTTAGGAGGTTTGAGAGTTGTTTTATTTACTAGAGTTGAGATGAAATTGATTGGTATTTTTCTGCTAAACACTCCCCTGCAGAGGTAAGAGTTTCAAGAACAAAGAAGAGGGTGGCCATAAAGAAAAGATGTTTTAATGCTGGGTGTTAGCCTGTGACTGGAGTGGTTTTCCTCAAAACTGTGGTCTGGCCTCTGGAAAAATCCTTGTCCTCGATGGGGACCTGGCCAGTGGCTGGGGGTATAAGACTGGGGATGCTGGGACTGAATCCAGGTTCTGCCCTGCCAGGAGTGAGAACATGGGCAAATTACTTAACTCCTTTTAATTTTAGATTCCTACCTGTTCAATGAGAATAATACAGCCCATCTTATCAGATTGTTTTGAGAAAATGAGATGTACAGATGAAGCACCTGGCAGACAGTAACCATGAAATAAGTGCTGGTTCTTGCTGTTGTTACTATTAATTCTCTACCTATGCCTTTGCTCATGTTCTCTCTGCATGAATGTACCTTTTCCTCCTGGATGATGTGGAGGACTCTTCTTTTTAGGAACGGCTCACCTTCTTGGAGGACTATCCTCTGATTTTTTTCCAGTGCTGTGAGTCTCACCTGCCTCCATGCTGTCAGGTTTTGTACGTGCTCATGATTTGTAGTGCTGTGTTCACATATCCCTCCCCCCAAACTGTAAGTTACTGTAAACACATGGCATATGTTCAACATCCACTCTTTACTGAATTAACAGTTTCTCTCTCCAACCCTTATTCCTCCTGACCACTTCCCATGTACCTTGCATCTATTTTCATATTCTGGACTCTTAATTTCATGGCCCCTGAGACCCCTAGTTCCCCGCCCATCTTTGTGTTCTATTCAGATGGGCCTTCTTTGGGTTCTCTTTCTCATAGCCCCACTGCTTCCTTCAGTTAGGGCAGCTTCCTCTGAGCCACCTCAGCAGAATCCCTCCTCAGTCTTTCATAGTCCATGTCAAGGCTGCCTCCTAAGTTAAGTCTTAGTTTCTGACTCACCCCAACTCACCTTTCTTCAACTGTACTCAGGATGGCTGTCTAGAAATGTAACAGTACCAATGCATATTACAAATGTGACATCTCAAAAGGTGCTTTGTGGTGACAGTGGTCCTTCTCAAGGTGTATGTAGCATTATGTAGATGTTAGCAACCCTGCTTGGTAAAAGGATTTCTCTCGCTCCTGGGTCCTCATGCTTAGATGTTGTTCATAGAGGATGTCATGAGTAGAGAGTTATGTCTCAAAGCACCATCTGAGCCAGCAGAATATGCATGGCACCCATCCTTCCTGTAATTAGGACCCTCTCCTCTTTTATTACACAGCTGTGTCTGCTACTGTGTACTTCTAGAAGCAAGCCTTCTCCTAGTTGTTCCAAAAAGAGAATTTGAGATCCTCATTCTAGCTTTTGCGTCATCACTCCAATGAAACCATGCTTGTCAGGCTTACATGATCTGATGGTTGGCTAAATACAGTGAATTCTTATTTTAGTTGAGTTCCAGGCAATAGCTAGCATCATTGCATAGTTGCTCCTTAAAACAATTTTTGCTCTTGACTTTCTTAATATCACTTAGTTCTCTTTTTACTGGCTGAATGTCCTGCTCAGTCTCCTTTGCTGGTTTCTCTTTGCTTGCCAGTCCTTGAAGTGTTGACACTCCCTAATGTTGGGTCCTAAGCCACTACCTCTTAGCCCTCCTCATCCCCTGCAAGGTCTTATCTCTTCCTGATGTCAGTGACTGTGTGCGTTTGTGTCTGTGTTGCTGCCCAAATGATAATCATGGTGTTGATGAAGATGATATGTACTGAGTTCTTATTATATGCACTTTAAGGATTTCATTTGCATGAAGTCATTTAATCATCACAGTAAGACTATGAGGTAGAATGATTATTAATCCTGTTTTACAGGTAAGTGCAGAGTTAGGAGCTGACCAAACCGTCTGGCCTTGGATCATGCGCTGTTATTCAGTACCCTGCACTGCCTCTTTCAGTTTTACGCTTCTGTCCTTATTCCAGAATATCACTCTTGGATTTCACCCAGGCACCTCAAATAAGTAATATATATTAAGAACTAAACTTACCATCCTGCACCTACTGCTCCTGCTCCTGTGTCCCCTATGTCAAGGATGGCACTAACTCCCCCCATTTGGCCGAGCTGCACAGCTGGCCTTCTCTTTGCCTTCATTCTCACCTGCCCTTTAATCAGACAGCAGATTCTCTCCATCCTCTTCCTTTCCCCAGATCCAACCATGTTTTCCTAGCTTCATTGCTACTACCTTGATTGATGCTACTTTCGTCTATGTCACTGTAATAGCTTCATAACTGAGCTCCCTGCTTCTTGTCTTGCTCCCTCTGCAGCCGGTACTAAACAGATGATACGCTTTGCTTAAATACCCTTCAGTGCCTCCACGCTGACTGCAGGCCAGAGACTTACCGCCTCAGTGTGGCTACATGACACACATGTGCTCCTCTCTTCTGCCTCAGCGTGTGCACCTGTTCCTCACACAGTGTTTGTGCAGTTCCCGGAGCCTTCCACAAACGGCTTCATCTTTGTCTCTTCACACTCTCCCTTCCCTTTGCCTTTAAGTATCTGGCCTCTCCTCTTTACTCCGTTTTGGTCCACATATTATACTCTTAGTTCTTAGCTTTGTACGTTTTAGTGTTTTTATACTTTGGATTCTCGTTTTGTCCCACTTGAGTATATTACCCTTTGACTCACATGTATCACACGTGAAACCTCCCATTTTCTCTACCCCTTCCTCTTCCAATTTTTGGTAGGTGTGCAATTAAAAATTTTCAGGCCATACAGTGTGCCATTCTAATCCTTATACTCAACTTTAGGATTGGTTCTACAGTTTAACACGTTCTGGGCCTCCTGCCATTCCTTTGCTGTAGGTGAGGAATTTGCCAAGAGCCCTACAAAAAGTAGATGGCAGGGCTAGTATTTAAACCAAAGTTTGACACAAATTTTTGTGTTTTTTTCCCTACTACATCCCGCTTCTTTTGAAAACAGAAACACATATATATTTAAAAGATAAACAGGGGTGCTTGGGTCGCTCAATTGGTTAAGCGTCCAACTTCAGCTCAGGTCATGATCTTGTGGTTCCTGAGTTCAATCCCCGCGTCAGGCTCTGTGCTGGCAACTAGGAGCCTGGAGCCTTCTTCAGATTCTGTTTCTCCCTCTTTCTCTGCTCCTCCCGTGCTCACACTCTGTCTCTCTCAAAAATAAGCACACAATAAAAAAATAAAGGATAAACTATATTGAAAGCAAAAGAGATCAACATAGTACATGGGAAAAGTAAGCAAAAATATAAAAAGATAAAAAAGAAACATGATAAAATAGAAAGATATATGAAAGAGATTAAAATTCACTTCACTGGCATAAAACATGTAAAAATAAAAATTATTAAAAATTATATGTGGGTACACATGATTTTATATATATATATATATATAGATAGATAGATAGATAGATAAGATATTCACAAGCCAATAATAAAGTAAAATCAAATCAAACAAGAGATTAATAAGCCTAGAGAGGGTTAACATTTTTAAAGGCATTAAAATAGGTTAACAATCATTAGAGGTAATCTACATTCCTTGAACAAAGGCAGCTATAGACTCTAGCCAAGTATTTAACCTATTTTATCTCATTTGACATCAGGTTCTAGGTCCTTTCCATCTTTCTCCCCTGCAGCCCCCTCATCAGGTGAGCTTTTCTCCAAGGCTGGTCCCTACAGGGATACAAGAAGGAGGCAGCGTCTCCAAACACCATATCCTCACATAACCACAAAGACCAGAAAAGAAACCATGTCTTTTTTGTGGACATGTTGGTGAATGTGCAGTCCTTTCCAAGCAACCTCTCCTGCAGACTTCCCCACAAGTATCAATGGCTGGAAATGTGCCATTTGCTCATTGATAAACTCATACATAGTAAGAGGAGTCCAATTACAGTGATTGGTCTAAAATAATCTAGATTTCCCCCTGTCCACCCTGGGTCTAGGGATGGACATAAACTCACCAGAAGCACACAGCCATGCAAACCCAATGCAAGAAGAGCATAATCAACCGACAGCATTTGTCATAGGTAGAAACACAAGAAAGATTTTCCCCTTTCCCTTTGACCTGTCTGCCTCGCATTTTTTTTTTTAATGTTTATTTATTTTTGGGACAGAGAGAGACAGAGCATGAACGGGGGAGGGGCAGAGAGAGAGGGAGACACAGAATCTGAAGCAGGCTCCAGGCTCCGAGCTATCAGCACAGAGCCTGACGCGGGGCTCGAACTCACGGACCGCGAGATCGTGACCTGGCTGAAGTCGGACGCTTAACCGACTACGCCACCCAGGCGCCCCTGCCTCTCATTTTTGACTCTCAAGTACCAGTGAGGATCAGGATGGGCTGGGTGAAGACATACAACTTCATGTTTTTTGGGGTTTTTTTTTTTTTTTTTGCTTGCAACAGCTGATTGGGGCACAAGTTCCTATTATTAGGTCTATAATTGTATAATTTTTTAATATAATGAATAACATACTGATTTGTCTCCAAGAATGGCCATGATAAATATTTACCCATGACTAATGTGAAATTCTTTTTTTTAATGTTTATTTATCTTGGGAGGGAGGGAGGGAGACAGGGAGAGAGAGAGAGAGAGAGAGAGAGAGAGAGAGAGAGAGAG
>NW_024412394.1:58861158-58897076 GCF_014898765.1 Herpailurus yagouaroundi
AGAGAGAGAGAGAGAGAGAGAGAGAGAGAGAGAGAGAGAGTGCATGTGGGGGAGGAGCAGAGAGAGAGGGAGACAGAGAATCCCAAGCAGTCTCTGTGCTGTCAGCACAAAAGCTGACATGGGGCTCAAACTGATGAACTGTGAGATCACGACCTGAGCTGAAATCAAGAGTTGGATACTCAACTGGGCCACCCAGGCACCCCTAATGTGAAATTATCAAGGTATTTATGAGTCAGTGAAGAGACCAAGCTTAGTGTCTGCATGATTTAAATGGATATTTACAAATACACGCATGTGTAGTCATATTTACAAACACACCTGTGACTCTAGTGAGAAAAAATAAATATAAGGTACATGTTAAAAACAAGCATTTCCAATGGCTGAAGAGGGTCCAATATCGTATGTACAGAAATAGACCCCAAATTTAAAATTACTGCCTAGATTTTCATGAAAACACAGAGAAGTGAAGTGTCAATTATAATAATAAGCAAATGTATAGAATATGTATAATGTGCCATATATTGTACTTAGCTCCTTATATATATTATCTCACTTAATTCTTATAGTCACATTCATGGCAGATACTACTATTACCTTCATTTTGCAAATGGGACTACTGACACTAAGAGGACAAGGACATTACTCAGTTCACCCTGATAATGAGTGGTAGGGCCAAAAATTAAACCTATTTCTGTTGGCTTCCAAAGCTGTGTGGTTGGTCTTTGACCTCTACTGAAAAGATGGTGAACAATAGACACACTTCCCCTGAAATGTTCCCTTCTTGTTAGGAGCCCAAACTGCTCCCAAGAGCCTCTGGGACATTGGGTTAATAGCTTATCATGATCATTGCTGCTTGAAAAGAATCAAGAAACACTTGGAGAAAATTACACATATCTCATATAGAAGCTCTATATAAAGAACAAACTGTATAAATTCCCTTCTAGATTTTGAAAATATAAAATATTTTAGGTAAAATTTATACAATGAAATGCTTTAGTAGTAAATAATTTTATGCCATTTTCTATTTGAAAAGATGTTGTTTTCATATGTGTTCTATGAAATAATCTCCACCAAAGAGTGCAGCCTTTCTTTTAAATTTATGAATAATTTTGTTGGAGGAAAATATTCACCTGGACTTTAAAAAGAGCTTCAATACATGAATTTATTAAAAAAATTTAATATTAAAAGGCATTTTTATGCCAGTTTATTTGCAAGTTTATAGGCTTAAAAAACCCCAAACTACCATCTTAATGAACTTGAGTGATCAGAGGATTGTAAAATGAGTAGCTCAACTTTTTTAGAAGGCTTGGGACATCAGGTACATTTAGGACAAAGTGGGAACTAGTTGATGAGACTTCCTGTATTTGATGGCTTTGCAACCCAATAGTACTCATATTACATGCTTTAAAATTGTGGCAATGAGCTGCTAAATGTATGTGACTAGAGTTCAGTGTGGCAAAAGCTTTGCCAGTGTTTTACATGCTTTATATAAATCCCTAAGGATAAAACTTCTTGGGAAGCATGATTTCCATCTAGGTCTCTCAGAATGTTAGAGTCACAAAATAAACACACTATCGTATGTGTAAATTTATTGTAATGGATGATCATGCCAAATATTTGGATTCGTGAGCAATTCTCTTAGACTTGAATATATAGATCACCAGCATTTTTCACAGAACTAGAACAAATAATCCTAAAATTTGTCTAGAACCACAAAAAACCCTGAATAGCCAAAGCAAACTTGAAATAGAAAAGCAAAGTTGGAAACATCACAATACCAGACTTCAAGTTATATTACAAAGCTGTAACAATCAAAACAGTATGGTACTGGCACCAAGATGGACACAGGTCAAAGGAACCAAATAGAAAGCCCAGAAATGAACCCACAACTACAT
This sequence comes from Herpailurus yagouaroundi, assembly GCF_014898765.1. Taxonomy (NCBI): domain Eukaryota; kingdom Metazoa; phylum Chordata; class Mammalia; order Carnivora; family Felidae; genus Herpailurus; species Herpailurus yagouaroundi. Next base: position 58,863,054 of record NW_024412394.1, read on the forward strand.
GGTCAATTAACCTTTGACAAAACAGGAAGGAATATCCAGTGGGAAAAAGACAGTCTCTTCAATGAATTGTGTTGGGAAAACTGGACAGCAACATGCAAAATAATGAAACTGGGCCACTTGATTACACTATACACAAAAATAAATTCAAAATGGATTAAAGACCTAAGTGTGATACATGAAACCATAAAAATCCTAGAAGAGCACACAGGCAGTAACTTCTTTGACATTGGCCATAGAAACTTCTTTCTAGATATGTCTTCTGAGGCAAGAGAAACAAAAGCAAAAATAAACTATTGGGACTTTATCAAAATAAAAAATAAAGAATCAATAATACTAAAAAGCAACCTATGAATGGGAGATGATATTTGCAAATGACATATCTGATAAAGGGTTAGTATGCAAAATATATAAAGAACTTATAAAACTCAACACTCAAAAAATGAATAATCCAATTAAAAAGTGGGCAGAAGAGGTGAATAGATGTTTTTCCAAGTAAGATATACAGATGGCTGGCAGACACATAAAAAATGCTCAACATCACTCATCACCAGGGAAATGCAAATGAAAGCTACAATGAGATATGACCTTATACCTGTCAGAATGCCTAAAATCAAAAACGCAATAGACAACAGATATTGGTGAACTCTCCCTCCATTACTAGGAATGCAGACTGGCATAGCCACTCTGGACAACAGTATGGAGTTTCCTCAAAAGTTAAAAATAGAACTACCCTACCATCCAGCAGTCACACTTCTAGCTATTTACCCAAGGAATACAAAAATACTAATTCAAAGGGATAAAAGTAGCCTGATGTTTATAGAAGCATTATCTACAATAGCTAAATTATGGAAACAGTCCAACTGCCCATCAATAGATGAATGAATGAAGAAGAAGTGGTGTATATGTATACAATAGAATATTGCTCAGCCATAACAAAGAATGAAATCTTGCCATTTGCCATGACATGGATGGAACTACAGCATATTATGCTAAGTGAAATAAGTCAGTCAGAGAAAGACAAATACCATATGGTTTTGCTCATGTGGAATTTAAGAAGCAAAACAAATGAGTAAAGGGAGGGGGGGGGGGAAGAGAGGGCAAACCAAGGAACAGACTCTGAACTCCAGAAAACAAACTGATGCTTCCCAGAGGGGAGGTTGGTGGGGGATGGGGGAGATACGTGATGGGGATGAAGAGCACACTTGTCTTGATGAGCACTGAGTAATATGCACAATTGTTGAATCACTGTACTCTACACCCTTCACTAATATTACACTGTGTGTTAACTAACTGGAATTTAAATGAAAACATAAAAAATACTTGAGTATAGAGAGAGTTAAGAATTTTATTATTTTAATGAAATAAAATGTACCAAAGTTACTTTGATGTGTACTTAATGCAATACGCAATTGTTACTGTGCTGCATGGTAATTAGCTGCAAGTCATAAGAAATTTTAAAATGACTGTCATTTTGCCAGCATGAATTTTTTGTCAGCACTAATTTTACACAGTCAAATCTAGTTTCTAAAAGCTTCTCTATAATCATACAATTTTCCCTGGATAAGAATCATTCTCTCCCTTCTTCTCTGTCTCCTTTTGCTTTTTCTACTGCCCTTTCCTAAGGTGAAGGGTCCCCCAATTCTGACCCCCAATTCAGCATTCTCACTCATCATTCCCTCCCCCTTCCCATCCTCATCCAGGGATCCAGCTGCTTGGAAATGCCAGGCCCTGGATTCTGCAGATCTTGAAGCTGTGCCTAGTTTGGGCCCTTAAATGTACATCTCCTGCTTTATTATAAGGATCTTTATGACATCCCCATATTTTGGTGTGGGACAGAAAGAAGAAACCTCTCACGGGGTGAGAACATGGTACAACAGGGAGAGAGAGGGTATGTGCCAACGCATTTGACAGTTTGGGGCAAGAGGAATGAGCGCAGTGATGGAGATAAAGGATGGGGGAAGGGAGGTGAGTAGAGCAGCCTCTGGGGTCCACTACCTTTGTGAGAGACCCTGTGTCCATACATGTCCCTGGGGCATAACTCTTCCTCTTGGAGAAAGCTGGGAGATGGATAGGCCAGGAGAACAGAGCCACTTGAGTTTTTCTCACCAGCCCTCACATGCTCACTTTTCTGGAGGAATCAGGCAGATTAGGGCCCAGTCTAGTCCTATCACTTCCTACCTGTGTAACTCCCACTAGTCACCACCCTCTCCAAACCTCATTTTTCCCAATGATGGTTTCCCCACTGGTAAACAGGGATACTCTCTATCTTACACAGTTCTTGTGAAGATTTAATGAAATGAAGCATCCAGACATTGTTTAACACAAAGTTGGCTCTTGACAAAAGTTCTTTTCTTTTTTCCTCCCCTGAAGTACTAAGAAGGCTTCCCACCCTGTCCCATCGTGATCTTTCACCATCTCCAGCTTTCCTCAGTTTTCCCCACCTATATGTATATCATTTCGCTTCTGAGGATCAGAATGTTAAAAATAAGTGTGCGAAGTTTTGGAGGTGAGTACGTATGAGACAGAAGATAAGTGACAGCCTCTGGTTCCTTCCCTGTGGGCTGCAGAAGGGAGTGTTACAGTGCTGGAGAGGCTGTCATGGTGAAAGGTAGGGTGTCTTCAGGGCACAGGACCATTTTCCATCTTCTGTCCTTTGTGGAGTGGGTGCCGTGGATGCCGTCCTTCCCAAGGCACCTAGGGCCTCTGCCCCATCCATGAGATCTAATGTGCTTCCAAAAGTCCTGTCTAGGGAAAGCCTTGTGTCCTACCCTATGACTAACATAGTAGGCTGGGGAATTTGGGGTGTCTGAGAGGACCATTGCTGCACCTTATGCATTTAGCTCATCACTTGTGTTAAGTGCTATAGGCTCACTTCTTGATTGAGCCTGTACTCAGCACTATACTGCAGTAGACCTTTTCCCCAAATCCATTTCTGGTGTTTGGGAAAAGCCGAGCTGATACTAAAAATGAAATCGGTTCTGTCATAGCCTCTTGGACCCACAGGACTATTCCTGGCTTCTCTTTAAACTGCCTGGTGGTTTACCTTCCCAACTTGATCTTTGTTTAACAACCTACATTAACATTCCAGAAACATTAGGTGGCCTGTGTGTCGATGGTACTTTATTCCCTAGGCTAGAAAAACTCTTTTCTTAGAATGAGATTGCTCTGGGCAGTTTAACAACCAGTGCCAGGCTAAGAGTCAAACAATATTGCCTTTGTAATTATCTTGTCATGGCATGAGACAATAGATGAGGGCATGTCTGCTCTGCAAAAGGCCGTTTCAATTGTGACATTTAAACAGATGTCATGATCCAAATGAAACACAAATGATGGGTTACCAACCCAACCCAGTCATAACCAGCCAGTCAGCGCCCCCCTCCCCACATCTCTACCCACTATATTATACTAACAAACATATTTAGGTAGAAAACACCCCACCCCCAAATCTATGCTGAGCTAAATTCAGTGAAATTTCTGTGCATACCTCAAGTGAAAACAATTTCATGTTTATGTCAGATTCTAGTAGTTTCAGGGGCATTTTAATAAGATTCCACTACACATGTAGATACCAGACTTTGGGGCAAAACCTTATTAAGAAGCATAAGAAAGCACATAGCTCTCTCAATTGCTAAAGAAAGAACTTTCAGAAAGAATTTCTCAACGGCTCTAAGAAGCCCCAGGCTGATGTGCAAAAGTCCACGCTACCTCCTTCCCTCTCACCCCAGTTCCCTGATGACTGGGAGGCCTTCAGAGGAGTTCAGATGACCCTGCATGCCTCATGTGACCAATGAGTAATATAAAGTTAACCAAGTGGGGCGGGGACTTCACAGAAGGCTGCCCAAAGGGGCGAGTGAACACGGACACAGAGGCAGAGAGGGAGATCTACCAAGGGTGTGGAATTGTACTTGGCTTTTCTAGTTCAGAAAAGGTATGCCTGAACTCCTGGTTAGGAAAACAACCCAGTGATCAATTCCTCACCGTCGCCACTCTATTCCATCCTTTTTACTACCGGAAAGGCAGGTGCACAAGTTCCTTGCGCTCCATCCCTCTGAGCTGAGTCTGACGCTTCCCTGAAAGCCATACTGCATTTCTTTTCCCATTTTTGTTTCCATTTTCTTTACCGAGTATGAAACTAGTCGCCGCCCGCCCCCTCTGTCCCGCAGATGCCTCCATAGAAGCACACTCTGTACCTTCCGCCGAGAGAAGATGCTCACAGAGATCCGACACCTGTAGGTGAACCCTCCCCTTGGGAGGAGCAGCGGGTGGGTGGAGCTGGCAGGGACCGCCCCCACCCCCCACCCCCAAGGCAGACGGCTGCACCCTGGGCGCTCCCACTTTCGGCACCTGTGCCTTCGAGCTCCGGCCAGCTGAAACGTCACCTGAGTGCTCACTGTCCTCCCCATGGAGTGACAAGGCGTCACGCGGCCGAGCGCCCTTCTGTGCGGGACTGGAGACCTCGCAGACAAGTCCTTGATGCAAAGCCGCCAGCAGCCAGCGGTCCAGCTGGGGGAAGGTGGGGAGGAGTGGGAGGGAGCGCGGTCTAAGACAGGTCTGGAGCCAAACCCACCTCTACTTCCAAAGGGCGTGTCAGGGGAAAAACAGCCGCAGCCCCAAATGGGGGTTTACTTTACCACTTAATGCCATTTTATTCAATCAGCACCTTTACTGAGCACCTTTGGTGTGCCTTGAGAGCTTATAGGAGCCTGGGAGGCCCTAACAAAGTTAAAACGCCTCTGCTCTTCATGGAGCTGTTGTTGTTTCTAGTGACCGGTAATCACATAGGTTCCTGTGAACATTTGTAGGTGTTTTCAGCTAAGGAGTGAAAGAATAGAATTCTGACTTTCTTTGTATTGCAACAATGTTTATTGATGTCCCAAAGATTCAGAGGGAAGGAGGGAGAAGAAACCTACAATATCACCAAGGAGCTAGTTTCTTTTCAGGAGCTTTGGCTTAGCCTGATTAAATCTCTCTGGTATCCCCCAAACTGTAAACCCAACCCAACAAAGCTGCTTGATAGTAACCAGGAACATCATGCTTTCCTATTGATCAAATCTGACCAGTTGCTACTTAGCAAATAAGGTGACATTTATACAGCTGGACCTGGATCACTTCTTCCCCAAGAGAGTCACACAGGGTGATGAAGAGAGAGCCTGATTCTGTCCCAGCCTTATCATTGACTATTAGGCATATGACCTTGGGCGGATTTGTTAATGTCATCAATCCTCAGTTGCCCCTTGGGTAGAATGAGAGTTGTAAGTACCTCCCTCCTAGGCATGCTGGGAGGCTTCATTGTGATGGCATATGCAAAGTACTTAAACCATGCCTGGCAGGTAGTAAGTGTTGAATAAATAGTCCCAATGATAATTAATGGTGATTACAGCACCTTTCTGAATCCCCCTTCCTTCTATAACCTGAGTGGTGAGTGTGCCGTGGTGAATGTCATGTATTTACATATTAGAAAAATTAAGAAACCTTGAAAGATTAAAAAATTCAACAGACCGGCATTTTTATTTTTATTTTTTAATTTTTTTTAACGTTTATTTATTTTTGAGATAGAGAGAGACAGAGCATGAACGGGGGAGGGGCCGAGAGAGAGGGAGACACAGAATCGGAAGCAGGCTCCAGGCTCTGAGCCATCAGCCCAGAGCCCGATGCGGGGCTCGAACTCACGGACCGCGAGATCGTGACCTGAGCTGAAGTCGGACGCTTAACCGACTGAGCCACCCAGGCGCCCCAGACCAGCATTTTTAAAAGCAAGTATGGAGTCACTGATCATAAAGTTTAGAACTGGAAGTTACCTTCCAGTTCTTTATGCAAAAAGATCTTTATCTTTATGCAAAAAGATACTGCCTCTAAATGACTATGTGCTCTAAAATCTTTTGCACAAAAGCCGAGAGGATGAGTATGGGAAATGAAATTTAAAGAGAACTTAAAGAGAGTGCAGAGCGGGAGACTTCGCAGCCAAGATCCTAGAAGGGTGTGTGATTATTAGCAAACGTGACCTGAGATTTTATCACAGCACCGTTGAGGAAAGAGGGAAAAAAATCCCACCCCACCTGTGTCTTAGTCTGATTCTTACCTGTTAGGGAAACTTCCACTGCAATGCCCTTGTCTCAAAGCCTTTACTGTTTCTCTGTTAATATAACAACACAGTCTACTGAGTTCATACACGTTAAGTGTTCTCCACATTAAATTCTTGAAGCTTTTTTCCCTGTGCAACATTATTACCCCAGACCAGGTTTTGAGTCTTTTCCAAGTAAACTCAAGGGGGAGCTTGTCTTGCTGTTCTTACCTTGGAGGCATCCATTTAAAGAAGGCAGGGCTCTCTGCAGTAATAATTTTTGCCACTTCAATCCTTTGTTCCAGTGACTGAGAATGATGACAACAGTCAAATCCTATCTACTTGTGTACATGCTACAGAAGGGCTGAATAAATCTCTTTTTGTTGTTGCCATATTGTAAAAGCGAAGAAACCAGTTTTGTGTTCCTAACCCCAGCATGTTGCATTGTGTGTCACCTAGGCATAGGTAGTGGAAAGGCCTGTGCTAGAGATCACTATTCAGGAAAATGTCAACCAGATGAGATTGAATTGCATCCTTGTCTGTGTTTGACAGTTTTCATAGACATTGAGGGAGGATATGTTGCCTCCTCTCCTATTGTGGTGGCACTTTTATATATACTTTAAAAAGTGTCATCACATGCTTATAACAACTTTGGAAGATATATAGGATGATTTTAATCCAATTTCACTGATACAAAGCTGAGGTCAGAGTGGGGATAAACGACAGGCAGTGGGGTAGAGGCATAATCCAGGAACAGAATCCCATCCAGTTCTTACCCTAAATCATGAGTTCTTTCGAAGATGTCACCTGCTTTAGGGAGCACCAGGGGAGCTAGAATTCAGAGTTAAAGCCCAATCTCTGAAACATCTGTGCCCTTTTCTCTCAGCTGGAAACTGGACTGGGGGGAGGGCAAGAGTGAGACAAGCTACTTCCGTGTTACTGGTGTGTGGGGGGAAGCTTGTGCTGGCCTGGTTTTTGTCCCACACTGGACACAGATTTCTTACTGTGCTTATCAGATAAACTTTCATCTCGTTCAAGAATTTTTGGTAGGGTTCATTGATTCTGGTCTTATAAAAGCAACAAAAGGAATGAATGAGATGACTGACCATACCTGCTGATGTGAACGAGGTCATTGTGGTCCACATACGTGCACAGATGTGGCAAGGGCATGCCCTGTGGGTGGCAAGGGCATGCAGTGCATCCTGGTGTCTGTTCTTCCTCGTTAAGGGAATGTTCAGGGATGTCTCTGTACCGACCTGCCATGGCTTTCTTCTGAGGACCCTGGCTGGGACTGGGATGTCACTTCTCTCCATAATCCACTTGCTGTCAGCTTGGTCTTTGGCTCTACACTTATTCAAAGCACAGGCTCTGAGAGCTGAGTTCTCATCATTCACTCCCAGAGAAGGATCTGCCTCCCTCCAAGAAACTTAATGGTATTCTGGCTGAGGCTAGGGAGAAGTGCTGTCTTCCCAAACTGAACTCACTGTGCTTACATTCACTCCAGAGGTTGAATCCTCTTTTTTTTTTTTTAAATGTTTATTCATTTTTGAGAGAAAGATGGAGAGAGCATGAGCAGGGGAGGGGAAGAGAGAGAGAGGGGGACAGAGGATATGAAGTGGGCTCTGTGCTGACAGCAGCAAACCCTATGCAAGACTCAAACTCACGAACCATGAGATCATGACCCAAAGTCGGATGCTCAACTGATTGAGCCACCCAGGCACCCCTAGAGGTTGAATTCTTAGTGAGCTATGACAGTAAGAAGGATCTTAAAGTCCCATTAACAGGAAGACTCTTCCTTTGCTAAGAATCTAGTAGTGGATGCTCGTGTAGATTCTGATGTTTTAAAACTCCCAGACTGCTGCACCTCCGGATGTTACCATTTTATGTAATTTTGTACCTACTAACATGACCATTGCATAAACACCAATGACATTTGGTGATGTTTCTGGAAGCGTGTTCCGTACAAAACTAATGCCATTACATGATCTATAAACAAAGGGTTTTATGGTTGTGATAGATTGAGTTATTGGTCCCAGGTCTTTTACCCCTCCCTGGATCCACTTCATCTTAATGCCTCATCATGGACAGAACAGATTTCATCATGCCTTTACTTTTGGCCTGGCCATGTTACTTGCTTTGTCCAGTTGATTTTGGATTAGAGACAGTGTAACAGTTCTCAGACTGGAACTTAAGAGATACGGCCTGAGAACATCTTCTGGCTAACCTGCTAGGCTGAGGAGGGTGAGAGAAGTGTGGAGCACCCAGATCCGCAGATGTGTAGCTTGAAGCAGAGCTGTTTTGGCCAAACTGTAGATCTGTGAGAGTAAATGATTGTTTTAACCTACTGAATTTGGGATGGCTTGCCATCCAGAATTACTGCGGCAATAGGTAATTGATGTAGTGGTCAGAAGGGCTTGGGACACAACGTGTGCTATATAACTCCTCACTCCCTTTTTAAGAGTCATAATGCACATTGACATATTAAAGACTCTGAGAAGGACTGCAGTAATGAGCACTCCCCAAACTCATTTCATTTCTGTACCTTTGTATCATAAAAATATCCTTTAGAATATACACTTCAAAATTTTTTAAAATTATTAAGGGTAATCTATATAAATCCTAAACTTGCTATTAAGAAACCTGAAATGAACTCTTAGAACAATTGTTAATGATCTTCAAGCCTTACCAATCAATTAGAGTCTCTAAAATTTTGCTTATTAGTAAGTTCCCATTTACCTTGTCATGGCTGCTGAATTTCACATCAATGACTTGTATGGCTCCAAATTTCTAAATGATTAAAAGCTATTTTCCACTGCTGTTGCCAGCCATATTTCAGAATGATTTTATAATCAGTATAAGAACATTTATTTTTAAATAAATGACCAATGAGTTAAATTGATCAATTTTAATTACTTCCATTTGTGTTTTTCCCCCCAAACCATATATCTAATATTTACTATTAAAGTTACTATTAAAGCTATGTTTGAATCAAAAATGAGAATGAGTTACCTGAAATACTGGTTAATCCCTGTTTCTTCTCATTTTTGAGACATGTGGAGCATGTATAGGAGAGCTCTTTTTCAAGCCTAGCCACAATGCCAAGCACCAAAGAAAACACAGGGTTTCAGGAAACATGTAAGTAACAACTCCCTTTTTATTTATTTCAGTAACTATGTGCCATTGTCAATATCTGTTTATATTTTTTAAGAGGCTTTGGCATAAGTATTCATTTCAAACACTCATGAGTGCTTATGTTCAAAACTTATCATTGGCAATGAGGTACATGCAATGATTTATAGTTTATTTTATTCCAACTTTTTGAAGAATGGTCATAGATTTTCAAGCATGCTATTTTAGAAACCATAAATCACTATGACCTAGAATGTTTTAAAACAAAGTGAAAAGTCAGTTGACCTTTTATGCCTTTTCCTTCTCTAAGGTGAACTTCTTTCTTTACTATATTTGCCCATGGCTGGTTGGTCTATAGTAAGGTGTTATATAAACTGAAGTGTGTTAGTAAAGCTTCATTATTCTTCTTTAGACATTTAAGTGGTACTTTTTAAGGGCATGCTTAAAGACACCCATATCCAATGATAAAATGATCAGAGACTTGAAGAACTTAGTCTATAAGGGTAGAAAGACAAGTGATGAACTTGACCATATTCTGTTCAATAATCTCTCAATCATATCTTGTGTGCAGCTGGAAATTCCTGGGAAATACTTTTAGGGATAGGCTAATGATAAAATGGGGATTTCACATCTTGAAGTGATTATAATTTGCTGCTTAAGGGGATTATAATTAGTGACTTAACCTTAATTTGCTTTTCTTGGGATTTTGTGGTATAATAAAGTTGCGTCAATATAAACTTTTGGAAATTTTTGAATAGAAAATTGCAAAAGTTGATCAAACAACCAGTTAGGTAGCTACACATCAGCTAACCTGCCATTCACCCACACAACCAACCCACTCATCTGCTATGTAGCTGACCAGCCAACCAGTCAACCAACCAACTAATTAGCTAATTAGCCAACTGACCAGCTAACCAACTAGTTGGAAATCAACCAACCAGCCAAGCAACTAACTAGAAAATCAACCAAGCAGCCAAACAGCAATTCAGCTAACAAGCCAACCCATCTACCACACACCAGTAATTATTCTAGGCACTGGGGGTATGGAGATGAATAAGATATCATCCCTGCCAATGAAGGTATATATTTGTAATCTTATTGAAAAATAAACAATAATTACAGAACAGCGTGAGATGGAGGTATGATATGCATTTCCAGGCAGAAGTAAAACGTGTTAATTCGGTATTCTTGAAAGAGGTCTACTGTAATGAGTTTGCTCATTTTAGGGATCAGAATTTTGACTGGTTAGTGAGGTAGAGAATACTCAGCCACACTTTTGTCATTTGAAAAAACATAAGAGGTGCTTTAATTTGAGTTTCAAAAAGGACAACCACAAAGACTCACTGTGAATCACTGCCTTTAATCTTTGGAATGATAACCACATACTGTCACTAATCAGTTACCCTAAACATAGCTGTACAAGACAAACCACATACAATATAGAAAGAGGGGGTAGATGTTAATATACAACTCTATCCTCAAGAAATTGTGAAAAATCTGACCAGCAAGTTTAAAGCAAACTGACCCTGGTCTAATCCAGTTGCTATTTCTCCTGTTGCATCAGGTTCAATAACCGTCTGCCAGGTCTCCAGCCTTCCTGGGCTGAGATAGAAATGCCAGGACCTCATTTTCAGTCTCAGCTAATTCACTTGTTCAAGTTTCACTTCGAGTCCAGAGTTTATGGGGATAATTGACTTCCAAAATGCTCTAAGAAGTGCATACTACTTACTACTCAACTTTCTATATATTTCAGTTTGCTTGGGACAATTCCAGTCAATGCCTTTGTTCTAGTGTGATCATAAATAGTGTCTAATGGCAGTGTGGTGAGTGTCTGGGACAGCTACCTATATGTCCTACTTATCCTATGGGGAAGGGATGGTAGTGTTAGCCTTCAAGATTAGGTGTATGTAAACTAGAAACAGAGAAGAAATGTGGATACCATGGTACTTCCTGTAGAGCATCATTAGTATATTCCTTGGGGGCAGTAGCTTAGAATTCTAAGGTTTTACCATTTCATAACCCCTTCACATGAGCTTCATGAACACACATACACACAAATGCACACACACAAACACGCACACACACATTCTCTGAGAGTACAGAAGAAGTATGACTAACTGTGTGGGAGGGCTCTTCAAAGACTCAGCAGTGGTGGTTTGAGTTTGGTTTTGGAAAATGAGCAGAGAAGCAGGTAGAAAAATCATGTCATCCCACAGTACAAATGTATGCAAGATGGCCATTTGGTTGTATGTTACTGCTTATGAGTTATAAACATGCAAATTTACAACTGGTTATATATAAATCTACTAGCAGACATGTGCTCATTGGAAAAGTTAGGAGTCCGGATATACAAAAGGATCTTTGGCAAAGGGATCTACCTTAGTAAGTCCATTACCAGCAGGAGCAACCCTACCTCATCCAGCTTTGGTTAGAAAATTGGAGTGATTATTTTGCATGTGCTCCATTGAGTGATACTTCTGCAGTCTTTGGTTAATGATTTTATTCTTAAAAAGATCCAATTCTTTAAACATTTTTTTTTCAACGTTTATTTATTTTTGGGACAGAGAGAGACAGAGCATGAACGGGGGAGGGGCAGAGAGAGAGGGAGACACAGAATCGGAAACAGGCTCCAGGCTCTGAGCCATCAGCCCAGAGCCCGACGCGGGGCTCGAACTCACGGACCGCGAGATCGTGACCTGGCTGAAGTCGGACGCTTAACCGACTGCGCCACCCAGGCGCCCCAAGATCCAATTCTTTAAACATTTTTTTTAATGTTCATTTATTTTTGAAAGAGAGACATTGCAAGTAGGGGAGGGGCAGAGAGAGAGGAAGACACAGAATCCAAAGCAGGCTCCAGGCTCTGAGCTGAAAGTACAGAGTCTGATGCAGGGCTCACACTCATGAACTGTGAAATCATGACCTGAGCCAAAGTCAGATGCTTAACCGACTGAACTACCCAGGTGTCCTAGAAAGATCCAATTCTTAATTCCATTGCTGTAATCTATACTGAGTTCATTTTTAGGAGAAATTATGAAATGTTTAAAAGCTCACCTTTTTATATTTATTGCATTTATATTTTCAAATTGTTTTAATAATTTATAAATACTCTTCATTTTACTAACACAGATACTCAGAAAGTGATTTAACTTATCCCAGTTTTAGTAAAGAGTCACAGAAATCCAAAGCGGAAATTGAGGAGAATTCACTGGCTTACTATTTGTTTCTCAATTCTGGCAAATTTCATCTCTCTTTGTTTCAAAGGTATAAGGTATCCTTGTGTACCGAGCAAAAATAACTACACCAAACAGTAAAAGAGACATGAGGTATTTGCCAAATTCCGGATTACAAAACATGTTTATAGCAGAATTGACATTAAAATTTAGAGGAACATTTCATACCAGTCTTACTAAATATAATTTTTAAAAAATTAGAGGGACAACATGGTAAGGAAGACAGATCTGGGTATGAGTCTAAGTATGAATTGGAATCAAGTCTAAGGACTCATTTTATAAATTTTATGCTGTGTGGAAAGTCATTTAGTGTTTCTGAGTTTCAACTTCATCATGGATAAAATAGAATAAACTTGCGTTACCCACTCTACAAGGTAAGCAAATGTTAAATATAACTTATTATTAATATAGATTAAATATAAGAACATACTTTATCAAGTGGTAGTTGAGGTGTTTGTCTTTAAGTCTATTTGGAGGTATTGTACTTGTGGAAATAACAAATATATCTACCTGCAAGGTTGAGCTTCTTAGTCTGGCTCTATTTCCTTTAGCAACTACACTCCCTCTTTGCAGACTAAATCAAACAAGTTCAGGTCAACAAGAATGAATAAAAGAAATCTGTCAGGGTTAGTAATGGGGGTGAGGGGGGCAGAGGGTACTAGTCAATGGGCACTTCAAAGATGCTAGTCTTTGTAAATTCTCTACCACTGGTTCCCGCTCTTGCCAGTGCCTGAGCTTATTGTTGGGCATAAAGATAAATATGACATAGTTCCTGCACTGAAGAGCTCATAATCCAGTGAGGGGACAGACACATACATAGATTAGTTTCAATATAATGCTATGAATAGTATAATAAAAAGACAGTCACAGAGGAATGTGTAGACCCTTAGGTAAGTCTGACTCTCATAAGGTTTAAAGAGATATTTTAGGCATCAAGGATACTGTGTGTATCAGAAAGCCTCTGTAAGGACCATTATGGTAGAATTTGTGGGATTTACAAATGGATCAGAGGTATTTGCTTGTAGCATAGCGATACAAGCACAGGTTTTATTGTAGAACAGACATGTGCCTAAAACCTCATTATGTCAGTTACTTGCTCTACAGTATTTCTGAGCCTCAGCTTCTTTATCTGTGACACAGGAGTAATAATACCTAGCTCAGCCCACTGGAATATAAACTCTGCGAGGACGAGGACTTGGTCCTCTTTTGTTGATTATCTCCATCATTCAGAACTCAGCAAACACTTACCTGTCCTCAATAATTAATTGTTGAATCTGTTGAATAAATGAAGGTAGTTATTTAGCTTCCTGTCTCCACTTGTGCCCTAGTTCTTCCAAAAGCCACAATTAAATCAAGGAGCGATTGGAGAGGGTCCACTGGTTTACTGTGTGCTTCTCAGTTCTGACTTGCTTCATCTTTGTCTTCCAAATGGCCACTTCAAAGGTACACAGTGTCCTTATTATTGAGTACAAATAGCTTCATTCTACAGGAGAAGGTGAAAGGTGGAAGAGCAGGCTGTGTTCATGACACTTGTGAATACCCATGTCGTCTGCCATCTTGCAGTGCCCATCCGCACTGAGAAATCTGCAAGCATCTGAAGATGCAGCTCTGTCTATAAAGATGGTATCAGCATTCTTACTTTTTCTGTTTTTCAATATTTTAGAGTTTTTTCACACATGTACAAGTTTTCTGAAAATAGCCTTTTCCCAAATTGTCAAACAGAAAATTGTAAACGTGCTGGAATAGATCCTGTATCAGGCTACCCCTTTAATGCAATTCTCACTTGATGGGTTGGCATATTTCTCATTTCACTGGAAAGCTGTCACACAAGAATTTCCCTAGAGAGTTGGTAGACCTCCACAAGTTGAAAGCTGGGTCTTGGAAAGACAAATACCTCACGGATGATTCTAACACCAAGTGTAGTTCTCACAACTGGGCACGTGGTGGCAGTGCCAACTAAGTGCCAACCTAATAGGTCAGGGTACACACCAATGTGCTACCCCTAACTTCTTTTTTATCCATTCAAAGTTTAGGACCTATAAGAGGTGTCCAGTCAATCTAATGGGTTAGGGTAAACTTTGCTAATTGAAAACAAGGCTGTAGTGAACATCTTAATAAGTTTCCTACTCTAGTTTATGACATTATTAGGATAGGCCCATAGTTAGGTGACCCCCCCCTGGAAAGGTGAAAAATGAACATATCTGCAGTGTCCTAGGGTCATCTTACATCCATGCCACATTAGTCACACACTTTCTGGGCCGTATCCCAGAACAAGTTGTAACCCTGAACTTCTCCACCTCTGAGATGTGAAACTACTCTCTGATCACAAACACCTACTGTCTCCTTTTCACTGTTACTACAAAGGCTGTGTTCTATCCAGATCACAGTCTCTTGAGTTCTTCTCATTACTCCTTGATCCAATCCAGGCACCAGGGTCCAGCAAGCAACCCTTCCCTCCATTAGCCATTGTCCTTTTTGATACCCCTGAAGGTTGCAGATCCACACCACCACCCCCGTGCCAATTCCTATCCTTTCTATATTTTCCAGCATCCTTAGCTTGGGGTTACTATAGGACTAAGTTGTCACCAATGAACATGACTGCAAGTGATTTCTTCAATTCTGCCTCTCTTTTTTTTAATTTTTTTTTTAATTTTTTTTTTCAACGTTTATTTTATTTTTGGGACAGAGAGAGACAGAGCATGAACGGGGGAGGGTCAGAGAGAGAGGGAGACACAGAATCGGAAACAGGCTCCAGGCTCTGAGCCATCAGCCCAGAGCCTGACGCGGGGCTCGAACTCACGGAGCGCGAGATCGTGACCTGGCTGAAGTCGGACACTTAACCGACTGCGCCACCCAGGCACCCCTCTGCCTCTCTTTTAAAAAGAAAATACCTTGGGGCACTTGGGTGGCTCAGTCAGTTAAGCATCTGACTTCGGCTTAGGTCATGATCTCACAGTTTGTGAGTTCCAGCCCTGCATCAGGCTCTGTGCTGACAGCTCAGGGCCTGGAGCCTGCTTCAGATTCTGTGTCTCCTCCTCTTTCTGCCCCTCCCATGCTCACGATCTGTCTCTCTGTCTCTCAATAATGAATAAATGTTAAAACAATTTAAAAAAATAAAAAAGAAAAAGAAAATACCTTGCTCTAGACTTCCCCTTCTCCCTTCCCCATGAGGTAGAACACAGATGAACCAGCTAACCAACTTTGACTACACAGATGGGGGTGTGATGTAGAAAATCAGGTCCATGAATAAATTCCTGGATCCAAGTCTTCTGGTCAACTTGGACTTTTCATCTTGTGACTATGAAGTGAGAGAGAAATAAACTTCTATTTTATTTAAGCCACTGTGAGTTGAGGTCTTTTTGTCATAGTTGCTTAACTTTAAAAAAAAAAAAATTTTTTAACGTTTATTTATTTTTGAGACAGAGACAGAGCATGAATGGGGGAGGGTCAGAGAGAGGGAGACACAGAATCCGAAACAGGCTCCAGGCTCTGAGTGGTCAGCACAGAGCCCAACGTGGGGCTCGAACTCACGGACTGCGAGATCATGACCTGAGCCGAAGTCGGAGGCTTAACCGACTGAGCCACCCAGGCGCCCCAGCTTAACTTTTACTAATATAGGACCTACCTGGAGGAACCCCATGCCTGGATCAACCCAATTCTCTACATCCTCCATGTTTACAGGTTGAGAGCTTCCTGAGATAAGCAGAATACACTGATTATGTCCATTACACAGAAACAATGGCTTTTCTCTTCACTTGGGCTCTCACACTGTCTGGTGGTCTTTTTTCACACCCTTAGTTGGCTCTCCTATTCTCCTTGGTAGCTTTTTAAACTGTTCCCTAAAACTATCTCCTGATTTACAGAGAAAATAAAAAAGATCAGGAAGTAACTCCTTCAACTTCCTGCTCCAGTCAATATAATTACTTGCTGCTGACCTTTTTTACCTCCTATCATAATGTAATCTCTTCCTTTCCCTTCCCTATGCCTCATCCTTCCACATGTCCTGGGCCTCAAGTCCTTCTATCTTCATGGGGACTGGATTAAGATCCTTTTTTTCTTTAATGTTGATTAAAAAGAAGAGAAAAAGAGAGAGTGTGTGCATGTGAGGGAGGGGCAGATTGAAAGGGAGAGAGAGGATCTCAAGCAGGCTTCATGCTGTCAGTGCAGAGCCTGATTGGGGGCTTGATCATGACTGTGAGATCATGACCTGAGCCAAAATCAAGAGTTGGACACTTAGCCGACTGAGCTACTCAGGCACCCCTCTATTTACTGTTTCTAATCAAAATTTAAATGTTATTTCCCATTTCATGTTTTTATTTTTTTAAGTTTACTTATTTATTTTGAGAGAGAGAGAGAGAGAGAAAAAAAAAAGAGAGAATGTGAGTGGGGGAGGGGCAGACAAAGAGGGAGAGACAGAATATCAAGCAGGTTCCACACTGTCAGCATAGAGCCTGACTCAGGGCTCACACTCACAAATCGTGAGATCATGACTTGAGCCAAAATCAAGAATCAGCCGTTTAACCTACTGAGCCACCCAGGCACCCCTCATTTCCTGTTTTTAAACCACAACTTAAAACTTTGCTTTGATCCCTCAAGCTAATGCCCTATCTTTTTGCTTTTATAGTCATGCTTCTTAAAAGTCTTATTTACACTAAAAGTGTATATTTTCTATATATTTGTCTATATACTGATTTTTTGGAGAATCTTATTTAGAAGCAAAAATCTGTGAACTGGATGCAGGCTTTCTTTTGAATAATTGCAGCTCAATAAATGGTTCTAGAGCTGACTTTTTGGATACTATATTCACAAGTAGTTTGATGATACAGATTTATAGCTGATTTCATATACACACATATTTTTTTTTTTGAGCATAAACAAATGGAGAAAAAGAGACAAAATATTTCTTACAGAGGAATTCCAAATAATGTATGTAAGTACCAGGCTTCTTCCTAGGAAATAGAGCTTGATTCCATCCTCCTTTTTTTTTTTTTTTTTTTTTTAAGTAATCTCTATGCCTAACATGGGGCTTCAACTCACAATCTTGAGATCAAGAGCTGCATAATCTACTGACTGAGCCAGACATGTGCCCCCAATTCTGTCCTCCTTGAGTGTGGACTGCATCTAGTGACTCATATCCAAAGAATAATATATGGAAAGGAAAAAAAATTAGTAACTTTATAGCAGAGAAATCTGGTAAACACCACCTTAAGCAAGTGATCAGTATTAACACCAGTAGTGATAAGTCATGTTGATATCACATGCCCTCTGATATATGTATTGAAAAAGGCATTGTCTTTGATATTCTTCCCTAAAACCCATAATCCCAGTGTAATCATAAGAAAAACATCAGTGAACCCAAACTGAGGAACATTTTATGAAATATATTGTGACTACTCAAAATGGTCAAGGTCGTCAAAACCAAAGATAGACTGAGACACTTATAGACCAGCAACAACTAAGGAGACATAACAATTAAATGTAATGTAGTAATCTAGATGAGATCCTGGACAGAGAAAGGGCATTAGGGAAAAACTAGTGAAATCTGAATAAAAGATGGGGTTTATTTCATATTGTTATGGAATAAATGTTTGTTTCCCCAAAGTCCATATGTTGAAACCCTAACTGCACCATGATGGCATTTGGAGGTGAGACTTTGGGTAGTAATCAGGTTATGAAAGTGGAGCCCTTATGAATGGGATTAGTGTCCTTATTAGAAGAGGCCAGAAGACTAGCCAACTCTTTCTGCCATGTGAGGATACAAAGAGAAGTGAGTTCTCACCAGCACCCAATTATACTGGCACCCTGAAATCAGACTTCTAGCCTCCAAAACTATGAGAAATTAATGTTTGATGTTAAGGTACCCAGTCTGTGTTCATATGTTAACAGCAGTCCAAACTAAGACAGTAACGGGCCAATGTAATTTCTTAGTTGTGACAAAATATACACTATAGTTATGCAAGATGTTAGTGATAGGAGAAATTGGGTGAAGGGTATATAGGAGCTACTTCACTACTTTTGCAATTTTCTATAAATCTAAAATTATTCTAAAAGAGAAAGTTCATTTAAAAAATCTATAACATGGAAGGCATTGAAATTCAATTCTACTAAACCACAGAGGAACTGAAGAAACTATAGAGAACTCAAATAGTATGTACAGGTGCAAAATTTTGAAATTTATAGTTCAGCTTTTTATATCTTGACTTAAGGAAAGAATATATGGATGGAACTCCTATTTTTAATTGGATACCTTTATATCGTCAAATGGAACTGAAAGATATTGAGAAAGCTTAGATTTTGCAATATTTGTATATTTGGCAAAATATTCAAAAGAATAATAAATAGAAACTTTTTTGACAAGTTTTTTCTCTTGCAGAAATTATCAATGAAATGTACTCTTTTTAAAAATATGTTTATTATCTTAAGAGAGAGAGCGTACATGCAAGAGGGGGAGGGTCAGAGAGAGGGAGAGAGAGAATCACAAGCAGGCTCCATGCTGTCAGTGCGGAGCCTGATGTAGGGCTTGAACTCATGAACCATGAGATCATGACCTGAAATGATATCAAGAGTTAGACGCTTCACCAACTGAGCCATCCAGGAACCCTGGGATGTACTCTGAATGGAGGCAAAATCAGTACCTGTTACAATATTTGGAGTAAACTATTTGTGTATTTTGAGCAGAAAAATAGGAATTGGGAATATTCTCTGTGATTAGCTCTGAATTTACCAGGTATACCTCAGGAATTATGGAGAGAGTATTTTATTAGAGAAAATTATAAACGTGTGTCAGTTTCAGGTGTCAACAACTTCAAATGTGTTAACAACCAAAGTAAAATTCTGAAGATTACAATTGATGAATAAGCTAAGAATAATATCATATTAAAAATACATTCTTAAATAAACATTGAAAAAATAAAAATAAGTAAAAGAGGGGGGCCTGGGTGGCTCAGTCAGTTAAGCATACGACTTTGGCTCAGGTCATGATCTTGTGGTTCTTGAGTTTGAACCCCACATCAGGTTCTGTGCTGACAGCTCAGAGCCTGGAGCCTACTTCAGATTCTGTCTCCCTCTCTCTCTGCCCTTCCCCCACTCACCCTCTCTCTCTCTCTCTCTCTCTCTCTCTTTCTCTCTTTCTCAAAAACAAACAAACATTGAAAAAGAAATAAGTAAAAATACATTCTTGGGGTGCATGGGTGGCTCAGTTGGTGAAGTATCCAACCTCAGCTCAGGTCATGATCTCGTAGTTCATGAGTTCGAGCCCCACATTGGGCACCCTCCTGTCGCTAAGGAGCCTGCTTCAGCTCCTCTGTCCCTCTTTCTGTGTACCTCCCCTGCTTGCTCTCTCTCTCTCTCTCTCTCTCTCTCAAAAAATACAGAAACTTAAAAAAAATAAATAAAAAGTACATTCTTCAGGGAAATACTAGTGACATATTAAGACAGAGGTACCTAAGCAAATGATGAAACACATGAGTATATACTCCAAATAGCTGTTCTGTTTATTTCATTTTCAAAGCATTCAGATAGTAAATGTAACAAGTTTTTTTTTTTAAATATAGAATTTACAGAATTCACTGAGTAAATTCTTCAAAAAAAATTTTTTTTTAATGTTTACTCACCCTTGAGAGACAGGGGCAAGCACGAGTCAGGGAGTGGCAGAGAGAGAGACACACACACAGAATCTGAAGCAGGATCCAGGCTCTGAGCTGTCAGCACAGAGCCTGACGCAGGGCTTGAACTCACGAACTATGAGATCATGACCTGAGCCGAAGTCGGACGCTTAACCGACTGGGCCACCCAGGCGGCCCAACTGTGAGTAAATTCTATGGTCACTCAACACGCAGATCTTTCTGAGCAGCCCGCAGGCAGACACTGGCTCCTTGTTCATTCTTGTATCTTGAGCAGGAAACATGGGGATATATAGTACATGCTTGTTGAGTGGGTAAATGAATGAATGAACATTTTTGGCCTGTGAAATATTCAGTGGTGTTGCCAATAATGAAAGGTAAGCGGTAGCAAAGCTTGACATCAACACTTTTCCTGTTTGCAGTATATGGACATTTAATACCTGGGTAAACCCTGTTCCGGTGCTCCTGGTAGAGACCCAGACAACTGGATGGAGCACCTCCTTTTTCACATATACTCCCTCCTGGAATCTCTCTCTCTTCATTTTTTTTTATTTTGAAGTTTTTAAAATCTATAAAAAAGTTGAAAGTCTAACATAATGAACACACATGTTTTTCCACCTAAGAAAATTAATAATACCCTATTGTGGAAAATACACTTACATTTCCCAATTGTTTCCAAAATGTCTTATTGTATGGCCTCCCCCCGCCGCAGTCTTGTATCTAATAATACTTCATGAATTGCATTTGTCTGTGTCCCTTTTACCTCTTTTAATCTAGAACAGTCCACTGCCTTCTTTTGTTCATGTTTTATATCATTGACTTTTTAAGAGTCTTAGAGAATGTTCTATATTCTGGATTTGTCTACTGTTAAGTTTTTAAAATGTTGTAAAGTGAATTAAGAACATGTGGCTAAGATCCATTTTATTAGAGGATATTTTAGAGAACTGGGCTTTTAGGCATAAATGCCAGTCACAATGTGAAGAGATTTCATCTAACATACAGGACAGGTCTCCTACCCATATAGTCAAGGAAAAAAAACTCAGTTATTTCACTGGAGAAGTAATCATTTATAATTTGTTGATAATTTATTCTTTTCAAAAATATCAGGTAAAATTCCCCGTAAGTAATTTCTGAAGCACAATAGATTTGAAAAGAAATTTTTTACAAGTTATACATATAAAGCACTTTGCAGCAAACATTATACTGTGAGCACATTTGGAATAAAATGGCACGTCACCACGTGCTAATTATGATTTGTGTGAATAAATAGTCAAATATGGGGATAAAGAAGTATTTTAAATTTCATTCAGTTTTCCTTCATGATATCATCTTTTGGTCACTCTTGGTCACTGCATTTTTTTTGGGGGGGGGGAAGAAGGCAGGAAATAGAGAGGCATAGGCATCCATCCAAATCAATTCTTTCATTTGAACAGACTGACTCGTATTGAATCAGTGAATAGCATTTATTTGGTTTTACTGCACTAGGTGCCAAGAAAAAATAAAGAGAATATAGCAAAGGTGGATCCTGCTTTGGAGACATTATTTTCTAATAGTGTAAATAAGGGAAGCACACTGATGGAAATGTTTCCATTTAACACATTTTGAAATACACACACACACACACACACACACACACATAAATATATATATACACACACACATAGACACACGCACGCACGCACACACATATACACATACTGTCTTTTGGGGATATTAAATTTTATTTTAAGTGCATCATTATCTGTGGCCTTAAATCAATCATCTTTCAGCATCTTGTGTAGAAGATGGTAGGTGCTCCATAAGTGCCTTTTCCCCGAATGAACTCAAATTTGTTCCATGCGTATTGCTGTTTTCAAATTGCTGTCACACATGGTCTGGGTGAATTTCATCTGCATTGAAATTTGGAGGATGCTCTTGACAGATGACAGTGTGGGGCCCTGCAGGGTGAGAAGAGAGCAGTGCCAGCCCTGTGGAGAATAACATGACCTTAAATCTGCCCTTGAAAGACAGCGGGAGTGTGTGGCTCACACAGCCTCCCCAGCACCTCCGCCCAGGGCAGTGGGTCCTGGGATGTACACGGGAGAAAACAATAACTACATTAGCATTCAGAGCCATCCGCCTCCAAGTGCTGCCTTCTCCAGTGTCATCTGCAGATGGGAAAGCTGGGGATCTTTAGAGGGTTTTTATGATAATTATAATGCCACTTATATGCTCATCCTTCTCTATAATATTGCTCATGAAACAACTACCTAACCCATTCCGCTGTTGGTAGACGATGGAAAAAATAAAAATAACCCAATTTCTTTGTTTGCATGGAAGTCTCCCTAGTAGCATACATTTACCTGCATTTAGAAAATATGTATCATTTTTGGCACCAAATAGTATTGGATCAGTCCCTTCACCTCTCTGAGGTTTAGTTTCTTCATAAGCAGAGAAAGAATAAAAAGATCACTCTGTTTATCTCTCAGAATTGCTGAAAGATCCATTGGGAGAAGGAATGTATATGGAAAAGCTACAACATATATTATTAATACTTTTACATTCCCCCCTCCCATATGTACATGACCATGTGCAGGCATGGAGATTATGGTAATCAAGAGTGTCCATATTCAAGCAGAGACTGCTGTGGAGAGTCTGGGTGAGCAGAAAGGAGTGGTGGGGTGATGAAGGATGATAGTATATTTGTGGGAATGGGAAGATCTCTCAAGAAAGTCTTGGGACCTTTCTTTAAAGTCAGGAAAGAAGATTGTGCTGATGGCGTCTGAGAGGCACCTTCTCCCTCTCTCTCCATCTGTCAAAGCTCAGCTTAGCATTTCCCCACCTGAGTCTGTGGTGGGCATCCCTGCCCAGAAAGACATCATGGTGTGGTGCAAAGACTAGGAATCCAGACAACAAAAACCAGGCCTAGAGTCCTGACTCTTCCCCTAATTTGGTATATGACCATGTCCACAATACTGAATACTTCAGAGACTCATTTTTCTTATTCATGTGACAATCTTAGCATTGTTATGACCATTATGTTACACAGAAGGTATGAAGCAGCACATAGTGGCCTTTCAGAAATTGTAGTCTCCTTCACTCCAAATCTCCAGCCCACATAACCTGGATTTCTTCATTTTAAGAATGGGGATAATACTTATCTTTGAATTAATGAGGCAATATATGTAAGTCCTAACACAAAGCCTGGCGCATGCAACTGTAATGAATTCATTCAGGATCCAACTCTTCTGATCATCTTTGCCTGGAGACAAACTAGGAGCAGAAGTTGGAGCAGTGCTTTCTAACCTGTTTTTCATACTTAAATATTTACTGCACGCGGGGCCCCCCGCCCCCAGTCCTAATCTAGCTATGAGTCCTCTTGACTCTGTCTTCAGAATCTATTCACTTCCAGGCATCTGGGTGGCTCAGTGGGTTCAGTGTCAGACTTCAGCTCAGGTTATGATCTCAGAGCTTATGAGTTCAAGCCCCCACATTGGGCTCTCTACTGTCAGCACAGACCCCACTTCAGATCTTCTGTGTCCCTCTCTCTCTGCCCCTCCCCTGCTTGCTGTCTCTCTCTCTCAAAAATAAATAAACATTCAAAAAAAGATAATCTAGCCACCTCTTTTCATGTTTGGACCATCTAGGACAAATCCAATCAGCCCCTGACATCTATCTGGCCAAAAGACTGGTTCAAAATGGTCCAATTAGTATAAAACTTAGGGCATTTGTCAAATAGTTGATAAAGGCATCCTGTTCTTTCCTCCCGGATGTGGAGGAGATAGCATGAGGTAGCATGCAGACTGGTGGCCAGCTTGCACAGCCAGCCCGAGGATGAAGCTACCACAGTAGGAAGCAGAGCTATCAGAATCTCAGAGAAATGGAGAAAAATCCATGCCTAAAGCCCTTTCTTCTTCTGAACTTTTCAGCAACATGAACTAACCCATGCTCTCTAAGCTATTTTTGGGTCTCTTACAAAGATTCCTAATAGCTACATTCTTTATACTCTAAACAGAGTGATATTTTCAAACAGAAATCAGACCATGTCATGGTCTTCTCTTCTTGTCCAGCTTCTTGGTCTTTTATTCTTCATTAGGTTGAGTGTGGCTTGTGTGAGCTCAGATGCATAGAATATAATCTGAATGGTGTCCCTGGGATTTTCTAAGGGCCAGGCCCAAGTCTGATTCTGCCTTATATCTGGTTGGTTCTCACTCCTGGACTGGAAGTGTCTTCTTTGCCCAGCCACTGGCTAGAATTTGGACCCTAACTGCCAAATCATCAGACTATTAGGAGCCATGAGACTGCTACAAGCTTGTCTTAGCACAGCTACTGCTTCAGAAAGCTTACAGTACAGCTACTGCCTTGATGCTTTGCTCAGCCTACTAGATGGGCACCACTTAGACTCTGTCATCTGCCTTGAGAAAGTCAGAAGGTGCCACCCATTGGACCCATCACACCAAATATACAGAAGAGCTTCTTACACTCCCTCCTCCTTCCATCTTTTTGGGTAGTTTCTCTTCTCTTTCTTGAGCCTGTGATGGAGGATTCAGAATGGCTTGTGGCTGATCTCACTTCAACTCTAGGGAATTCTTGACCATTTTCCTCTAGGACATTCTTGACCGTTCTCCTCTGGGGTATGTTGTCGTAAAAGGAGACAAAGAATAAAGAACCAGGAAGCATAGGAAAGTGGACTATTAAGTGAAGGAACACTTTAGTTGTAAAAAGAGGCACATATAAGATTTAAGACAGCTACATTTTCCATAAACCATGACAATAAAGGAAAGCCAAATAATGTGACTGTTTAGCTGTATCTCTCTTTCAACCTCCTGGACTTTCTTTTTGTTGTTACTCACACATGGAGTTGAGGCAGACCAGAAATTAATGGGAACAGGTTTAATGCAGTAGTCTTTAGTTCAGCTCTCTTATACGACAGAGGATTTATACTATAACTTGTAGTTGAGAAACCTGGGAGAGGAGGGCTTGTAATCGTCAGATGAAATGTCATTGGGAAATGTTATTTCCTAATGCCACGCAGAAGAAAGTAGATTGGGAATCTAGAATCTCAAATGCTCAGATCTTGCCTTTAGAATGGAGCTGAAAAATACCTCTTAGTCTGGATCTTCCTTTTAATACTCCTACCATTTATTTTGATTTCTAAAATAACTGAAGTGAAAGCCTTTGTGTACCAGACTTTAGTACTATTCTTTAGATTAATCAAAGTTGTAGGTAACAAGCTAGAAAAAGCACTTTGAATCTCTCAACTCTCCCTGTTACTCTTACATGATTGGAAAAGGACCTCACCACTGTAGGAGGCCTGGGCTGAGAGTCCCACAACCCACGTCCTGGATGACTGGCACCAGAGCCTTGTTTCCCTGAACCTCAGTTTACACATCTGTGAAACAAAAGATAGCTGAAAATCCTTCAACTCTTTCTGTGACTCCTAACTTCATTTGGGGCTCTGTTTGTGAGTAAATTCAGAAACAAGGTGGTGGTGTCAGTGGTTACTTTTCAAAAAAGACCAAATGTGAAAGGACATTCAGTCTGAAACTCTGTTTCTATTCATATTGAGGTTTTAAAAGTCAGGTTAGTCCATAGAATACTGATGATTGGATTTCTCTGATGATCTCAGATTTGATGATGGCAGTAGGCAATATAGAATACTTTCTCTTTATTAAGGAATCTCCTAGACTTAAAACTTCCCATTTATGAAATTTCACAGATATGAAGAAAGTTTCCTACCAGAGCAGAGGTGTGTCAGCTCTGCCCAACAGGTGGGATTAGTGGATGCTTGTATTTTTTTTAACAAAAAGTCTTAGGAATAACCTTTGAGACTTTAAACCATTCATAAATGTCTGGTGCCAGTTCAATCTTGTCTCAGGTCACATTGCACAAATACATCTAAATTGGATCTGGATACCATAAAATGCTGTGGGAATTTCTGAGGGCTTATCAATGGGATTTTTATTAATATGACAATATCATTGTTTTACATTTTAATTTTCAGGAAGAGTAGATTCCTATGTCATTTTGGTGTGGGGGAAAAAGTTAATATATCATTAAAAAGATGATTTAGGGGCGCCTGGGTGGCGCAGTCGGTTAAGCGTCCGACTTCAGCAAGGTCACGATCTCGCGGTCCGTGAGTTCGAGCCCCGCGTCAGGCTCTGGGCTGATGGCTCAGAGCCTGGAGCCTGTTTCCGATTCTGTGTCTCCCTCTCTCTCTGCCCCTCCCCCGTTCATGCTCTGTCTCTCTCTGTCCCAAGAATAAATAAATGTTGAAAAAAAAATTAAAAAAAAAAAAGATGATTTAAAATATCCTGGGTACTTATTTTTATAACCAAAAAATATCCAACCAAGAGAATTTGTAAAATATGCATCCATATAATGAGGATTCTGAAACTTAGGGGAATTTTTAAAAATCCATAATTATTTTTCTGTCAAGCAAAGAGGTCCTGAGTCTTTTTTTTTTGTGAAGGGCTGGTTGTGTCCTAATGTGTTCTCAAAGGTCTTCCTGATCTACTCACCTATTACTCTGTTAGAAGGTGCCCTTGAATAAAGAGTAGAAACCCAAGATGGCAGTCAGCACTGTGGAAAAACATCCAGAAATGGTCACACCGTTTTATATGATGGCAAATGAATGTTTCTGTTGGAAATTCTTCATTGATGACGTTACAATTCAGGTCTGGGGCACAACGAATAGTGTGATTTCTTTGGGAAGACATGAGGCAGGTAAGGAAAGGGGAGGGACAGGCCAGCCTGCAGTGAGGGAGTGGATGAGAGGGATGGAGGGAGAACTCCCTTGGTCCTACAGGTCTGTGGAGTGGGGTTCCTCTGTGCTGAGCTAAAATAATATGAAATGGGAAAAGAGTGGCCCCAAAGGGCCATCACTGCCCTAGATAATCTGAATTAATTATGTTACTGTTTCTTAAAACCTATTTGTATCAGAAACATGCATTGACTCCAGTATACTGTAGACTTAAGAAGGGCATCCTGGTAGTACCAGTGGCTGGTGACAGAGAAAGAGCCGCTGTGGGAATGGAGGAGCTAAGGGGATGGATCAGAATCAGAGCCAAATATCAACTGTGGAGGTTGGAGAGTGTCCACATGGCCCCCAGCCACTCTGTGGTCATACTATCTGTCTGTGGTCTGGAGGGGCTGTGCTGAAGTTACAGGCCACCTATTGTATTCTAGGCACTATGGGCAGTTTTACCAATATAACCCATAACAATCAGATATATGGTTTTAGCTTTAATAATATAATTTAATTATTTATGGAAGAGACTGTTAGTATCAATCACAATGTCGACAAGTTATTTTTACTAATGGCTTTTTGAGATCTGAAACATTTATCACATAGAAATCATTTAGGCAGAGCGACTTGCATATTAAAAAACTACATTTAAACCATTTGAGTAGAGTTGGGTACATTTGAAGAGTCTTCATATATGCTGAGGATAAAAATTTATATTCACAGAATAGTGCTTTATAGATGAGTCACAGTTTCAGAAAAGTACATAGTAAAAAGCTCAATATTCATTAAGGTACCTTTTCATATTTTTTCCAGAAAGTGTCTTGAGTTTATACATTATCATAATAGAAATATTCTCAGAGCACCTGGGTGGCTCAGTTGGTTAAGCATCCAAATCTTGATCTTGGCTCAGGTCGTGATCTCACGGTCCATGGCATCCAGCCTCATGTCAGGCTCTGTGCTGGCAGTGCAGAGCCTGCTTGGGATTCTATCTCTCTCCCACTCTCTCTGCCCCTTTCCTACTCAAACTCATTCTCTCTCTCTCTCTCTCAAAATAAATAAATAAAACATTAAAAAAATAGAAATATTCTCAAAGTTACCCACTCCCCTTCCTTAAGTATTAAAGCATTATTTTCTAGCATCCTAAAAAACCAGCATGTTATACATGTTACACATTTCTACCTATTGCTTTGATAAATTTCTGCATATTGTCTAATTCTGCATATTACTTTATGACAGAAACTTCTGTATCTCCTTTCAGTTTAGTTAGCAGATACCAATTGCATACACAGGAACAGCAAGGGCAGCGTATCTACTACAGAGGTAGGATGTGGGCGTGGAAACTCTGAGGCCAGGCTGACTGGAAACCATCTTGGCTCCACTCATGAACCATTTATCAACTGGGAGGCGAGTCCAGCTGCGGTGAGGTGTGTGCCATGCCATAAATGTCCGTGGGAAACCAAGACACATGGGAGGCTCTTGCATCTTTTGTGAAAAGTTTAATGAGACGTTAACAGTGAACATGGCAAATAGAAGCCAGATAGGATCAATTTAAAATTGGAATTGTTATCATGACTAGATTAGAGAAGAAGAATATTAATTCTGATGACTGCAAAAAAAATGCCCTACTGTAAAAAAATAGAATGGATATATGGTTAGTTATCATATAGTTAAGTTAAAAAATGTTAAAAGAAATTAGTTAAAAAATGTTCTCCGTGTTATTTGAAAAAAAAGCATAGCGCAGCAGATATCACTGAGCACTGACTGACTTCTGTCCTTAAGAGACCTGGTTTGATGAACTGGGTTGCAAAAAGCGGTGCTTCCCCAACCCTGGAGTTCTGGTCTCCCTTGCATGCTTCTGAATTTATTTCCAATGTGGGATGGAATTCGGGTGAGCTCCTTTCTGAAGGGAAAATCTGCATATATCATGGAAAACTGAAACCTTCTGGAGGGATTAACTGCTCATGGACAGTAATTGACTCCAGTAGTGGGTAATGCACTGTGGAGAGGTTGGTGAGTGAGGTATTGGGCTAGGATTTTGAAAATCCTCTATTCGACAATAGTATTGAAGGGAGGGAAGAGGAGGATAGGAAGGGGACAAACAGAGGCATGAGCCCATTCAGCAGGGAG
Organism: Herpailurus yagouaroundi; assembly: GCF_014898765.1. Taxonomy (NCBI): domain Eukaryota; kingdom Metazoa; phylum Chordata; class Mammalia; order Carnivora; family Felidae; genus Herpailurus; species Herpailurus yagouaroundi. The sequence goes on from NW_024412394.1 coordinate 58,891,950, forward strand.
AGGGGATGTGCCAGCTCAGATCTCTGGAGACTGGGAAGTCCTTGGAGAGGCTCTGGGAGTAGGGGGGACGGATGGAATGTGGAAGCAGAACATATGTCATGTGTCCAGAGTGCCTGGTTTGCTCCAGTGAGGAGGAAACTCTTGTAGCATTTTGGTTATAGATGCAGTTCTGATATCCATACAGCACATCCTATGTTTACTGAAAAGAACAGGTAGTTAAGTATCGGTAAGAACCAGTGTTTGCATAAACATCTTTTATTCTTGAATATCATATTATCATTAAACACAGGTGGAATTTACCAGGGACAGAACACATATGAATTTTCTAAGTCCAAGAACACACTGGAATCTTAGGGAAGAGAAGATACATGGGATGTTTCAATTGCTGGTGAACTGACATTGTTTTGAAGCTGTTCTTTGCTTAAGTTGTAGCAAGCAACTCTAACAGTCTTGAAAGAGACTATGAGAGTTCCAATTTTTACTTGTGGTGGAAGCAGGCATCCAAAACCAATGGTATCTTACCTGCGAGATAAATGAAAGTGGCATTGCTATGGTGAAGGTTGTGCTCAAAGCACCAGGACCCGGAGACACCAGTTTCAGAATTCTGACACATCGCCCTTATAATTTCCACTGGGTTTAGAAATACAATTTAATGGAACATTTAAAAAATATTGGGAATGGGTAAGCATAATTTTCTTGTACTTATCAAGTCACATTTGATATTTATATAAAAATGAAATTAAATAATAATGGTTACTGGTACTTGTTTTCTGTATTTTTAAATACAAGTGGGAACATTAATTGTATTATATTTTGAATATATGAAACTTGAAAGACTGTTGATAGTTTTTTTAAATAATTTTTTTTAAATTAATTTATTTATTTTGAGAGAGAGAGAGAGTGAGGGTGCATTGGGGAGGGGTGGAGAGAGAGAGGGAGACAGAATCCCAAGCAGGCTCCATGCTGTCAGCACAGAGCCTGACACGGGGCTCAATGTCACAGACTGTGAGATCATGACCTGAGCCAAAATCAAGAGTCAGATGCTTAACCAGTTGAGACACCCAGTCACCCTGATAATTATTTTTTTGACAAACTTTTAAACCAAAAATAAAACTGCTTTAAATGAGTGTTTAACAGTAGCAAGGACTTCCACCTCTGACCAAGATGAGGTAACAGCGGCTAGATTTACTGTCACACCTAAAACAACTAAAAAGCTGGGAAAAAGTATGAAACAACAGTTTTGAAGACAATGGACATCAAATAATGAACAGTAATCACAAGGAGACAGGAAACAACCGGGGCATGATTTCCCCTGTCTCCTCCAGGAGACAGTTTCCAGGCCACCGTCTGGGCCAGGGGGACCCAAGTGGAACCTGGCAGCATCTCTGAGTCAAGGAGATGGAGCTGGGACTCCGGGGAGGCCAAGGTGACTAGTGTTTGCAGGGTACTGGAGAGCTGCAGAGGGCCCTTTCTAACCATCTGCTGAGGACTGATCAGCACACACCTATGAGGAAACCACTCAAGGCTGGGGAAAGAAACACCTGAAAGGAATCAAGGACATAACCCTTGGAGGTTACACAGGGCCACGAATAATTCCTTTTCCCACCAGCCAGAGTAAAAAACTTCAAAAATCAGAGGATATTGGGTAAAGTACTCAGGAAGGTTTTTTCCTCACTAGGGGGCAAAACTGGAGCTAAATTAAAAGCTGTTCTGGTCTTCTTTAATGAAGAGGAAAAGCAAGGTCTGAATGGGTAGAGCTGTTTCCAAGTAAATGAGTCACATCCCAGAAAAAACTCAGGAATACTTATAGGAATATAAGAATGTTCAGCACCCAACAAGGTAAAATTCACAATTGCTGGCATCCAACTAAAAATTATCAGCATGCAGAGAAGTAGTGGTATACATTTTTTAATGTATAACACAGTTTGAGGTGAATAATCAATATAAAACCAAACCAGACTTGACACAGATGTTAGAATTAGCCAACAAACACATTAAGCACTTAAGTATTTATATTCCATGTGTTTAAAATGTTAAGTACAACATACAAGATATAAAAAAAGACCCAAATCAAATGCCTAGAGATGAAAATTTGTCTAAGATGAAAATATACTAAATAATTTAATAATTATTAATAATTTAAAAATCTTGGGGCGCCTGGGTGGTGCAGTCGGTTAACCGTCCGACTTCAGCCAGGTCATGATCTCGCGGTCCGTGAGTTCAAGCCCCGCGTCAGGCTCTGGGCTGATGGCTCAGAGCCTGGAGCCTGTTTCCGATTCTGTGTCTCCCTCTCTCTCTGCCCCTCCCCCGTTCATGCTCTGTCTCTCTCTGTCCCAAAAATAAATAAACGTTGAAAAAAAAAATTAAAAAAAAATAATTTAAAAATCTTTGTGGCCTATCAATCAAAATGGAATTACTGATCACAAACATTTATAAGAAATATTCAAGGGGCGCCGGGGTGGCTCAGTCAGTTTAGCGTCCGACTTCAGCTCAGGTCATGATCTCACAGTTCATGAGTTCAAGCCCCGCATTGGGCTCTGTGCTGACAGCTCAGAGCCTGGAGCCTGCTTTGGATTCTGTGTCTCCGTCTATCTCTGTCCCTCCCCTACTTGTACTCTGTCTCTCGCTGTCTCTCAAAAATAAATAAATGTAAAAAAAGAAATTCAAAAAAAAAAGAAATATTCACCTCACCCCATCAAAGGTGTCAAAACAATGCACACTGGGAAGGCCATCCAGTTATTTTAGGTCCCAATCAGAACTAGATTTTGGCAGATGTGAACTGGAGGCCGAATTACAATTGGCACTCCTTCTAAATGATCTCTTTTTTTAGTATTGGTTGGCTTTGCATTGGTTTACTGAAGGAAGGAAAAATTGATTTTAATTAGTTAAAGGTATGTATCTCTTTATGTTTAAAATGTAAGATTCCTTAGGTCAGTGAATATAAAACATATTTCACATATAGTCACTTTATGTAAATATGTCCCTTAAATGTATATCTTAAGATACATATTTTGAGTAGTATTTCTTCTCAGTATTTCAGTTACTCATAACTGGATGGTGTTAATCACACAGTTTCTGAAGATAAAGGCTACTCTGCTGGATATGCTACATTTCCTCTTCCATTTCCACACACCACTCTTCACCTTGCTCTTTGCTCCACGAGGCTGTTGGCCTGCATTCATGGGCTCCTTTGTCCTCTGGCTTCCCAATAGATTCAGACAATTGGAAATATCAGCTGGTGATGGGAGGCCAAGAGGAAAGATTTGGGGTGTATATTTCCCTAGGTCCCTCCCTGCTGGATTGCTGCTGGATGGGCTTCATCTCTCCCTGGAAACTACTCTCTTCCATTGCCCTTACAGGTCTAGGAATGCTGAGGGCTCACTGAAAGGCACCATCCCCTTGTTGGCTCTGCTGGACCCTGCTCACAACTTTGTAGACACCCCATCTATTAAGCTCTACCAGTTTAAGTGTGCCATCTTTCTGAACTCTGACATAATGTCTTCTGTGGTCTCAGTTATAAAGTCATTTTCAAATCCCGTTCATGTCTAAAACTTATTTTCTCTGGCTTTCATGTATGTAATTTTTTTTTTCTATATTTCTGTAGCTCTGGATCTGTGCAGTTTGTGTGTGTGTGTGAAAACCAGAAAACTTCCACCAAAGGGTAGTGAAAGTTTTAAAATTTAGTGTATACAATAAATTACAATAAATTTCCAGTAAATAGTTTTATATAATATATTATTTGGTTTCATAATTTTAATTAACTGCAGCTATTGACTTCAACCAATGTCACACTGAGTATTGAGAGTCCTAAAGTTGGTGTCATAGCTTTGTATGTAGCCTATGTCTTGCCCAATTTCAGCAGAGAAATTTTAGTGCCACTTCCCCCGCTCTTAACTCAAGATGCTAGCCAATTTACAACTGGTCTGTTTTACATTAAGTAGGGGCATGAAGAAATTAGGTTATGTGGTGTCACCTTTTTAATTTATTCCCCCAATGTTTTAGCTTCCCTCGAAGACCACCCCTTAATCTAGCTCTGGCATAGCATTCTTCCTCTTGTTCAAAACAAATGTAAGATTAAGCAATTCATGCCAATTATGATGGCTATTAAAACCAAACCATAAAATGACAAGTGTTGGCAAAGATGTAGAGAAATTGGAATGCTTTTGAATCGTTGGTGGGAATGTAAAATAGTACAGCTGCTGTGGAAATCTGTATAGTTATTCATCGAAGAATAAACATAAACTATGATATGATCTAGGAATTTCATTTCTGGAAAGAAGTGGAAGCAGAAAGTTGAATATTTGTTTGTACATCTGGCATTATTACACATTGTACATCCGTCGGCGTTATTCACAGTAGCCAAAAGGTGGAAACAACCCAAGGGTACATTATTGCATGAATGGGTACACAAAATGTGGTATATCCACATAATGGAATATTATTTAGCCTTAAAAAGGAAGGACATTTTGATATATACTACAACACCAATGAACCTTGAAGACATTATGCTAAGTGAATAACCCAGTCACAAAAAGAACAATATAGTATGATTCCACTTTGAGGTACCTAGCATAGTCAAATTCATAGAGGCAGGAAGCAAAATTGTGGTTGCCAGGGTCTGGGGGAAGGAGGAATGGGGAGTTAGTGTTTAATGGAGATAGAGTTTTGGTTGGAGGAAATGAAAAAGTTCTGGAGATGGATGGTGGTGATAGCTGCAGAACGATGCAAATGCACTTAATGTCACTGAACTTGACACTTAAAAATGGTTAAAATGATATATTTTATGCTATATGTATTTTACACAATAAAAAACAAAACTATAGTTAAGTGGGGAGAGCTGTCCATATTAGGAAAAAGAAGCCTAATAAATAGACCAATAAACCTATATACCACCTCAAAATGCAGGAATTTCAGTATTTCTTTAAAAATATCAATGATCTCACTGGGTAAAGAAAGGCCACCACCAATTATATATCTTATATCTAGAAATGCCTTTGAGTCTTAAAAACAGATTTAAAAATTATGTGCCGCAAATTTTATTAAAGAATTGGAGAATTTTTCACCCAATTCTTTATGTTGACTTTTACTTTCTAAAAAGCACACGATCTTCTTATTAAAAAAAAAAAA
>NW_024412394.1:58897176-59328033 GCF_014898765.1 Herpailurus yagouaroundi
TATATATATATATATATATATAAAATATGTGATAAAACCAACTATGCTAACTAGGCACAACTTTGTGATCTTGGAAAGAAAATGTTAGTTCAGAGGAAAAACATTAGCATTTCCTTTCTTTCTTGCAATGACAGGAACATCCATTTCCTTAGTAAATGCTCTCCAGCATGCTGCCTCATTTCAGAGCCCGTTTGCTTTGTGGGCCGCTCCTGCCCAGGAGCAATGTGTATTCCCCACACTTTCTTGTGATGAATCTTTTCTATGGGTGAATTTTGTGACATCCTCTGTAGAAGTTCAGAATTGGAAAATTGTTTCTATGTTTCTGTTTTGTAAGAGCCAAAACTCAAACAGAAACATAGAAGAACATATTATTAGTGTTTCCCCTAAACAGGTTTCTTTATTCCCTTTGTACATACAAGTTTTCATGTTCTACAAATCCATTAGGTATTGAATTTGGTTAGCTTTTAGCTAGAAAATATAAGACATGTATTAAAATGAAGAATCAGGAATATAATTACCTGCTTTCTTCTGATGCCCACATTTCCGTCTTCTTATGCAACGCCTTTATTTTTTTGTCCCACCTAACCTTTGACAGTGTCCTTCACCCAGGATGCTCCTTTCCACCTGGGACCAGGTCCTGGACCCCCACTTATGTGGACATTGGTATCTGACTATGAAAGTAGGGTCATGGGAAGTTATCCAGACCATGGTACACAGGGTGCCCTGGGAGCTGGAAAGAAATTGGAAAACAGAGCCCATTTATTGTAGTCATGTAGAGATAGAGCGTTGGATTACTGTACTTTTTAGACATATTTGATTTAAAAAATTGGATTTAAGAACAAGTCAAGTGTAGTAAATGAAGAAAAAGTAAAAATTGGCTCATTTAAATGACATGGAAAATGGTATCTTTTACTGAGAAACATGAGGAATTTGAGGAGAATGAGAAGGGGAGTTCAATTGGGCACATGTACTATGGGAGCGAGACATGGGCGTCCTAATGGAGTTGTCATGCAAATAGAAATGGGCTCTAGGCGGGTCCATGTTCAGGGCTGGAGAGATGGAACTAGAAGCACTAATAAACAGGCTGGTGTTGGAGCTTTGTGTAAAAGTGAGCTCTCCAAGGGAGAATATCAGAGAAAAGCAAAGGACTGGTAATACCTTAAAGTTAGCAGTTGGGAGTAAGTGTCTACAGTGAAAACGAGAGAAGTAGTAAGGTACCAATATGATATGTGATAATGGTTGATTCAGAGAGAATGATCATTTGCCAGGTTTATCCCCAGATGGAAAGTATAGGCATCACAGGGCCTGGGATTTGGGTCTGTTTTTATTCACTTCCATATCCCTGACCTTAGAATGCTGGCCTATGCCTGGTTGCTTCTCAACATATATTTCTCTATTGGATGAAAAAAAAAAAAAAGGATAGAGGGAAGATGATTAGATTTTGGATTTTGTATAAAATTCAAGACCATTCTTCTTGGTAGAGCAGCTGAGCTAGAAGCCATGTTTCAGAGAATGTAGGAGGAAATAGATACCATAAAGGGGAAAAAGCAGGAATAGACCATCTGATAGATGTGTGGAGAACATAGAGCCTTGATTTCCTCTCAGTGTGGTTCAGGTGTAGTACACTTAAACTAGAGTTCTTGAGGCAGCAAAAGGATCCCCCACAACACAACTGTCCCTTTTACTTTTCCTTTTTTATCATGTAACACATGTTCAGGAAAAAAATGCGTAAGCCACAGTTGTAAAGCTCAACAAATTTTCACACACTGAACACAGTTGTGACTGGAACCCAGATCAGGACCTAGCATGCTACCAGCATTCCGAAATTCCCTCACTATGTCCTCTTCTAGTCAAAATCCCCCAAGACCAATCACTGTCCTGACTTCGAACACCAAAATTAGTTTTCCTTATTTTAATCTGTATCTGAAAGGAATCACACAGTAAAGCATGCTTTTATATTGACTTCTTGTGCTCAAAATTATACTTGTAAGATTCATCCATGTTGTTGCTTGAAGTTATTATAGTTTACTATCATCTTTGTATTTGCATTTGAGTATTTGTAGTATTCCCTCATGTGAACAAAACACATTCCGTTTATCTATTCTATTGCTGGTGAGCATATGGGTGGTTTCCAGTTTGGGGCTATTATGGATAAAACACTATAAATATCCTTATTCATGTTTTTGATAAATATCTGTACTTATTTTGGGTGAGTACAATAACTAACACCCTATTCTTAAAGATCCTGGGAATCTGTCACTAGCTGACTCTCTCTGGCTTCCTGTTTCCCTGGACCCTCAATTCTATCTCCCTTTACATCATTCATGTCTCCATGCCATTAGTTTCTTCACTTCTCCCACTCAGTATGCCCCAGAAACTCAATTCCCACTATGTAATATGCCAAACAATTTAGCTATTGCCATGAACACACCTTTGTATAGACAAGACAATAGGTTCACGCCTCTGGGCGATGGACTTATTATTAGAATATATAATTTTCAAAGAAAACTTTCATTTAAAGACATAAGTAGCTTTTGGTGAAATTTGAAAGATATAAATAAACATTTCATAACATCTTTTAAAAATAGAAAATGAAGAAAACATGAAAGTAGCTTGCTTTTTCTGTATATTTGGAATGCTTTATCTAAAAATAAAGTAATACACATACATAAACATGAATCTAATCTCAGTAACTTTTCAGGGAAAAAGAGGATCATTTCAATTGACATGTTTAGCTATTTGCTTTCCAGTTTCAGAGATTCTTTCCTTAATTATGTCCTCGTTGTTATGTTGTTTTCAGCCATGCTAAATTCTCCCTTAGGAGTATCTATCACTTGGGGACTGGATCTCTGTTGTCTGGTCTTCTTAGTGCCATCTTCTTTCTCATTTGCGTTTTCCTTTCCTTTTTATCCTTCTTTATGTCACTCAGATCTCTTTTAATTTCACCATATTTTCTTTTTAACTTACTGGATTGCTATTTTGTCTATATGTTCTTTTTTTCATGACTTTCTTATCCTGCCCCAGAGAAATCATAACATTTTATACTTTATTGATAATTCCTAATTAATAATCTTAAAAAAATTTTCTAGTTACTGTGTTTATTTATTTTGAAAAGTATACTTCTAGTCTAAACTTTCAGGGTGATCTTCCATTTCTCTTCCATTCTCTTCCAATGCTACTCCGCATTTTCAGGGTTCCATGTTTTTTTTTCTTTTCATTTACCCGCTCTGAATAATATGAGGTCTCTCTAATCTTGATGTTTGCCAGTAGGCCAGGTGAACGGATTGCATTTCTCCTGGCTCCGTGACTATTTGGGCATTGGTAAAAATACCCTCAGATCTTCAATTGGAAGACAGGTTGATGTTATAAAGCTTGTCTTCAAATTCCCACCCTCTAGTGGGCATTTCTTTAGGGTGACTCTTTGAATTTAGTGGTATTTTTCCCTGAGCAGGGCATTACAGTTTTCCTTCTTAGTATATGCTGTTGCCAGTCTCTTCCTGTTTCTGTTTGCTGTTGTTATGACTCTAACAAGTCAAATGCTGGATCTATCACATGGTGATGTATCATTGCTACCTCTCTTTACCTCTCATTTCTAAGTGTGTTGGTTGCTAGAAATTACAGTTTCTAAAGAGAAGTAGAAAAATAGGCACTGGGAGGGGGAGTTGTTTTCAACAGTATCCTGTTCTGAAGGATAGCTGCTGAGTTTCCTGCTGCTTTGGCCTCTGGGTCTCTGTGAGGGAGTAGAAAATTATGAGGGTATAAACTTTCCCTTTTCTTTTTTTCAGCTTGGTAGATATGTTCCGTTTGTGGCAGCAAAATATGCATGAGATACCACATGGGATTCTGAAGTCCACTCCATTGATGATGTAGTTGGTAGAAAATCCTGTCATTTCCTGGCAATAAGGTGGCTTTGAGTCATGATTTTCTGTTATGACTTGTGATTCTTTTCTGCCTTCTTATGGGTTCATTAATGAGAAATTGAAAGAGAGCAAATTGGAAATGGAAAGCTATGTCCTATCATTTTGAGTTATGAAATTGCCATGAATATTTTAGTTGACCAACCCGAATAGATAGAAAATCCGTGACTTGGAAGTACTCAGTGACTTAGTTGGCCACAAAATCAGAAATAAGAAGAGTATAATATGCAGCCCCAACTCACAGGATAATTTGTAAAAGAAATAACTAAAATAAACTCAATTATGAAGAAGAGTTGACTGTCATATAGGTCAGGCAGGCCCTTACTTTTCTTTGCCTAATGTCCTATCAGCCTCTTGTCATATTCATTTTCATTAACACTTATATCAGAGGGCAGAAAGAGGTAACATTTCAATCTGTCAACTTCACTGTTCATTAGCAACTCATGTAAAGGGCGGTAAAGGGGAGGATCAAAGGCTAAATAGGGGTTACAAGTTTTCTGTGACTCTCACTTACCCTGGTGTGCCATTAGCACAGATAATAAAGAGGAAGCTGTGTTAAGGTATTTATAATTCCACAGAAGGAATGCATGGTGAAAATCTAAAGTGTTGAGAACCTAGATGTGGTAATCCTATCGGAGAGGGATGGGAGCTATAGGCATGCATAGGAGTTAATATGACTCTGTACAATGTTGCATACCGATGAGCATGATTAATGGTCTTTGTATGGTTGAGAAAAAAAGGATATGCAAGTACATGGCATTTAAAACCCACACCAAATGGCGAGGCTGAAAGAGGATGGAGATGTCAGCTTTCAGTATATGCTCAATTTACCTGTGGAAGGAGTCTGTGTGGATCTATGTGGGGACATATTCGAGGACATTAGAAATATTTATGAACAATACTTTCAAATCACTAGAATATACTTTTAATCATTTTCCCCACTTTTTTTTTAGTAGTTCTTATAAAATAGAAATCCTAAAGATGCAGTGCACAGAATTTAAGTTTAACTTTGGAATGATATTTCCCTTGATACATTATGCATCTTTCATCTAGCACTATTTGGTAATTTTGGTCTTTTCAAAAATTATCAATGTGAGAATAAAATTATGGGCAATACAATGATCAAATTAAATAATTTGAGTGGAATGACTAAGTAATCAGTAGTGCGCTATATGAACAAGCAGTAATAAGAATAATTAAGCAATAATAAATTCCTCAACTATCATGTGTTATTATTGTCAGGGTTTATATATAAAGTACAGACATTTTATCTACTCCTTCCGACTTCGGCCCAGGTCATGATCTCATGGTCCATGGATTCGAGCCCCGGGTTGGGCTCTGTGCTAACAGCTCAGAGCCCGGAGTCTGCTTTGGATTCTGTGTCTCCCTCTCTCTCTGCCTCTGCCCTGCTCTCTCTCTTTCTCTCTCTCTCTCAAAAGCAAATAAACATTAACAAAATTTAAGAAAAGAAAATCAATTAATATTTTAAAATATTAATATTCCTATTTTATTACAGGCAATGTTGGGGATACAGATGTGATCCTGTTTCCTGCCCTCAAGGATTCATAATAGCATTGAGGAATTATAAAATCTTATACAGAGATATGAAAGAAAAAATATGGTATCAAACACAATGTAACAGTATTTCAAATAAGAATCAGAGTACCTCTTGGAACTTGATAATGGGCTTTGAAGGATGGGCAAGACTTGTAGTTTGGCTATAAAAGCAGTTTTCCCTTTAACAATTTGAAGTCTTACCTCATGAGATGATCTGCCATTTTTTAAAATTTAAATTCAAGTTAGTTAGCCTACAGTGTAGTCTTGGTTTTAGGAGTAGAACCTAGTGATTCATCTCTTACACACGACACTCAGTACTCATCCCCCAAAGTGCCCTCCTTAATGTCAATCACCCCTTTAGCCCATCCCCTGCCACCTCCCCTCCCGTAACCCTCTGTTTGTTCTCTCTGTTTAAGAGTCTCTTATGGTTTGCCTCTTTTTTTTTCAATATTATTTTTCCTTCCCTTCCCCTATGTTCACCTGTTGTGTTTCTTAAATTCCACGTATGAGTGAAATCATATGATATTTGTCTTTCTCTGACTGACTTCCTTCGCTTAGCTTAATACCCTCTGGTTCCATTCACCTTATTGCAAATGGCAAGATTTCATTCTTGTTCATTGTCAAGTAGTATCCCAGCAAATGATCTGCTGTTTTTAAGGCACCATTCCTACTGACTTCATTAGATCCTTTTTGAGCTCAAGGGGGTCTCAGTGGAAGGCAGCAGACATAGTAGTTAAAGAGCTCAGTGTCTGGAGGTGGCCTGGAGGACAAGTCACTTCTGCTTTCTAAGGTTCTATTTCTTCTTCCAGTAAAACTTCTCCTGCTGTACAATGGTGCTATCATCTCTTCCTGGATTTTTAAAATACTTGTCTCACTGATCTCCCTCCTTTTATCCTTGTCCCCTTATGCTCAATTCCCAACTCTGCAGTTGGAATGATCTTTTAAAATCCTAACATATCCTAGTTTTGTTAAAAACCTTCCAAAGTTACCTATTTCACTTGGAGTCCAAGTTGAAATCCTTACACTGGCTAAAGAGGTCCCCCTTATTCCTCTGACCTCCTCTACTCTTTCTACACTTTGCACATTCTACAGCAGACACTTCAGCCCCTTTGCTGTTCTAGAACATGCCAGGCATGCTGTCTTCTTAGAATAGCTTTATGGGCTGTTCTCTCTTCCTTATATGTTCTTCCCCCAGATATCAATAGGGTTAACTTCCTCATTTTCTTGATGCATTTGCTTAAATGTTACTTTTTCAATGTAAATTATCTTGATTACCATACTTAAAATTGCAAAGGCTCCTGTTCTTGCTTATCCTGTCCTATTCTTTTTGTTTCCATAGTGGTCATCTTCTAACATATTCTATAATTCGATAATTTTTAAATTTATTATTATTATTTTAAAAAATTTAATATTTATTTATTTTTGAGAGAGAGAGAGAAACAGAGTATGAGCTGGGGAAGGGGCAGAGAGAGGGAGACACAGAATCCGAAGCAGGCTCCAGGCTCTGAGCTGTCAGCACAGAGCTTGATGCAGGGCTCAAATTCACAAACTGTGAGATCATGACCTGAGCCGAAGTTGGACGCTTTACCAACTGAGCCACCCAGGTGTCCCTGTAATTTGATAATTTTTAAAAACGTTTATTTATTTTTGAGAGAGAGAGAGGGAGAGACATAGAGTGTGAGCAGAAGCCAGGGAGAGGCAGAGAGAGAGGGAAAGACACAGAACTTGAAGTGGGCTCTAGGCTCCATGCTGTCAGCACAGAGCCTGACATGGGGCTTGAACTCACGAACTGTGAGATCATGACCTGAGCTGAAGTTGGAAGCCTAACCGACTGCGCCACCCAGGTGCCTGTATAATTTGCTAATTTATTATGGTAATTGTTTAGTGTCTCTCTCCCATCAGTAGGATATATTTTGTTCACTGTTATATCCAAAGCACTTAGGATATTTCTGGAATATCCTAAGCATTTGATAAGTATTTGTTGAATTCTATATAAACACAGTGTCTGGAACATAACCACACATTCCATAAGTGTTAGCTATTATTATTACTAATCCAACCAGGAGAATATCAGAACCTCACTAGAATGTGGCTCTATGCAGACAGTGTTGCTTTTTGTTTTTGTTTTTACCCAAGCACTTGGAAGAGTGCCTGACGCACAACTTGTGCCCAATAAACATTTGAAGAGCAAAAGGAATAAAGGAACAAAGGAGATAATATGAGTATGGCTCATCAGCTGTGCAGAAAAAGACTCTCTTAGTAAACCAGAGGGTTCCTACTGAGTAGTTCATAAAGTCTGGTGGAAGGGCTATGCCTGAGGGCAGAGGAAGAGTGATAGTCAAGGATGGATCCATAGGATGTCGAGGATGTTCTGGAAGAGGATCAGCTTAGAAGAGAGTATCTAAATGGAAGTGTTCCATATGTGTTTGATAACATGAGAATAAAATTCATGTAAGACATCAGGGATGAAGAAAAGAATTGGAGGTCATTTTTTTAAAGGCAAAACTTGAAGTCTTAAAAAAGAATGAAGAATGGAAAGAAGTGAGAAAATGAATCACTTAAAAATTACCTGGGGTTTGAAGATGCTTGATGATTCAACAATTGAATAGACCTTTATATGGGACAGGATAGAAAGTAAGACCTAATTAGTGTTTGTCCTTAGAACAGTGCCTTGCACACAGTAAGGTTGAAAATTAATTGAATGAATATGAATACCGGGAGGAAATAAGATTCTGTCTAATGAGGTAAAAAAGTATAATTACAAACTAAGAGTGGAATGATTTCAAGTAATAAAGGTATATTTACTAAGATGAAATCCAATTAAATAAAGTAAGTTCATGATAACATTATAAAAATAACATACAAAAATACAAATCCAAATGGATATAGTCTTCCAAAATTTGTATTGTTTTTAGATTTCCTTAAAATATGAATGCATTTCCTTAAAATATGAATGCAATTAAGTACTTATGGTTTATATATTTGTATTTCCTTAATATTTATATTTTCTACATCAGCAAATAGAAGATCATCTGAAAGCTAAGACCATACCTTTTGTTTAATTTGCATTTTCTCAAAGGGCCCTAGAGTTAGGACCAACTAGACTAATGTGTTAGTAAGAAAAAAAAAAGATACTGCCTACGAACTCTCTTCATGAGTATAAAATGTGTCATTTTTTTCAGTTGACATGACATTTATACATTAAATTTCATGAGCCAATATATTTGGCGCAAAATATGTAATTTTAATTGTGCTTGCCTCAATTTATTATTGGTTATAAAATGCTGATAATTGTCTATCATACAAAAAAAAATGGTTTTTGTGCTTACCACATTCCTTTCTGATTTAAGTCTGCTTCAGTGGGTGCCTTCCAAACCTATTTTGAGCTTTATGCATAATTAATTCAAGAAAGTGATATTTAAAACTGTTCACAGGTGGCTAGACCTTTGCAATGTCAGTCACCATCAGAGTATGGTTGGAGAAAGGAGCGGTTGGTAGGAAATTAAAACCAAGGTTGAAATACAACTATTTAAAACCTTTAAAATAAGGGCATTTTATATTAGGCATATTAAACATATAGATTTATATTGAGAGTCTAGTATCTTAATTAATTTAGAGCAGAATCCTCCCAAGTTTTAGCAGATCTAAATCAAAGAGCCTGGGTTTTTTTTTTTTTTTTTAATTTTTTTTTTTCAACATTTATTTATTTTGGGGACAGAGAGAGACAGAGCATGAACGGGGAAGGGGCAGAGAGAGAGGGAGACACAGAATGGGAAGCAGGCTCCAGACTCTGAGCCATCAGCCCAGAGCCCGACGCGGGGCTCGAACTCACGGACCCGAGATCGTGACCTGGCTGGAGTCGGACGCTTAACTGACTGCGCCACCCAGGCGCCCCAAGCCTGGGTTTTTAAATACCATGATTAGTTATAGTAAATGTCTTTGCATCAGCTCTTCAACATAGATTATCCAATATTGTAAAAAGTTTATTTTTAAAATTTTTTTTTCAACGTTTTTTATTTATTTTTGGGACAGAGAGAGACAGAGCATGAACGGGGGAGGCGCAGAGAGAGAGGGAGACACAGAATCGGAAACAGGCTCCAGGCTCTGAGCCATCAGCCCAGAGCCCGACGCGGGGCTCGAACCCACGGACCGCGAGATCGTGACCTGGCTGAAGTCGGACGCTTAACCGACTGCGCCACCCAGGCGCCCCGAAAGTTTATTTTTTTTAAAAAATGTCAGGGATTCACTTGGAATCTACATATAAAATCATAAAGTTAAGAACTTTGACAAGTCATGTCCATGCCCCAGTTACTCCTCTACTCCCCTCCCAATCCTTTCAGCATGATGAATATCTATACTATGTTTAACCATCTCTCAAAATTGGCCTCTTACGGGGCATCTGGGTGGCTTAGTCAATTATGCCTCAGACTCTTGATTTTAGCTGAGGTCATGATCTCATAGTCATGAGATCGAGCCCCACTGAGCATGGAGACTGCTTGGGATTCTCTCTCTCTCTTTTTCCCTGTGCCCCTCCCCTTCTTGTTCATGCTCTCTCTCAATAAATAAATCAACTTAAAAAAAAAAAAAGAGGGGGCGCCTGGGTGGCGCAGTCGGTTAAGCGTCCGACTTCAGCCAGGTCACGATCTCGCGGTCCGTGAGTTCGAGCCCCGCGTCGGGCTCTGGGCTGATGGCTCAGAGCCTGGAGCCTGTTTCCGATTCTGTGTCTCCCTCTCTCTCTGCCCCTCCCCCGTTCATGCTCTGTCTTTCTCTGTCCCAAAAATAAATAAACGTTGAAAGAAAAAAAAGAGTGACCTCTTATAGATTCTCTGAGAAATTCTATCTCAATATTTAACTATTGTCACTGTGAAATAATGCTTCTGTACTTAGTGTAAGCTAAGCTCATCTTCCATTACACATATAAACACATTCACATATTCCCCAAATAAAATCTAAAGGGATTTTATTTTTAAATAAAATATATTTTAAAACAAAATATATTTATTTATTCAATGACCATCTTGCCCCATTGGGGATTTTAGGACTTAAAAGCCCAGGAGCTATCTGAGTTTGAGGGGACACATGACATATCTAATCGATCTTAGATTTCTAATTATCATAGGAAGGCTACCTCCACTGGGAAGTAAAATAACTGATCCCACTTCACAAGGATAAGTAATTGTTTCCTATTACCCATTTTCCTCTTTCCCTTTGTAACATAACTTTGAAGAATGTGGTCAGCTAAAAAAAGGCTGTATCTCCCAAACTCTCTTTTATTTTTTTTTTTTAAGTTTATTTATTTTGAGAGAGAGTGAGAGAGTACATACGTGCATAGCAGGGGAGGGTCAGAGAGAGGAAGAGAGAATCCCAGGCAGGCTCTTCACCGTCAGTGTGGAGCCCAGCTCATGTGGCTTGAGCTCATGAACTGTGAGATCATGACCTGAGCCAAAATCAAGAGTTGGAGGTTTAACTGACTGAGCCACCCAGGCACCCTCCTGGTATTTTCTTTTTAAATAGGAATGGGTATTATACCATAACTTGGATTCAGTCCATCATATCCTTTGTGGCTTTCATTATCGTTCATTTTTATCTAGAAAGTAATTGTGACTTATTGACTGTATAGCACTCAAGAGAACTCTTTGAATCTAGTTCTCTTCATGGATAGGTATATCTCTACCAATAGGTTGGAGCTAAAAAAAACAACAAAATGACACTTTAAGCAAGACTATTTTTATTTTGAAAGGACAATTTTTCCCTGTACCCTATACATACCTTCCCTAGGGAAGGTAGAAGTAAAAAACTTTACTTTCAAAGTAAAAGAGACTTTGAAAAGTGAATCTGGACAATTTTACCATCAACAAACAGTAAGCTGTTCTTAAATTTAACTCCTTATATTGTTAGATAACAATTTATTATCCTTAAAACAACAACCTTTCTTTACTATTAGTAGTTGTTATTCTAAAGCATAAAAAGTACAAGTGAGGGTTGGAAAATTATACAGTGAACACATTTTATTTGATTTTTTTTCTCAAGACTGTAAGTTGAAAAATATATGAGAAGGAAAAATTCACAAGTATAATTTTTTAAGCATTAACAAATATGTTTTTCTCAGGGTGCTTAGGTGGCTCAGTTGGTAAAGCCTTCCAACTCTTGGTTTCAGCTCAGGTCATGATCTCACAGTTCATGAGATCAAGTCCCACATCAAGCTCTGTGCTGACAGTGCAGAACCTGCTTGGGATTCTCTCTCTCTCTCCCCTTCCTTTGCGTGTGCTCTCTATCTCTCTCAAAATAAATACATAAACTTAAAAAAAGATGTATGTTTGTCTTGTGGGAACTTTCTAGATATTTATTTGATGAATACAAACAGAAATATTAAGATTTAATCATAACAGTGTATTTACCTACCAACTTCAAAAGGAGAAAACATACTAAAAATCATGTGCCAACATTTTATCTTTTGCTTAATAATCTGAAAACATTTCTTAGTGATTAGTGACTTAGAAAAAAATTTTGGTAAAGCTTTTTTAAAGCTTATTTATTTTGAGACAGCATGCGCACATGCATGCAGGGGAGGGGCAGAAAGAGGAAAGAGAGGGAGAGAGAGAATCCCACACAGGCTCCGTGCTGTCAGCACAGAGCCTGATGTGAGGCTCGAACTCACGAATCATGAGATTATGACCTGAGCTGAAATCAAGAATCAGGCACTTAACCGACTGAGCCACACAGGTGCCCCCAAATCCTCATAAGACTTTTAAAGAAACTCTCATCACTAATACTTTTAATAGCACAAAGAATAATATTCACTGGAAAACAGCACACCTCTGACTCTGGGTAAAAAGACAGTTCAGAAGTACTGCTCATCAATCCAGCTAGAGGGGCCCTGCTGTAGGTCCTGCCCTTTTGAGGACTTACAGTTTGCACACATTATAACACAAACATGCTTTATTTATTTATTTTTTTTTACATTCTGTAAGTTTTTGGAAAGTTAAACATTTGGGAATTATGGTTGGTGCCCCCCAAACTTTGTAGAGGAAATGAGGAGGAGGCAGTTAAAAAGGTTTCTGGACTTCCTGTGGGAAGCCAGGGAAAGAGCAGCTGCTTTGGTTCCAGCTGGCCCTCCACACCATGGTAGAGCAGGCTCCCAGGACAGCGTGTGCTTCCTCCCCTTTACAGTGTGGCATAGTTTGTGGCATGGGACTAGAGCTACTTGGAATTCTGAGTCAGAAAAATGAGATGGATAAGGGGTAGTTGTTCTTTCCACTTCCTGGGGACTTGACCCAGTTCTGATAAGTCCAGGCACCACCCTGCCCTGCACTTCTGCCCTGCCTTGCTTAGCAGCTCCTCTGGTTTGCAATAGGCAAAGCTGATCTGGGACAGGAAATGCTCCTTCAGCTTCTGTGTAATGAGAGCAATCCCTCGAGAGCATAGGTGGAAACAGGGTCCAGGCTGTGGGTATAGTTTAATTTATAACTTCAAACTATTTAGAAATATGGCATTTGGCCCTTCATCTTCCTGGGCCCTACAATGTTAGAGATGGATCTGTTCAGATGAGTGAAATGCTAACTATAAAAATATTTTAGGAGTACCTTTATCAAATTATGTTACTTATTTTTCTTCTTATGTATGCATGAAAACCATAGCTGCTTGTAAAAATCTATGCTTGAAAAGTGCATAAGGGTTTTTTCTTTTTAAAAAAAAATTTTTTTTTTCAACGTTTATTTATCTTTAAGACAGAGAGAGACAGAGCATGAACGGGGGAGGGGCAGAGAGAGAGGGAGACACAGAATCGGAAACAGGCTCCAGGCTCTGAGCCATCAGCCCAGAGCCCAACGCGGGGCTCGAACTCACGGACCGCGAGATCGCGACCTGGCTGAAGTCGGACGCTTAACCGACTGCGCCACCCAGGCGCCCCAAGGGTTTTTTCAATAAGTCTAAAATCCCCAATCTTAAGAAAGCATCACAGTTTAGTATCAACATTTGTTTCTTTCTCAGTGGGATATAAGTATTGATGTGTCTTACAATTGATAGCATCTTTAGTTCAATGATATATGGTAGATCACTGGCCTCAAGTTGTTCATGTCCAGTGCAATGCCACAGGTGGAGACCATGGTGGTCTTATGGCTGCAAAGTCCCCATAAGTGAGATCAAGTCACTGCTGAAGTATCCTTTTTAGGTGAATGACTCTTCCCTGGTGTTCTGTGTCATTAGAAGAACAAAGTGGGAAAATGACCTGTCTGTGAACTAGCAGCTCTTAGTGGATGAGCCACTCAGGCGTGCCTGGGAGAGTCTGGACATTTGAATGCATCTTGTGGAGGTCTAAATATATCAAGAAAATGTCCCATGCTAGTCAGCGCCTGAAAGAAACTATTAATTTTTAATTATAAAGTTATTCCATAAGGGATTGTCAATTTATTTTATTTTAAATTTATTTTTAAATGTTTTATTATCCATTTCTGAGAGGGAGGAAGGGAGGGAGAGAGAGAGAGAGAGAGAGGCAGAACATTAGTGGGGGAGGGGCAGAGAGAGAGAAAGAGGGGAGACACAGATTTTGAAGCAGGCTCCAGGCTGCCAGCTGTCAGCATGGACTCGAACCCACAAACCATGGGATCATGACCTGAGCCAAAGTTGAATGCTTAACCAACTGAGCCACCCAGGCACTCTGGGAGTGTCAATTTATTATATACAACATAATTCACATGCTTTTTAATTCATTTATCACCTGTATCCAGGGACCCCTGATGCTTGGAAGAGGTGACAAGCAGCCCAGCATGTTTGCATGAGGGATCACGGGGCTGAGTTTGGGAGATTCAGTCTTTGGAGGACTTCAGGGTATCAAATGATTGCACAATAGCTGTTTAGGAGCCACATT
The DNA here is from genome assembly GCF_014898765.1 of Herpailurus yagouaroundi. Lineage (NCBI taxonomy): Eukaryota > Metazoa > Chordata > Mammalia > Carnivora > Felidae > Herpailurus > Herpailurus yagouaroundi. Next base: position 58,911,517 of record NW_024412394.1, read on the forward strand.
TAGGCTTATAATGCTGTGACGGGGGAAAGGAAATACATTACTAAATGGTTGAACCTCTCTAGACCTTAAAAAGTACAAACTTCTGAATAGATTTACTTCTGTTTTATCTCCATCCCTGTTTTGGGGAATGAGTGATGGATTTGAGTAAAGCCAGATTTTTCTTTTTCCTTTTTCCTTTTCTGCCACAAAACTCACTGGGTAACTGACTTTTTTAGTAGATTCATATTGGTGTTTCCAGATAGAATATTGCATGGGACATACTTATACTAAAGATTATTTGTTGTTTATCTCAAATTTAACTGTCTTTATTTTTATTTGCCAAATTTGGCGGTTCTGATTTTTGTGTATCCTGTGAAAATACTCACATTTGCTACATGTATGTATTTTAAGAGGAATAACATTTCTGGATTTGTAGACTTCTGCTAAATCAATAATTAATATATATTATTATTATATATATTAAAAATATATAATAATATATAATTATCACCCAGTTATAAATTTATAAGGTTGATTCTTGGTGCTTTGGGGCCCAAATAATCTCTAATTTTGGCATGTCAAGAGCAGATCATCTTCTTCTTTTTTAAAATTTTAGAGATAGAGCATGAGCAGGGAAGAGGGGCAGAGGGAGAGAGAGAGAATCTTAAGCAGGCCCCATGCTCAGCAAGGAGCCCCACGTGGGGCTCTATCCCATGACCCTGGGATCATGACCTAAGCTGAAATCAAGGGTTGGAAGTTCAACTGACTGAACCATTCAGGTGCCCCAAGAGCAGATCATTTCTTTTTTTGAACAGTCAGAGCTGTTTATGTAATGTTATCCTTGGTAGTTACTATCTGGCAGAGTAGCACTCTTTTTTTTGAAGTCAGAAGACCTATATTTCCCAATTTTTTATTATAATTCTGCATTATAATTACTAAATTTTCTTCTTTCCTTGGAAGTCAAATCGAGAATGAGAAAAATCTGAGATTTTGAATCCTGTACTATTGCTATACTTTACTGAGCCCCGAATTAGGTTATTGGTCTACTGTATGTGTAGTTGGCCTTAGTAATTGGATATACATTAACGTCTTCTGAGGAGAATTACCAGAGAGACAGTGCTTGAATAAAACATTAGATTTCTTAAACTACATAAGCTGAGTACTATTGGGGGATGCTTGCTTGGCTCATTTCACTTTCATTTTATGTGATGAGTGACTACAGAGCCAAATATGGATATTAAAATATGATGAGATGTGTGTGTGTGTGTGTGTGTGTGTGTGTGTGCGTGTGTGTGCGCGCGCGCGCTCACGTGTGTGTATTAGAGGGAGAGCATGTAGAGTGAGAAAGAGAAATAAGAAGCTGCAGGCATCCAGTCCTGATTCTTAGAAATAAGGATTGAAGTAGCACACAGATAAACAACTCGTGAGTAACCCTAACAGGTGTCAAAGTGGATACTTAAGCGATGCCTTGTAGAGGGCAGAACAAATAAAGAGACAGGTGGTGCATCTGGTACTCTATCAACCAGAGATTTGAATTAACTCGCATGTCTGCACATATTCTACTCAGCAGCAACTGACATTTTTAATGATGACCCTGAGGCACAGTAAATGCTGTGTGAATTATCAAAGAACAATGAAATGTTAGTGCAATTCAGGTGGCAAGTACATTTTATTATATATTCTTCTATTCAAATTGACCATTTACGTAGAGTGCATAGATTTTTCTTTTCATCAGAGTAGTTAACTGTACTTTCTGACCACATCAGATGACACAAAGGTCATTGTAGAAATTTAGCATACATTGGCTGATTACCTACAGTGTGATAGGCTTTTGGCAAACAATAATGAATAAAATTTTATCTCTTTAAAAATTCACAATTATGGGAGATATAGATTCCCATGGCTTTTTATAAAAATGCAATAAGACCCTAGTAGGCATACACATACAATCACAATCATAGTTTTAAAGGTGAATGATAACCCCTGGGGAGTCAGAGAATTGTCACTGAGGAGGTGACATTTGAATTCCACATTGAAGGATGAGCAAGATTTCTCCAGCTAAGCAGAAATTGTTCCGTCATTTCCCAGAAAGAGGATTTTATGTACTTTGTTCCTCCCTTTCTCTCTCCTCTATCATTTCCAGGACTTCTAGTAGATACGTTCAATATTAGAGGATGGAGTCTGATGCAGTTAGGAAGAAGCACTGAGTACCCTGGGGCCCTGTCTTTGATTATCATTTGTGTGTTAGAGTGGACGCTGCAGTAATGTGAAGATCTGCGATCTCAGGTTGAAGAGGAAGACCCAGGAACTAAACAAGGGTTCCCAGAGATATCATGGTGGTCTACAGTATTATTGGCTTAGTTATATAATCTATTTTCACTATTTTATCTGATATATTTTATTTTTTTTAAGTTTATTTATTTTGGGGATGCCTGGGTGGCTCAGTCAGTTTAAGCATCTGACTTAGGCTCAGTTCATGATCTCACTGTTCCTGGGTTTGAGGCCTGTTTCTGGCTCTGTGTTGACAGCTTGGAGCCTGGAGCCTGCTTCAGATTTTGTGTCCCTCTCTCTCTGCCCCTCTCCTGCTTGTGCTCCGTCTCTCTCTCTCTCTCAAAAATAAATAAACATTAAAAAATAAAAATAAAATAAAGTTTATTTATTTTTGAGAGGCAGATAAAGTCAGAGTATAAGCGGGGGAGGGGCAGAGAGAGAGGGAGACACAGAAAACAAAGCAGGCTCCAGGCTCTGAGCTGTCAGCACAGAGCCCAACGTGGGGCTTGAACCCATGAGCAGTGTGAGACCTGAGCCGAAGTTAGACGCTTAATTGATTGAGCCACCCAGGTGCCCCAGTTTTCACTATTTTAAAGTAAAGTTATGGTAGATTTCCCTTGGTATTACCAAATCTTGTGTTATATGGATAGAACATCTAACAGAGCAGAGCTGCTCTGTTAGTGAGAAGGTCACAAATGGCTCAAGCTTGATTTCTTGTCAAATCCTTGTCCATATAGCCTGCTTGTTAATAAATGGTTAATTATTGTTTGGACAGCTGTTATTCTGCTTGATCCCAGACAGTGGTTATGAAGCATTGCTGTGTTCCAGTTGCATTTCCAGTCGGGCAGGGGAGCCCATGCAGAGTGCAGGGCCGGTAATGCAGCCTCTTCAGTCAGTTACAAGTCAGGATAATTCAGGCCCCACAGCAGAGTTTGAGTGTGTCATCATTAATCACACAAAGATTTATCAATTTTCCCTTCAAGTCTGACTGTACAGGTGCAGAGAAACAGTTTAATTGATTCATATTTATCAATTATGCTTGTCATGTAAATGGTATAATGAAAAAGACACTGGTTTGGGTATCTGTGCCTGGATTCTGGTGTTATCTCTGCTGCTCACTGGCTGTTACCTTGGAGAATTCATTTAGCCTTTCTGGGCTTCATTTTCTCTTACCAGTTGACTAAGCAACCTATATAGTTTTTTTTTTTTTTCCCCAGTTCTAATGTGCTAGGACTCTTAAAGGGCATTTTTCAGACATTAATATACACAAGCAAATTTGTTCATGGTCTTTCATTTTAAAAAGAGCATTAAGGGCGCCTGGGTGGCGCAGTCGGTTAAGCGTCTGACTTCAACCAGGTCACGATCTCCTGGTCCGTGAGTTCGAGCCCCGCGTCGGGCTCTGGGCTGATGGCTCGGAGCCTGGAGCCTGTTTCCGATTCTGTGTCTCCCTCTCTCTCTGCCCCTCCCCCGTTCATGCTCTGTCTCTCTCTGTCCCAAAAAAAATAAAATAAAAACGTTGAAAAAAAAATTTAAAAAGAGCATTAATCCAACTCTTTAAAAAACCGAGTATCTCAGAGTATGAGCCTAAAACATTACATTAATGTGCTTTTTTGTTTTTGAGAAGCACATAATTAAATAAATTTGGGAGCATTAGGAAAGAATCACCAAAATCTATCTCTACATTTCCCTCTACCCCAGACATGAGTGAAAAAGCACTAATCAGTTCTTCTGTTACCCCCAGTAATTAATTGAGGCTGAAGACTTTGGTATATATGATGATGACTCTCAAACACAGTCCTTAGTCTATTGCCATAGATCTGCTTGGTTCATTCTCCAACATTTCCCATGTGAAGATTTATTTTCTTTTTTTCTTTCCTTTTTAAAAAATTTTTTTTGGAGAGAGAGTGCAAGCAGAGTAGAGGGGCAGAGGGAAAGAGAGACATTCTTAAGCGAGTTCCATGCTCAGTGTGGAGCCCGACAAGGGGTTCAGTCCCACAACCCTGGGATCATGACCTAAGCCAACATTCTGAGTCCAGAGCTCAACTGACAGAGCCACCCAGACCCCGGCCTTCTCGTACTGTTGTTGTTGTTTGTTTTTTGTTTGTTTGTTTTGTTTGATTGATTTTCATATTTAACATGCACACACACTGAAAGCTTCTCTTGCTTGACATTTAATCAGTTTTCTAAATAGTTGTCCTAAAGTTGATTAAGCTTATGAACAATTAAATTTATTTTATTAAAAATTTTTAAAAATATTTATTCATCTTAGAGAGAGAGAATGTGAGCAGAGAGAGAGGGAGACACAGAATCTGAAGCAGGCTCCAGGCTCTGAGCTATCAGTGCAGAGCCCAACACAGGGCTCGAACCCACAAGTCTGTGATCATGACCTGAACTGAAGTCGGACGCTCATCCATCTGAGCCACCCAGGCACCCCTAAGCAATTAAATTTATTAAATGGAGCTACAAAATAAGAGAATTTAGCCTTAATAATAGCACCAAAGAAAAATGGTCAAAATTAGACTTAATGGTTTATTTTTCTTTTAATGACATAACAGAGATCCATGTATACCTGATTGTTCATCACAGTAGTATTTAAAATGCCCAAACTGTAGACTCTCTAAATGTTCAAGAAGTTAAAAAATACTTGGTATGAAAAAAAATGGTATGTAATTGGTATGTATACACTAACATCCACTTATTGTGTATATTACAGAATATTACATAACTGTAAAAGGAATGAGAATTTGCATGTGCTCACATGGAAGGAAAAAATCAAATAGGAAAAAAAAACTAGTTGCAGAACTATAATTTCATGGTATTGATACTTATCAAAGAATTAACAGTGGTTACCTCTTGAAACTAAGCATATGAGTCCTGGGAGGGAACCCAGAGGGATTTCTCACTTTTTATATTACATACTTTTGTGTTGCTTAAATTTCTAATGATCAATGTACATTACTTTTTATATTAAAACAAAAAGCCCTTATAGTAACATTTGGTACTACCTTATAAATATCTGAAATTCACAAGCATTTTGGTAATATTAATTCTTTAAATATGTAGCTATTATTAATTCTTGCAATACTTGTGCAATTGCATCCTCTATTCAGGAACAGAACAGAAAACCGATAAAAATTAATTTTTCCCAGAGCCACAGACTAGCCTATAAAAGGCTTCTGGCCAAGTATACTTTTCCTTTGTCTCCATTCTCTCCTTTATCAAGATCTCTGAAAGCCGGATTCTCATGTTACTTTCCCTTAATAAATGCTATGTTATATTACTATATACCAGCTTCAAAAGTAAGTTATTAAGTCCTTTATTTATTCTTTGCCCAGTTCCTCAAATAATTCAGGGCATCACTGACCTTATCTATTATCCTTATCTATAGACTTAGTATTTCCTTTTGTCCATCCAATGCCTTATGGCAGCATAATCTTTCCCATCCTCTGTTATCCTAAATGTATACTTTGCCCCCTCAGGAACCCTTTTAGTTACCTACCACCCAGGTTGGAGGAACTGGTTATTATTTTATGCAGCCCAATAATGTTGGAATCAGAGTTGTTTCTGCTGATGGTATGAACTGTTTAAATTAAGATCAAACATCTGCACTTATAAAACACTCTTTCTACAATGGCTGATCTTTTTTTTTTCTTGAGAGAGAGAGAGAGAGAGAGAGAGAGAGAGAGAGAGAGAGAGAGATTGCAACTGAGGGAGCAAGAAGGAGAGAGAGAGAATCCCACCAGAGGCAGAGAGAGAGAGAAGCAGGGCTCTTGTTTTCACTCGAAGCAGGTCTCGAGCTCGCCCAGTGCGGGACTAGAGCTCACAAGCTGGGAAATCATGACCTGAGCCAAAGTCAGATACTTAACTGACTGAGCCCTCTACAGTAAGTGTTCTTTTCCTGAAAGTGTTGTCTGTCACTTCTGTCATTTACAGTTCACTGAATGTTAGCCCTACCAGTGAAATCTCCTGCAACCTATGTTCATTGTCTAAAAGAATCCTATGACTTGTAGAGATGGTATGCAGCAAAATATTTGAATGAGTCATTTCTATATTGTGATTCAATGTTGTTTTTCTTTGAATGTTTTTGTAATCCAATTGCAGGTGATGTTTTTCCCAGTGTTCCTGTTGGTGGGATCAATTTTCCTTTCATTTGAGGGAAGGGTTACAGATATCTGAGAGCAGAGAGGTGTGTAATGCCAGAAAGTCCAAAGGAGATTGGACAGGTGTTTGAGAAATATCAACTTGGCAATGAGTGTTAGCTAGACCTGGAATTTCATATTTCAAGAGTTGGATTTTACTGGTATTATGGAGTCACACAGGCATGAAATCCAGGCTCTGCCTTTTACTGGCTGTGTAATATGCAACAATTCACACAACTGTCTGAGTGTGAAGAAAGTAATATCCATTTCAGTAGTTTGTTGGACAAATTAAACAGGAAACCTTGTGAAAACACCTAGCACAGTGCCTGACCTGCAGAGGTAGGTACTCAATATGTTCATCGCTCCTTTTTATCCAGCCAAAAGAATTGAAACAAATAGAGCTCATAACCTTCATGTGAGGTGTAAGGGTAGAAATATTCAACACAACTGGGGCTTCCATCCAGTTAAAGAACCTCTTACAAGGGTGAAAGCAGATATTTGCTGTTATTATCAAAGTAATTATAGGTCATGATGAGATTGCACTGGCTTTACTCAGTGAAGCTCAGGTATCATAAGAAAAAAAAAAACATTTTCATTCATGCCTTAGTGAAACGTTTGAGGAGATTTTGTGACAAGGAAATTGAGTTCTACATATTAACAATAGACCAAATAAAAGGAAGTAGGATTAATGTAGGGAAGATTTTGATTAGAAATAAAAAAAAAATCAGTGAATGAATAGCAACGACCCTTAGAAGTTTAAAAAGGCAGGGAGTTCTGAGTACTTCAGGAGTTTTGTGATAAGCTTCCTGATTTATGAGTCTTTGATTGCATTTTTATTGCTACTTAATAGTCATCGATGTCCATGATCACAACATTTGAAGGTTAATTAATTTCTTAATATGTTTAGATCCAGCAGTCCTTCCATTCCTGTGCCTTCTTCATTAAGTAACTATGACATGTAGATGCAAAGTGTTTCTTATTTGAATTAGACATTTTAACAGAAGTTTAATAAAGGAGAAAATTCTTATCTGCTCCTTCCACACTGCAGGTGCTGAAATGATAAGTTCAAGCACCATACTATGCAATGCCATGCACGTATGATGGAGTATAACACAATGAATACTGATAGAGGGGTCTTTGTGTTTAATTTTAAAATACAAATCAAGGCCTCAGGCTTCCTTCCAACTCAACCAGTCTTGATCATTCCATGTAACTGTCCTCTATTCAACAACTTAGACGTGGGAAAACTGTAAATGCTATTATTTAAAACCAAGATTGAATCATGAGGAAACAAATGTTCCCAAGAATATTTTAGGTCTGAAATTCTAAACTTAGCAGTGCATTTGCACTTTGATAGCCCTGTTGTGGTTTAGCTTGGTTTGTTACATGAATTATATGCACTTTTTAAATCCCCACATGATTTCAACAAAAAGTTTTCAAATTACTCAGATTTGGGTACAATTTATAAATTCCCTAAATGTATCTTGGATCAGAGAATCAAATTAGTTAAAAACTATTTCATATATACACCCACCACACAGAAATAAATATCCTTAAAAACATTTTTTTTTTTAATGTTTGTTTTTTTTTTTTTTGAGAGAGAGAGAGAGACAGAGTGCGAGCTGGGGAGGAGCAGAGAGAGACAGGGACACAGAATCTGACGCAGGCTCCAGGCTCTGAGTGGTCAGTACAGAGCCCGACATGGGGCTTGAACTCAGGAACTGTGAGATCATCACCTGAGCCAAAGTCAGACACTTAACCAACTGAGCCACCCAGGGACCCCACAAATAATATCCTTTAATGAGTCTAATATATTAAAAGCAATGTTTTAGTATTATAACTGGATTCTTTATTTTTTAAAAAAATATTTTAAGTCTTTTTATTTATCTTGGAGAGAGAGAGAGAAAGTGGGGGAGGGGCAGAGAGGGAGGGAGACACAGAATCCGAAGCAGGCTCCAGGCTCTGAGATGTCAGCACACAGTCTGACATGGGGCTCAAACTCACAAACTGTGAGATCATGACCTGAGCTGAATTCAGATGCTTAAATGACTGAGCCACACAGGTGCCCCAAATTCTTTATCTTTTTATTACATGAATACTACAGGAATTGATTCTTATTATAAAATATTCAAACAACATAGGATATTTAGAAAAAATGAGAATACTTCCTTTTGCTAACTTTTCTTCCCAGTTTCTCTCCCTTCCCAAGGAGTACCTAATGCCAAATATTTGGTATAGTTTTTCCCTGTTCCTTTCCTATGCATTTACATGCACATATACTAACACATTTGTTTTTAAAGAAATGATATCATACTTTAGATGTTATCCTTTACCTTGTTTATTTTTACCTAACAGTGTGTTTTGAAGAGCTTTTAATGTCAGTACAAAAAATTTTAGCTTATTCTTTTTGATGACTCCATAATAATAATAATTTATTTAATCATTCTTTTATTGATAGAGGTTTAACTTTCCCTCTTCCTTGCTTTTCACTATGACACTGAATATCTCTGTACATATATCTTAGTATATATGGGTGGTTATTATTGTGGGATAATTTTCTAGAAGTGTAGCTCCTGGGTCAAAGGATATGAACATATTTAAGACTGAAGTATTCTGAGAAATTGGATTCACTGAAATCTCCTGATTGAGTTCTTGAGTGCAGATTGTTGACATTTACTGCTGCTATCAGCATGCATTACTCTCCCTAATGGAGTGGATTATATGTGTCTGTGATGAAAGTTTAGCATGCTTAGTATCTTTAGAACTCGGGGACTTGTAATCCGAACCACTCAACTCTTAGGCTAGGTGGACAACCAAATGGAAAGAGTGATGTTGTGAACATTAATATGACAAATAGTACTGTTCACTGACTCAAACTCTTGTATCTTTCTGAGATTTCTCAGAAAATCAGTTGTTAATTTTTATTCATGTCTAAATACTTGTGCCATAATACTCAGGCCTATTACCATCATCATCATTATTATTTTACTTTTAGTAATATATTTCTATTACAAACACATTTCATTTATTTGTGATTCTTATTCAGTAGTTATTTGGGGCTTCAAACTGTAGCCGAGGCTGGGTTGGGAAATACATGTATACAAAAATTGAGTTATATGTTGGCAGAAGATTCCATAATCTTTTTTAACTTTAAGAAATCCTATGAGAAGGACCTTTGGTTGGGAGGTATTAATTATCTTATTGCCCTTAATTTTCCTCTGTCGACGTAAGTATCAATATTAAACAAATACTTCAGAAGTTTAGCATATCTGTACAGACCTGAGTTGACTAGGGATTATAGTTCCGTATCAAATTCACCCTGTCATTGATACTTTGATAAGTTAGTTCAACTACTTAGCTTTTAACATTAATGAAGGAAAAGATTTTAGAATTCACCCTGAGCCTGAATGGCTTGCCTTGCTCTAAACCATTGCCATGAACTCAACCCCATGCCAGATCAACCAGTTCACAAATGATGACTTTGCACAAATGGATCCTCACTTGAAATACTTTATTCTATAAAGACAAAGGGCAGCACTGCAGGTAGACATCCCTAAGTTTAAATCCCAGTTCTACTGCCTACAAGCTGTGTGATCTTACTTACAGTTACTTAACCTCTCTGAGATTCGGTTTTCACATTTGTTAAACTAGACTATTGCTATGTACCCTAGTATTGTTTTAGGGATTAAGTTATATGAGATAAGATATGTATAGCAAAGGATATGGGCCTGACACAATAAGTGGTAACTATTATTACTGCTGAATGTGATTTGATATTTAATTCAAAGATTAGAATATTATTATTATTTGAATTCAGCCATAGATCTTCTTTATTAAAAAGAATACATGTTTTTGATTGGTTGGCTAATTACTTTGATGTTTTAGGCTACCCAAATGATGAATTGATATCCCCAAATGTCAGATATTATTAAACTATCAAGTCTCTAAATTTAGTACCCAAAATATTCAATTTAGTGATTGCCTAGGATAGTCGGGAAAGATACTGTATTTATATTATTCCATTGTCTTTTTTGATGTGAGAGCTCACAATACCTAAATACATAATGTCTAATTATGAATGTGAAATATGTAATGGAAATTTCTATATATGACATCAGAAATTTTTGTGTGGGTGACGAACAAAATAAAAGCTACTAAAATTGAATACAAGTTATGTTAAGTGGAGCTATATTTTTAAGTACCAGAACCTAATGAACACGAGTCAAATGGCTAACTTGTTTCAGAAAAGTTGTAAGATTTATTTTTAAAAACTTAGTTTTGGAGGCACATTTGCATTTGTAAATAACATTTTGCTCATGCATGATTTTTCATTAGTAAAACCACTAAGTTGTGACAGACTGGGAAGGGCCCATATGAAGAAGCTATATTTAAGAAATGCCATTGACACTGATATCTGATATCACCTTAATTAGAGTCGAGCTTTTTTGGTGTGTGGGTACCACTTTGGCATCTCATTATTTAAAAAATTAGCAAAAACCTCATTAAACAGCTGCTTTTCTATTTTTTGTTGACTTGTGTGAGATGCCAAACAATGTCATTCTTTGCCTAGAAGATTAAAAAAATTCAATCTGGTTTATATTGCAGGTTAATTTTAATGTATAATCATCCATGTAAATAGATCCTAGAGATTGGTGGTACTCAAAATAATTTAAAATATGCAGAAGGAAATATATTCACACTTAGTACTAGTAATAAAATGGTAAGCCTAAGGCATTTTGTGTTTTTCTACAACCTATGTTAATTTTACTCTGTCTGTAGTCCATTTTTCTGTGGACTAATTTTAAGCACTTGGCAGTAATACTCAAATAGATTTTTACATATGCAAATATTTCAGAATAAATGTAAAAGTAATGAAAATAGACCCAACTCATACTTTTAAGTGTATTTAAACCTAAATCTTTCTAATCAGAGTAGCCATAGCCTTTGTATTGGGCCTTTATGAGTGAAATTGCTGGAATTTAAAGGGGTCCAGTAAACGGTACCCTCTTCTCCACCTGAATTTGGAGCTATTTAAAAGATAGACAAGGAGTAGAGCTTATGGAAGATCAAACTGTCACCTTTATTACTGGTAAAGTTGGTATTTGAGTAGGTTGCTCATATCTGTGGGATACTGGGCTTTCCAAATGTGAATCCCAGAATTTAGCAGATTTGTGCTCCTAGTCACAGGCAGAACAAAACTGCCGAGGGACGGACCTCTATCTGTAATATTACCACATGTCCTAGAGCCATCTCCATTACATGGGCTCTGTGGGCAACCTGGATTATATGAGAAATGGAAGGGGAAGCAACTGGACTTTGCATGCCCAACTTTTTCCCTGTACATTCACCAATCAGATAAAGCATTCCATCCCTCTGTGGGGGTGTGGAAACAGATAGGAGTCAAGAGGATTATGTCCCTCTACATGGAAGGAAATGTCAGGGAAAGAGAATATAAATGTGCCCTCTACCAACAATGTTTCCCAGATTCATTCCTCTTAACACTTTGGACTTAGCCATAAAGACCCTGGGTGACCTATATCCATTCACCTGGAGGAGATCAACAGCTGGTCAGGGTATGCAGCTCCTTGTTAGGCCGCTTCACAGACAGAACGTCGGGGGTCCTAATAGGGCCAACAGGGCACAGTGCAGATTCTGCTTACTGAAGGCACCTGGATAAGTTTAATGAATAAATGCTACCCCAATTTAAACACAAATTCATAGGAAAATTATGAGCTAAAGATTGAAACTGGCCACTTGCCTGTTGAAAAGCCACTTTGAGCTTCTGCAAGCTCCTGTGGGTAAAAAATTCCATATTTCAAATCTTGCTGAAGCTGAGGCTTAAAACCACCTGCCCCAGATACACCAGAAATCTTAAACACTGTGAACATTGTGCTCCCCAAGGTCTATTCCTTATCTTAAGATTCCTGATCAACACCTCAGATGTCAGCATTTGAGGGTGCCATTAAGTGACACCTTTGTCTGAGCTCAGGGCACATTATACAGGGACTTACCTAGAGCTTCCACAGGTGAGGCGTGTCTGTGCCTGCACACTTGTCTCTCCTGCACACTTGTCTCTCACCAGTGTCAGTATGGATATGCTGCCATCTGCCTTAGGGACCCAATGACTGTTCTTCTATCTGAGCACTGAGTTCCATCCTTGCTCACCACTTCTGACAGTTCTCCTTTTTTTCCTTCTGCAGAAACTAATTTCCTACTCTCTGTTGGACATTCCAGTTATTTTGGTTATCTTTTTAAAAATCCAGCTCACCCTTGGTCCTTCCAGCTACCAGCTCATATCTCTTCTTTCTTTCATAATAAGATTCCTTAAAATAGTTGCCCATACTCATTGTTTCCAATTCCTTTTCTCCCATAATTTCTTGAACATCTGAAGGATTTTGTCCTCTCTACCCCACCAAACATGTACTTGTTGACATCCCACTGATCAACATATTGCGGAGTCTAATTGTCAAATCTTACTATTTATCTTTTTAAAGAAATCTTCTACCAGCACTGATTTTTCTTATAATGCTTTCTTCAAGTGTCTTCTAGAACACCTGATTTTTAAATTTCTTTCTTGCTGCTTCTTCTTAGCCTCTTTTACTTGTTTGTTCTCATCTTCCTGATCTTTTGGTGTTGGCGTAACTCAAAGCACAGGCCTTGAACCTTCTCTCCTTTCTATCTACATTCTTCTTGTGTGGCCACATCTAGTTTCAAAGCTTTGATTGTCATATGTAAACAGATCAATTCTATTTCCAGGCCAGACCTCTCCTCTGAATTCCAGTCTCATATCCAACTTCTTATTCGCCATTTCCATTTGGATGTCTCTGGCACCCCTACGGTCTTCTCTGTTTTGGTTGATCACACCTCCATTCTTCTACAGTCTCAGTTTGAAAACTGTGGAGTCATCCCTGAATCTTCCCTTTCTGCCACATTCCATTTCCAATCTTACAGGAAATCTTGCAGGTCACATCTTTGCAATATACTGGGGATCTATTTACCTCCCACTGCTTTCATTAGCTCTAAAGCCCCCATCATCTCTCCACTGGATTCCTGCAGAAACTTCCCCATTGGTCAGTCTGTTTTATACCTTGCCCTTTTAGTCTATTCTCAACATAGCAACTGAAGTGATCCTATCAGAAGCAGAACCAGCCATGGAAAGGTGGTGTAGGGAAAGAGAATTCCAAGCAGAGGAGACAGCAAGGGTAAGGCCCTGAGAGAGAAGCTTGAAGTATTTGAGAGACAGCAAGATTGGAGAAGAGTGATTGAGGTTAGTGGTAGAAGGTGAAGGGGAGAGAGCTATGAGAACAAGAGTGCAGAGTCTTGAGCCAGGTTAGGACTCTAGGGTTTATACCAAGTATACTGAGGAGTTCTTACAGGGCTTTGAGTGGGAGAGGCACATGATGGGATGTATTTTTTAAAAAAAGATTGCTCTGGCTTTTCTGTGGAGAAAATAGAAGCAGTAATGAGGGTAGGGAGACAATAGGAGGTTATTATTGTCCTCCATGCAAGAGATGATAGTGGCTTATACTAGGTGTAGGTGCTAGGTATGAATGGACAGATTCAGGACAAATTGAACATAGAGTCTACAAATGAGTTAAAGTAGTTGATAGGAAGTAAAGTAAAAAAGATAAATAAAGGATGAATATAAAGTTTTGATCTGACCAATTGGGTGAATGGAGGTACCATTCACTGACATGGGGAAGCCTTGGAGAGAAGCACATTTGAGGGCATGTTTAATTAAAGAAGTCTTTTGTGATGGTTAATTTTATGTGTCAACTTAGCTGGGCCACAATACACAGATATGCAGCCAAACATTATTCTGGATGTTTCTGTGAGAGTGTTTTTGGATGAATTTAACATTTAAATTAGTGAACTTGGTGTAGACTGCCCTTTACAAAGTGGGTGGGCCTCAGCTAATCAGTTGAAGGCCTGTATATAACAAAAGACTGACCTCCTCCAAGCAAGAGGGAATTCTAAGCAGATGGCCTTTGAGCTAAAAATACAACATGGACTTCTTCCTGGGTATTCAGCATGTTGTCCCACTCTGTAGATTTTGGACTTGCTAGACGTCATAAATGCATGGGCTAGTTCCTTAAGATAAATGTGTTTCTGTGTATATACACATCCTATTGACTGTGTTCCTCTGGGAAATCCTGACAAATATACCTACGGAGCATTCAAGTCAACTGAGAAAGGCAGTATATAGGAGTCTGGAACTCAAGGAAGAAGTCAGGATGGAGACTGAAATTTGAGACTCCTCAGAACCCATGTGGTATTTAAAAATATGGACCTAGGGATGCCTGAGTGACTCAGTCAGTTAAGTGTCTGACTCTTGATTTAAGCTCGGGTCATTTTTTTGTGGTTTGTAAGATAGTGCCCTACATCAGGCTCTGTGCTGACAGTGCAGAACCTGCTTGGGATTCTCTCCTCCTCTCTGTCTGCCCCTCCCCTGCTCTTTCTCTCTCTCTCAAAATAAATAAATAAGCATTAAAAAAATAAAAATATGGAGCTAGATGAGGTATTTTAGGGAGCAAGACATGGAGAAGAGAAGGAGACTTCGAACTAAACCAAGAGGCTTGCAAAGACAACTGAGAAGGAGCGATAGTCAATAGGAACACAGGAAGA
Source organism: Herpailurus yagouaroundi (assembly GCF_014898765.1). Lineage (NCBI taxonomy): Eukaryota > Metazoa > Chordata > Mammalia > Carnivora > Felidae > Herpailurus > Herpailurus yagouaroundi. The sequence continues at coordinate 58,926,531 of NW_024412394.1, forward strand.
GTATGGCAGCCTTAGAGCTAAGCAACAAAAGTCAAGAAGGAGATAAGCCAAGAGGCTGGAGGAATATGAAGAGTAAAAATTAACCATTAGATTCAGCAAGATCATCCTTGGTGGCCTTGACACAAACCCTTCGAGTGAAGTGATTTGGACTAAATAAATGGAGAGAATGAGTGTTAGGAAAGAAAGATAGCTAATATAGAAAACTCTTGAGAAGAGTTTTGCTGAAAAATGGAGCTTGGAGGAAGATTTATAGTCAGTAAGGATTTTTTTTAACTATGAAAATTAGTGCATTTTTATACTGCTGCAAAGAGCATCAGGTAATTGGAGGAGAAAATAGCAGGTAATTGTAGGAAAAAAGTCAAACAGGTAAGAGAGTGTTCAATTAAAATCATAAATGGAGGTAGTGGCCATCCCCAACAATATGAGGAAGGCAGAGTTTATGGCAATATAAATGGGTATGTTAGTAAGATTGCTGGCAGGAAGATGAGATAATTTTCTTCTGGTTTCCCAGTGAACAGAAAAGCAAGGTCATCAGTTGAAATGGGAAAAAAAACTCCAAAAACTGGAGATTTGAAATAGAGAGGAAGTATAAAGTTGTCCTCTTGGATTGAGAGTGAATTTTCTAGAATTGCTAAGCAATGCTGAAGGCCCATGTTAGAGTTTTAGTCATATATTTAAAGTATGACCAGTCAGCCACTTGTAGTAAGGCATGAAGTAAGGGAATACTTGGGTGAACCTTGTACCTATGTTTTTGCCAGTTGAGTATGTGTAGAAAGAGAATATGAAAATGGAGTGTGTTTGCAAAGGAGTAATCCTGGTGATGGACTACAGACTCTAATCCAGGAACGAGAGATATGAGAACACCAAGGAGGTAATGGGAAGTGCAAATTATTGAGGTCAATGGACTCCAAATGCTGTCAGAGTCACAGAATTGCACTGTGCCTTAGAGTAAGGAGGCTGGATGGAGAGGGGAATGATGTAACTGGAATCTATAATGTCTGGGCTTCTTTGTATTAGGAAAGAACACTTGCTACTAATTATGATTATTCCAGTTTTCAATGTAATAATTTATAAATCTGTTAAGTTTTAAAAATTTAAACCCTACTAGTACAACTAATACATTATTAATAAAGCAAAAATGTATTAGTTATAAATAAATTCCTTTTAAACATTTAGATGTTAATTTCAAACACACACAAATCTCTAAACATTACGAAAAATATCATGATTTAACATATCAGTTTCTTAAGTGCTTCTTCTACCTTAAACATCAACACAAATTATTACAATGATAAACATTTGTTATTTCTTTTATGGTATTTCAAAGTAGTAAAATGATAGGTTTGCTTCTTTTCTTTCTTTGTACTTATTTCTTTACTTCTCAAGGTGCCATTAATCATGTCAGATTCAAAACAAAAAGGATAATGTTTCAGACCAGCTGAGATGTTTGTTTCTGAACTACTGAACAACTGGTTCTTAGTTGGGCCAGAAGACTGCCAAGCAGTTGGGTGTTCCCAAAGCAGCAGCACTGTGGCTAATGGGCCACAAGTATTACTACTGTACCTGTTAGCTTGGCTTGCCATATACCTCCCAATAGCTTCAGCTGGCAAGAAGACAATGAGGGGTGCCTGAGTGGCTCAGTCGGTTAAGTGTCCAACTTTAGCTCAGGTCATGATCTCATGGTTTGTGAATTTGAGCCCTGCATCAGGCTCTCTGCTGTCAGTACAGACCGCTCTTTGGATCCTCTGTCCCCCTCTCACTGGCCCTCCCTCACTTGTACTCTCTCTCTCAAAAATAAATAAACATTAAAAAAAAAAAAAGAAAGCAAGCAATGAATCCAGATGGATTCAGACAGCAAAAGCAAGCAGCATAGTGTCAGCTTCCTGTTTCCCTAGAACCACAAGATGGCACCAAATGAGAGTCCAGATTACATGCATGCTCTGTTGTAGAGGAGCCAACTTTAAAACACAGCCAAGCAGTTTTATAGTCCTACACAGAAGCCTGCAGCTGTACCCTAAGGGAGGGTCAAGATCAAAGTCCTGCGCTCAGCTGGAGCTGTGGAGATGGATGGGAAACAGCCTACTGGCAGTCTCTCACGTGATAGTGATGAGGCACTGTCTCCTGGTGGCTCCTCATCACATTTATTTCCCCTTGCTGTGTGAAAAATTGTGGGACATTCTGCCAAGATTGGTCAAACTGCAGTTAAGCTTTGCCTCGGTAACTTACATGAGGAGTTGCAATATCACCAAGGCATTATGGTAAGTCATTCTCCTATGAGGATCTGATTGTTACCTCAGATCAAAGCCTTTTACGGTTACTACTTACATGGGGCACTCCAAACCAGGTCTGTTGACATCTGATGATGCTTCTCTCTTCATTCTCAGCAAGGATTTGTCAGATACGTCTCCTCTTTTCACTTTCTTGGGCACTCTTGTTATTTAATTGTAAATATTAGGGTCATCCAAAGGATGAGGAGGTAATTGTGTGCTAGGAGCCCTCTTTTCTGGATATTGGGCTAATCCATTATTTTTGAGTGAGCCCTAAAGAAAATCATTCTTTACAATTCTTTGACTAGTCTCTAGTATTTGTGGCATTTACACTTATCTGTTTACACCCTTTGTTTCTTACACAGATACATATAAATGTGTATGTACTGGCTGAACACATGAAACTGCCAGTTTTTAAAACATTAAAAAAATTATTTTAGAGAGAGGGAAGGGGCAGAGGGAGAGGAAGAATCTTAAGAAGGCTCCACTTTCAGCATGGAGCCCAATGTGGGGCTCAATCCCATGACCCTGGGATCATGACCTGAGCCACCCAAGTGCCCTAGAAATTGCCATTTTTGTGAGTCAAAATGACCATCGATTTCAGATTTAATAATGCATTTCATAGATAAGCATGTAAGTATAGAAAAAACAACATCTATATATACAAAAGCCCAAATTTTTAAAAATGGAATTTTAAAAGTGGCCATATTCTAATCTTGCTACCTTTCTTTATATTGTAACTGGTTAAAAATATATCATATTAACTTTTCCCTTTATGAATTTCACTATAGATTAATGACATTTCACAGATTTAAATTTCTTCAAATACTTACCCTATTTTGGTATTAAATTGTGGTAACAGTCTTCGAGAGCAACTCCTTTGTAGTTTAAGCACTTTAAAAAGTGATTTCTGGAAACAATATATTGTAGACCTAACTATCTGGATTTATTCCTCACCAAAGTCATGGGATCAGCACATTTTCCTGGTTCCTTTGGAGAGAGAATGGCCTTAGAGACTATAATTGGGGAGCATGAAAACCAGTAGTAGGCAAAATACTAGTATTGTGAGGTCATTACTTAAGTTTCTAAACCCTTGCTTCTATAATTGTTAAACATTGAATTGACCACTTGCTTAGTGACAGTGAAGTGATTGACATCAAGATTTCTGATGTGGTGCAGTGCTTGGGGATAGTCTAGGAGAGGGTGTGAGAGTGAGAAAGAGTAGCTGGGGTGACATGAAGGGCAAAATCCTTGAGAGGGAAGATTTCTGTGAACTGAGAGTCCAGGGTGTTGGACAGATAATTTGTGAGACATTAAGAATGATGACAGCATTAGTAGCAGAGAAAATGGTGAGCCAGGGGATAAAATCTTCAGTCATTGGAGTTCTGCAGATGACTGTAGCAACATGGAATCGTGAGTAGTGTTCATTTATAAAACGTAAGTTATCATAGGGTTTGGATTATTGAAGGAGGGGACAATGGGATGGAGCTGGGGAGAATACCTACACATCATCAGTGCCAATGTGATGGGTGAAAAATGATGTTTAATTGTGCTTATATTGATTTCTTTGATGAATAGTGAAGTTTAAAATATTAATTTGGATTTTCATGAATTGTTGTTTTCTTATGTCCTCGGTCTATTTCTCTATTTTTTTATTATTGACTCTTAAGAACATTTTTGTATTTTAGGGTTGTTCAACTTTGCCTGCCATAATTAGTTCAAGTATTTTCCTGGTGTGTGTGTGTGTGTGTGTGTGTGTGTGTGTGTGTGTGTGTGTGTAGGATTTGCTATAGGGATTTGACTTTGTACAGTTACAGAAACTAGTTCACCTAGCAGTTGTCTTTATGTCTGATGCCAGAGCGTGAATATAAGGGGGGACAGAGCAAGAACAAGCTGGAACCCACAAACAAAATCAGGAGCCCAAGGGGACCAACAAAAGCCTGGGACAGTTCTTGTTGCATCACATAGTGTTAGAACTAGGGTGAGGTAAGGGGATCCTAGAGTGCAGAATTAAGGAAGTGTGCATGCTCAGGTGTGTGCAGTCATAAAGTGGTACTTGCACAAATCTGAGAGTCTGGCACCCTCGTTAGTTGCCTTGCTTTCCTCACCCTAGTGCTATCCGTTTCAGATCTTGTTGGTGTGGTCTGCTTCAGAAGCTAGGGACCTTGGTCTTGGCCTAGGAGTCAGAGAAGCTGAAGAAGGATCTAAGAGAAGGTAGAACAGTTGCAGGTCCAGAGCTGCCTTATGCCAACCAAGTGAGTCAGCAAATCACTGATAAAGTGTGAGTTGCAAAATAGCCGCTATTTCACCTCCGCCGCCCAAATCTCACCCAAGAATCTCTCTCAGGATACACGCAAATGGGAAACATACAGGAAAATGAATTCTTGTAATGGTAGTTTGGTCTACCCAACTTGACACATCACAAACCACTACTTAACATCTTAAATTCTACCTAATTCTACTTAAATTCATCTATTTACTCAATTAAAAATCCGGGAAAATTTTTGGAACTTGATTACATGTTTCTATAGTTCATCTGGAAGAATACATAAGAAGAAGAACTAGAAATGTTTTCTAAATATCATGAAGAGTTCTTTCTTCATCAGGTATCAAAACATACCGTAGAGCTGTAGTAATTAAAGCTGGTGGTGCTTCTATAGGAAGAGACATGCCAACTGAGCTGCAGGGAGACTGCAAAAAGATGACCATGTTTCTATGTCAATTTTGTGTATAATGAGAAGGTTTTCAATAAATCAGCGAAAGAATATTTTTTTGTAACTGAAGAATATTGGGACAGTTGTTTAGCCATTTAAATTTTAAAAATCTTGTTTTTCCCCTCATTTGGAAATCAGTCCCTGATGGATCACAAAATTTAAATGTGAAAAGTAAGACATAAAATTATTAGGGCTGAGTACTTTTTTAAGCATGTCATGATGTGAAAATCAGAAGTGTGGAACTGACTGCATACAATTTTGACTATATGGACTACAAATTTTATACAATTAAAAAATACTGTATACCAAGCTGAAAGGCAAATAACAATTCACAAAAGTATTTGAACAACTAAGCAAGGCAGACAAAATTGACAATCCCTAATACATATTGTAAAAATGTGCTTTTTGAAATCAATAATAGAAAAATAGATGACCAAAACCATAATAAATTGACAATTGACAAAAGAATTAAGAATTCAAGTTACTATTTTAAGCTTCACTATGACTTCAAGAAATTAATATAAACAGCATTTAGATATCATTTTCACCCATCAATTTAGCAAAGATGAAAAAATTAATAGAACTTAGTGCTTGCAACAGTAAGCTCCTTGTTAGAAAAGTAAATGAATTTGATCATACATTGCTTTGAGAGTAATAAACAAAACTCTTCTGGAGGGCAATATGTATTAAAATGTAAAGACAGTCCTTTTTCATGAAGACACAGTGGTACAAATCTGCCAATATATACACTAAAGATTTCTTGTTCAAGTCTTAATTTTAATAGCAAAAAATTGAAGATAGCTTAAATATCAAATAACCTAAACATACGTACATCCAATACTATTCTATGCAACCATGTAAAAATGTATTTAACAACATGAAAATATGCATACTATCTTGTTAAATGAAAATATATTGCACAATATGATCCTGTATATGTAAACTTGGAAATACAATTTTACATGTGCTAATGTATGCATAGAGATGGAAGGATGCTTACAGACAAATTAAAAGTAGTTATCTGAATGAAAGGCTGTCAGTGATTTTTACTCTATGTTTTTGTGATTTTCTTCATTTTCTTAGTATTTTTAGTAGACAGTGAATATCTGTAATGTTTTATTTTTATTATTTAATTTTATTATTACAAAAATAAGCGAAACAACACATTTTCATTCCAAGTGAAAATGCGCTACATTGAAGGATTAGTATTTTATGATTATTGTTGTTGCTGCTGTTATTTTACTCCCTTTTGTAGATTTTCAAAGCTATGGATACCATTTAGGGATGAGTAACATCTCTATTGGATCATTTATGCCACTTCCTGGGTTAGTATATATTCAATCCCTATGGATTTCAAAGAAAATATGACCTGTCATAAACACCAAATGTACAAAGGCAGGACAGATTCTCTAGTATCTGCCATGAAAGAGCATCAAAAATAGATTCTGATTTGCCTGTCACTATCATGAAAAGTAAATGGAAAGATTACTTGGTGTTTAACTTGGGACATCTGATATCAATTGGGCACAATCCATCTCTCAGTTTAGAGTAGTTATGCCTCAGTCTGCTTTCAGACCTAATCCCTTAAAAAAAAAATCTTAACAGTTTCCAGAGTTTGGTCTTTTTCCAATTTTCAGGGCATAAGCCTTTGGGAAAACTTTAGATCTAATCTTCCCTAGTGCCTTTCCTTTTCCAAAAAGAACAGAGTATTTCCTCACATGTGGGATTTTTGTGGTTATCATTTATCACTTTAGGCTTTCAACCACAAATTCATCCACTATTTTGTAAACTTCTTAGTCTTTGCTATAATGTATAGGAGCATTCTTAAAATAGTTTTCTAGACTGGTACAACCTTAAAAATAATAGAAAAATCTCTTGAATTGTTAAAAATGATCCAATTGTCTGCTCCAATGATGTAAATGAACACAAAGTATTAGATGTGAGAGGCATGGTTCTTTGCGCAGTGAGTCATGTTATAAAATATTGTGTTCGTGCTATATTAGACGTGGGCTGCATTCAGACAAAGGAGGAATAATTGGCATATCCTGACTGATTTTAATAAGGATTTAGATTTCCCCTCACCACTACCACTTACTTGCCTTCTGATAGTCTTGTCTACAAGCTAAAAAGATTAAATCTAGACCAAACCACTGCTAGTGCATAAAATAACAGGCTGAAAGATTACCCATTAGGAATTGCTCCTCGGGAGCCCCTCAAGGGCTGATTTTATTGGATAACTCTGACCTGGATGAAGAAATTGAGATTTCATCATGTCTGTTCATGACACTAAATTAGCTGGGGCAAATAACACCTCCTAGAGTTTCCTTGATACATTTGAGAGTGGTTTATAGACCCCATTGCAAAACAGTTCACTTAGGGACTAAAACTAAGTCAGACAGCTCTGGGATGGACAAAATCCACACAAATGCAGCCAAGTTCCAAGGGTCTTATTAATCACAGTAAGCACAGAGCAAGAATGTAGCTTTTGTGAAAAATACAAGATAATATTTTAATGTATCCGGAAAGTCATTCATCCTTGATTTTGGCACTGGTTTCTGTATTTTCTTTCAGTGCAGGAATAAGAATGAATCTTGAAAGAGGATTCAAGTTGATTTTAAAGACAAGAAAAATAGATCCTTTGAGAAGAAACTAATAATCTTGCTTTACTTGGATTAAAGACAGAGAAGATAATATCTTGGGGAGATATTCACTGTGTCAAGAGAACTTGGCTAGACTTGAGGAAACACATTTAGCTAAATAAACACTGGAATAAGCCAAATGGGGTGATTGAAGTATTTTTGTCCTTTGAGATCAATTAACTGTGGAGAAGTAGTCATTTGTTTTGAATAGCTTAGATTCCCCTAAACCAGAAGTCAGAGAGTGAATTGTAATCCTTTTCAAGTTCATTGTCTGCTCTGAGATTCTAGCAAATAATTTACTTCTTATTGTATGTATGGTGGAAGAAGTCAACAGAATTTGAAAATATGATACTTATTAAATCATGACTATGCATAGCATTCTTTTGTGAAAACATGGGATTCATTAGATCTCTATTTATTACTTACAGTGTTTAAGGCCCTGTATTAATGGTTTTGTGAAATAAAAATGTCTTAACATCATGGTTACTTCTCTACTGGAACTTAGTATGCCTATAGGGCATATATACAAATACTAATGCATCAAGGCAGTATGCGATATCTTATCAGAAGATAATACCTAATGGGCTTAGAGTATAATGAGAAACAATCACTCTTAAATAATAATGATGATACTGATAACAAGAATGGCATAGCCCATAACTATGTGCCAGTCATTGTTCTGAGATCTTTGCATGGAATAATCTCATAACAACCCCATGAGCTACTATTGTTCCCACTTTATAGATGGTGAATTAGAGGCACAAAAAAGTTAAGTAACCTGCTTATAAGTGGAAGAACCAAAATAAGAAATTATATAGCAGTTGGTCAACTTAAAAAACCAGTAGGGATTTTGATGAATAAAGTTGGAGTAAGATAATGAAATCAGAAATGATAGAGCTCATCAAGAGAAGAAGATGGTGTTAAGGAGAGTGTGTATTCAAAAATGAGCGGTCTCAATTGTCTGGGAACGATGTTCATGTTGTGCAATAGTGACAGTGAGACTTGGGTGCTGGGGAAAGGAGTTTGAATTCCAGTAGACATTGGAGAAGCAATGAGGATTTTTAAACAAAGAGGTGCTATAACAAAAACAGGACTTCGGGAAAATAGGCTTGTGGAATGAGAGGAGGGGGGAAATTCAAAAGTTGAGAAATAATCATCTGTGATTAAAATTGTGGAGAATTTTTTCATTCCAGATGCACAGAAGTATTTTTTATGAATTTATAATTGTTAAGAATTAAGAGGATAGAACATGGCAGAACATTATTGCAGGGATGACAAAAATAGGTTTCCTCTGGCATTCCAAATCTGATTAATTTATAGTGGATGCATGGAGGGTTGTGTTGTGAAGGATTCTGAGGCCACATCCAGGAATAGCAGGAAAGAGTGCAGCGTCAGAGTGGGGAGAGCCAGCATAAATGTCAGCTATTTGTCATTCATGCTCTTTGCCTTAATGCCTAGTGTTGTGATGGGCATGGAAGATTTATGGGGCATTTTACTCAAAGCTGTGATCGGGTCAAAGCTAACCCAAAGAAAACGTAGGGCATATAAAGATGACTGACCAAATATAGACTCAGAAGACCTGGGTTTGAATTGAACCTTGCTGCTTACTACCTGAATATTTCAGGACAGGGCACTTAACCTTCCTGAGCTGCAAGAGTTGTTTTGTGAATGATCTCAAATGAGAACTACATTAAGTTCCCTCTGAACTGTAAGACACTAAGTAAAAGCTTTAGATAATAATTTGACATATGGAGTTAAACCTTGCCATGAAATTTAAATTTTGGTGCTTTCGAGAAGTTAGCTAGCTAGTCAACAGCTTGTGAAGCTTTAGCACACTCATTTCTACAGCTTTCGACATCTTTTTGCAGAATTGAGTACTATGATAAAAAAAAAAAAGTATCTTTTCTTGATGAGGAAACCCTGCATTCCCACAATTAAAGGCTTTCTATTCTTCATAAACACAATACTCTGGCTTAGATGGCAATCTCCAGCTAGAAATTAAACATAGGTGATGTATTATTTCTCTAGTAGAAATGCCCTTCTTGTTAGGTTCAAAGGATCCTTTGTTAATAAAATATTTGAGACTATATCTATGTGATGCCAATACTACTGGCAGTTGTCTTGATTAAAAAAATTGATTTAGTGGGGGGCACCGTCAACTGGTTTGCCAGTTGAATAAACGTTTAGACCAGTAGCCCCAATTCGGCAAGTCCTGAGCTTATCAAATTATATCATTCCCAAAATAAACAAAGTTGTAGTTGCCTCAGTCAGTTCCTTAGCACTTGAGTAGTGATGAAAGGGTCATTTAATATCAACAGTGACCTAGAACAGCAGAGGGAATTAGCTGTTCCCCTGATGCCATATTTGGCTTACCTGATGAAATATAAAGATGTAGTCCAAGTTCTAGGGGCAAATAAGATATTTAACCTGCCAAGCATGACTCAGAGCTTCTGCATCTTTAATGCCTATTTGAGACATGGATAGTAATACTCTATTTTTAGAGACTAACAAATGCTGAATAATGGTGGTTTGTGCTATTTTCTAGAGGACAATGCTTTGAAATATGCTCTGTAATTCTAGTATATTTTATCTCTCTGTATGTAACAGGTTTGCTAAAAGTTAGCCAATGTGCAAAGGCAGAATAGAACAGGAGCAGGGAGATTCTAACTTTAGGCTTTTTGTCCCTAAGATCCCAACAGCTGAGTGAGTCTCTGACCTTCTCCTCAACTTATTCAACTTAGACTTATTCAACTTTAGTGTGGTGTAGGTACAGCCTGAAGAGCATAGAAATTATACTATTATGATTAAATCCTAGGTAGGCAAAAATTTTAAAAATATCCTAATGTTGTCACAGGATGTAGATACATTGATTCATAAAAAATGAGTTCATTTTATATATTTTTCTGTAGAACCTCTTCACATAATGATATTCTTCATTTCTTAACAATCTTTCCTTTTGGTAAGTAGTGATCAAATCATCATGTCTAATCACTGGATATGTTCCATTATATGTAAATTCCATTGCATTATTTTATTCTTTATTGTTGGCTGTTTACATCCAACTTTTGGAGTTGGTAACAGTCCTGTACCCATGGCTAGCTTCACATCAATTCTGGGCCCATTTATGCTCTGACTGGTAGAGTATGTCCTTCCACACACCAACCACAACACTACATGAAATCATTCTTGTTTAATCTTTGTTCTTCTGATAGATCAAAACTGGAAACTTATTGTTGAAGTTTCATTTCTTTTGTTACTAATAAGAATGTGAGTGTATTTTCATAAGAATCCATTTCATTCTTGCCTATTTCCATCCTTATTCCTTTTTATATTGGATGGCTGCTCATTTTTTCTTTAACGATTTGTAAGAAAATTAACCTTACTTTTAAGGGACCTTAAAGTCCCTTTAGAGAAGGAAAGTTAGGGACCTATTGATTCCTTCTCTAAATATTCAGTGCCTAAAATGGTGTCCAACCCATAATAGGCATTCAATAAATGCTTATTACATGTTACAAATAATTTTTCCTAATTTTTTGTTATATCTTAACATTATTCATTGATATTTATTGAATTCATAGAAGTTTTAAGTCACTGTTTCTTGACATCTTCAAACAAACATCTGCTTCTGAAAAACATGAAAACCATCTTTAAGATTGCTTGAGAATTTCAACACAATTTAAATAGCATAACTAATGCTCTGAGCTCTGGCTTGTGGGGGAGGGGTGTGTGAAGGCAGATGTGGGCTCAATTCCAGGCTGCCACTTACAAGCCTGGTCAAATTCTTTAACCTCTTTGAACTGAGATTTCTTATCTGAATATTGGAATACTAATAATTCCTATCACATAGAATCATTATGAGACTTAAGTGAGAATCCTTATAAAGTACTCAGCACTGTTTTCAGAATATGCAAGCTGTTAATAATGTTACCTTGGTACTAATAATACCGATGATAAAAACATCTCTAAATGTCAGTCTTCATCTTTAAAAGGAGAATAGTGATGTCTACCTTGTATGGTCATTGCCTGGCACATATTAAACACTCAATGAATGACAGTTAAAAAATAAAAACCAAAGCTAGAGTAGTTTTAGAATTCATATACATGAAGATTCTGATATGCTTCTGTCTATGGGAGAGGCCTTGCCTTTTGATCACTACCTCCTCTCCTTTGAAAATGATGGTTGATGGTTTTTAAATTTATATGATAAAAACTACCAATTTTTTTTCCATTGAGGAATCTGCCTTTGAATTCAAGTTTATAAGTCTATATTCACACCAAAATTAAAAATACTCACTGATTCTTCATTTTAGTTTTATAATCTTATGTTTTATAGTTAATTTTTAGTTTAGCTTGAAAGACATTACATTTTAATTTATGAGGTAAGGAGCTTCCAAATGCTTCCAGGTGATTATCAATGTGTGTTAAATGTCCTGTTTTGGTCAATAACACTTCAGCTTTTCTTGATTGATTTTTTAAAAATCATTGTAGGCTTTTTTCCCATGTATTTTCTGCATTTCTTAAGTACATTTTGGGTATTTACTTTTGTGTTGTTATTATGAATAAGCCTTTTACCTATTATATTTTGACTGATTATAATTGATATTTAGAATATTTTGTATGTTTATTTTTTTAATCTGTTGCCTTAACCATAATGTTTTTATAAATTAAATTTATGTTTAATATTTTTTAATTGATTATTTGGCATTTTCAAGTATACTTGCAAATTACAATCATATTTATAGTTTTTTGGCTAAAATGACATTGCTTTGAACTTATAGGACTTTGTTAGACAATAATAGTGATAATAAATAGTCCTGATTCTCTCCTCACTGTTTTAAAAATAATTTTTTTAATGTTTATTTATTTTTGAGAGAGAGAGAAAGAGAGAGCATGAGCAGGGGAAGGGCGGAGAGAGAGAGACAGAATGCAAAGCAGGCTCCAGGCCCCACACTGTCAGCACAGGGCCCTATGTGGGGCTTGAAATCACAAATTGTGAGGTCATGACCTGAGCCGAAGTCAGATGCTCAACTGACTGAGCCACCCTGGCTCCCCTCTCCTACTATCTTAACACTAAGCATGACATTGGTTGTTGGTTGGAAATAGGTTTATAAACCTCTCCCATATTAAGGATGTATGTTATATTCCAAACTTATTGAGAACTTTAATCAGAAATAAATGTTAAATTTCGCGAAACGTCTTTGTAAAAGTCTATCAAGATCTGATTTTTCTTTTTTGGTCTATTTGTATAATAGTATGTATTTTCATCTTGCTAACCAATGCTAATATTCAACAATGCTCACAGCACTTTAATATCCTTCCTGTGGTGATGGAGTTTTATTCTTTTGTTATATTTCAGGATTCTTTGCTAATATTTTAGGATTTTTACATATATATTAAAATGTATATATATTTTGCCAGGTTTTTTGGATTATACATCCTATTAAAAAATGAGATTGGTCCAAATTCTATCTATATTCTATCTTTGTCAAGTTTGGGATTCAAAATTATAATAGCTTATTTTAAAAAATGAAGTTTTTTTTTCCTCTCTGCTCTAGAAGAATATAAATAGGATGAGAGTAATTGCTCCTATGGGTTTTATTGAAATTGGACCAAAAAACCCTATCTGAGCCAATGTTTTCAAGGTTGTTTTTTCAAACCTGTCATTTTGTTCTATTTGTTTGTACAAGTTGTCCTTTTTATGGACAAATTTATATAATATATGTTTTTCTTGGAAAATTATCCTTTTTACTCAGTTTTTCAAATATAGTTGGAAAACAGAATGTTAGTAGTGTGTGTGGTTGTAACTGGTTTCATTTAGCAAGGTTTAATAAGAAAGAGAATAACATAAGTAAGAATTAGTAGGTTTGCAAGAGAAAGGATGGGGACTAGAGTCAGTCCAGAAATTTAGGATTTAGAGGGATTGGAAATACCCACTGCCTACAGGCCCCTGTTATGGACTGAATATTTGTGCCCATCCCTCCCATTCCCCTCCCCTAGTTTGTATGCTGAATTAATCCCCGGTGTGAAAGTATTTGGAAGTGAGGCCTTTTGGAGGTAATTGGGTTGTGAGGGTAGAGCCCTTAGGAATGGGAATAGTGCCTGTATTTAAAGAGACAGGAAAGAGCTTCCTTCCTGTCTCTGTTCTCTGCCATGTGAGGAGACAATGGAAGACAGTGAGCTGCAAACCAGGAAGCAAGCTTTCACTAGAATCTGACCATACTGGCACCATGATCTGAGATTTCCACCTTCAAGGACTGTGAGAAACCAATGTATGTTGTTGATACCCAGTCTGTGGTACTGTGAACTGACTCAGACAGCTTCAAAGGGAAGAAGTAAGTTTTTAAGTAACAAAAGGCCATTTGTGGCCCTTTTTCCCAAGTCTGGTGACCTCAAGGAAGATACTTTAAGTTGGGAGTAAAGAGTGAGTGTAAGGAAGAAAGAAAGAAAGAAATTGGGCTTGAGAATTACAAAGCAACTTTGGAATTATATTAGCTCTCTAGTGCTGCCTAACAAATTACCACAAATTGAGCAACTTAAAAAACATATGTCATCGTTCCGTAGGTCAGAAGAAGTCTGGGCATAGTATAGTTGAATCTTCTGCTCAAGTCTCACATGGCTGAATTTAAGGTACTGACTGGGGCTGTGGCCTTATCTGAGGTTCAAGGTCCATTTCCAAAATTACAGGTTGTTGGCAAAGTTCAATTTCTTCAAATTATAGAACTAAGGTCACAATTTCCTTACTGCGTGCCAGCTGGGAGTTGCTTTCAGCTTCAAGGGATGCTATCAGATTCTTGAAATGTAGCCCCCTCTATCTTCAAAGCCAGCAACAGAGAATCTCCCTCACATGCATCTCTGACTTCAGAAATGGCTCACTTCCTTTTAAAGGCTCACCTGATTAGGTCAGGCCCATCCAGATCCTCTCTCCCCTTTCATTAACTCAGTCATTTGATTGATAACCTAATCGTGGAAGTGATGTCCTATCACATTCACAGGTCTGCCCAAACTCAAGGTGGCATTATATACTATGTATAGTATATAAGGCATGTACATGGTAGGATGAGAAGTTAGAGGTCTAGCTTAGAATTCTGCCTAGAACTGAAGAGAATAAATAGGTTAGAAGCTTACTAAGGTTTTGAGAGATTTCTATTGTCAAAGAAACCAAAAAATGACAAAAATACAAAATAAAAACCCTTTGGAGCCTTCTAGTTTTCATAAGCAATCACTGCTGGATATCTATGCCCAGGTCCATGCTGCCAAAGATGGAAGAGCCTCAGTCAACCTAGGTCTTTAAATGTCTGCATGAAGCAGGTGTCCTCCCACTCTGGCCACCCTCCAGACTTTATGGAGGTGAGAAATGATCGTGTGGTGGCATTGAGATACTTGCTTTATCTACCCTAGATGTTACCATCACTCTAACCAATATGATACCCTGAAAGTCAGTGAAAGAACTAAGTAGAAGGGGTTTTGGGGTTCCCAGATGATCTGGTGGAGACAAGTTATATATCTCCCCTGGCCACCTTTCCTCTAAATGCCTGTGTTGTTTGAGACTCTAAAGTTTTAGGCCTCTCTCTCTCTCTCTCTCTCCTGCAGTAGCTTAGTCTATACCCCAACTAATAAATATATTCATCTCTGAACTACTTTTACACTTTTGTATTTGTACTATTCATGTAAGAAGTCTTAGGTATTACCTTTAATTTCTTATGTATCTCTGTCTTAAACTGTTATTTATATTTTTAATTGTTAATTAACTTTATGAGTGCTTATAGATTTTCTCTCCAAAATTATAAGCTCCTTAAAAGACTGGGACTCTCTTTTATAAATCTGTATGTTACATGATCCTTAATATTGTTCCTTAAAAATAGGAGAGTTCAATATATATTTGTGATTTTTGGCTACTCTGGATATCCTGTATTCTTTTAAAAAAAATTTTTTTTAACGTTTATTTATTTTTGAGACAGAGAGAGACAGAGCATGAACGGGGGAGGGTCAGAGAGAGGGAGACACAGAATCTGAAACAGGCTCCAGGCTCTGAGCTGTCAGCACAGAGCCCGACGCGGGGCTCGAACTCACGGACCGTGAGATCATGACATGAGCCGAGGTCAGCCACTTAACCGACTGAGCCACCCAGGCACCCCTATCCTGTATTCTTTATCATTGTTTATAACTCAAGTTTCTGGCTCCAAAGATATAATATTTTCATTTCTTAAATTAATAAAATAAAGTAATATGTTATTAGTCCAAATTTTAAAAATCTCATGTTTAGTTATTTTGGCCTCTTTATGCTATGATAATGATATTTCTGCCTTAGATAGTGGATGTAGTCTAAACTTATCCAGCCACAATAGAAATATGTTGTGAGCAAAGACAAGCACTATTAGAGAAATCCCTAACAGAACCTACTTAATTACTTTGAACATATCTCTTCCTAGTGACTTAACAGAACTGTTTTCCATAAGAGAGAATGGGGCCTGGCAGAGAACATTTAGAAAGGACAAAGGGACCTGTTAAAATAGGGAGCACTTTTTTTTCTCTTAAATGGGCAAAAACAAGCTTACATTTTAACTCTGCCTTTGATCCATGAAATCAAATATTCAGATTAAATTTTTAAAAATCAATTTTATTTTACTCTTAGGCTTTACTTTTTGACTTGGAGAAGGAGTTCTCCACTACTTGATATCATATAAGTAGACTGGTCTGAAGGACAGAAGACATGAGTTTGAAAACTATCCAAGATCTCTGGATGGCTCAAGGTCCAAGACAAGGTAGAGTCCAATGGACTACTCACTCAGGGGGCCAATAACCCCTGTGTTTTCTTCCAGGGTTTTTTATTGCAAGATTTTATTTAAATTCAAGTTAGTTAACATATAGTGTAATATTGGTTTCAGGAGTAGAATTATTGATTCATCACCTACATATAACACCCAGTGCTACTCCCACCAAGTGCCCTTAGTACTCATCATCCATTTAGCCCACCACACCCCCCCCCCAACAAGCTGGTTAACAAAGACTATGCATGATCAATAAAATACTGCATATATATTTATATATTTATAAATATTATATATATAATAAAGTATATAAAAGTAACTTCATACTTCAGGCAATATCCTAAATTTATTAAAGCTATAATTTGCTGTGTTTACTGGATATAAACTACCTGTGTGCCTGTGCTCTAAATAGAAGAAAGAAATAAACCATATACTTAACCTCTTAGTAACATCTTATTCTTTCACTAAGGAATGCCAGTAGATATTTTGTTTTTGTTTCCTGAGAAAAAAATTATTTGTAAAATTTGGTGGATAAGCTAGAACCTAAATTTAGACTTCATATGGAAAAACAAAAAATATTTTTGAATAATTATGACTTGTTTAATTAGTTATTGCCTTCCAGTGGCCTTATTTCAACTGGAGGAAAAAGCTTAGGTTTTTGATTAGACAGGTTATATAAGTTAATTTATTGAGTTAATTTATTAACTGAATAAGGTTAATTCATTTTCTCTAATAAACACTAAAGGACTTCAGTGTTTAATCTCTTCTTAAATATGGATTTATTATACTCTTTTGGTTTTCTTTCTTCTGTTTTACCATTTCTCATAAATATCTTGTCTTTTATTTGAGTGTTATTTCGAACTATAGTGCCACCTAGTGGTTATACAATGTCTTTGGCCCATTCTCTTTAAGAGCGTGATGTGCAGGAAGATTAAAACTATGTAAATGGTTTTCTGGAAAAAATCAGTTACACTAGTTTAAAGGGATAGAATGGCATCTTTGTTTATAGGAGAGAATTTGTAAATACAGTTAAAATTTCAAGGAAAAACAGAAAAGAAATAAAGTGATAAAGTCTGTTTCATGGGTGAATATTTTAAAGTAGAAAAGCAGTTGTTTTTTTTAATTAAATTTTTTTCATACCAATGGATTCGGAGTAAACAAAAATTATATCTTAAACTCAACTTTTAATTTTACCAAAAGAAAACAACCAGTTATTTTTAGTAAACCTCATGTGGGTCATGGCTGAGATGTTTAGTATTCTACAGATTTCACCAAAATGTTTGGAATTCACATAGCTTCACACAATGTCAAGTCCAGAGTAGCTGCCTAACAGATACTTAAAATCATAGACTGCTAGAGCTGGGATGTCCTAGTTGATGGGGGTGATGGTCATAACAGGGGTCACTGTAAATATGCTGTGATTTGTTTTCTTTTCACAAGTTTTCTAGTTGATTCACATGATTTCAAACTCCAGAACTATATTAAACTATTTCAAAAGTTAAGGAAGAACTTAAATAAAACATTTATCTAAAGATAAGATGGTATCTAAGAGCATCATTGATCCTAAAGTTAACTCCTTACAGATGGCATTGTTTTGGAGAGATGTATTGGAATATTTGTTCCTGCTTTTTTAGAGGAAAATTTATCACTTAGAATTGTTGACAAATATCAGCTCATTTTAGATGTCATCTAAAGGAGTAAGATTATTTTGGAAACTTCTGACTATAGTTTTAGTAACTTCTCACCTTCCCTGAGGTTGACACTTACTGACATTGTTTTAGTTGGAGTGCCTTTGTAGAAAGTGACAGAAAACCCAGATAGTCTGTTGCCCATGCAATAAAAACCTATACAATAGGTTTGATCATGGTTCTGATTCTGTTTCTCTAAGTTCTCTCAGCTCTGTTTTAGGTTTTGTCCTCCAGCCGCTTCTTTCATGGTGATAATACACTCTGTCACACTTGCCATCACTGTAGTACCCAGGAAGAGAAAGCTTCTCTTTCCCTGTCCCTGCAAAAAGCTCCAAGGAGGGCTTCACTCTGATTGGATCAAATTAGATTGTGTCTTTCATTCTGGGACTAGGTCAGGAGAATGGGATTATGCTGAACGGCTTCAGCCAATCAGAGACTGTCCTTGGAATAGAGCTGAGGTCAATTATAACCAAAATGCATGCCTGAGAGACTCAAGGTTCTGTTAGGAAGAGAATGTGCACCCCACTCTTTTCTAAATCTCTGACAGTGCTACTAAACTGTGGATAGCTCAGGTCAATCATGGCTCATTCACTTTGGTTATCTCAAAACAGGGCGTCATATAAAGTAAGTGTTCAAGTAATCTATATTTAAAATAACGCGAAGTTACAGAATGAATTTAATAATGGCTTATTTTCATGACTTTAAACAAAGTAGAAATACGTTGTCTTAAAAATATCTTTTAAAATCAATGGTTTGAGAAAGTGGTCATGTTTAAAATGGAACATTTTTGGTTATTTTTGCTATTGATTGTGATAATAGCTACCATATGTCGTTATAAAACCAAACAGAAAGCTAGGAGGATGATTCATGGAAGAAACTGTACCCTCAATATGGAGATTAAAGTACAGGAAGTGGAAGACAGCATAAAATATTCATATCATTGCTTTTCAAAACTTGTTTCAGATGTTGTCACAAGATGTCATCACAAGAAATCAAAATAGTAAATCTGGATATATTCATTGAAAATATGGGACTAAAAACATGTTGTTGATGTCATTTAGCTAAGTCAGTGTCAACAAGTAAAGATGGGAACGCAGGACTTTCTAGGTTTTTGCCTTAAGGCATTGCCTTATTATCAAACCATAATGGATAAAACCAACCGCATCTTTCATTCCAGTCCAATGATATGGCCACATAACAGTGGCTTTATGTTGAGCCCCAATCTGCAACATCACACAGGCCATGTCTTCAGAGGTAAGACATTCTCTTCATCAGCTGTTGTTAAACAGCCAACGCTTTTCCCACCAAAGCGTCTCCTGACTGTTGACCACTTTACATATGAGGAAAGTCCACAGCTGGGTGAAGCCCATAGTTTATTGTTCCAGGGAGAGGAGGCAGCCATCTGTATAGGTGGAGCCCCTGAACTGGTTTCCAAATTTGTTCTTCAGAGACCCAGAGTTCTGCATAGCCTCAGGGACTGACATGAGGAGGAGTTTACTGGTGGATGTGTTTTCATTCCTCTTGTCTCTGTTTTATAAATTCTATATTCAGTTTTATATGAAAAAACGAAAAGCTGGTGGCTAAAAAGTTTGGATACTCACTATTGTTGCCATGCAGGATGGGTGAGGAGCCATGCCTAGAGGACATAGCTGCGAACACTGTGATAAGACAGTGAAGGTCAATATGTTGATGCCATCGTCTGCATACTAGCAAAACACCTGACTGAGAGCAATTCCCATTCTCACCTAGATGGATTATTTACCACTCAGATATTTAACTGTGTATCACACTTAATTCTCAGTTAAACAAATGAAATACTAAATGATTCCTAAAATGCAAAGCCCTACAATGTCATCTATTATCACAGATCTGCCAGTGATTTCTGTGGGGCATAACAGAACTTCTCAAAAGGCCTCAACATATGGGTAAGTGACTCTCTGTGACATTGTGATTTAAGAGATTAAAATTCCCTGTTTAAAAAAAAAATGTCTCTCCTGGTGACTTATGATTGTTACTAGACATTCTTCTGTTAAAAATTCACTTTTCTAGGGGAGCCTGGGTGGCTCAGTTAGTTAAGTATCCAACTTGGCTCAGGTCATGATCTCTGGCTTATGGGTTTGAGCCCCACATTGGGCTCCACATTGGTAGTGCAGAGCCTGCTTGGGGTTCGCTCTCTCCCCCTCTCTCCCTCTCTCTCTGCCCCTCCCCCACTCATGCTGTTTCTCTCCCTCAAAATAAATAAATGAATTCTAAAAAAAAGTTCACTTTTCTAGATCAGAACAGTGTCTTCTGTTAAAAATGTAAATAATTCTATGTAGGAGATATGATTTTTTACAAAATACATACTCAAGTTTCAAAAATACAATTAAAAAATTTCTGGAATTACATTTGTTTTACTGCACAATACCCTCTTTCTCTTCAATAGCAGAAAACTGAATCT
Source organism: Herpailurus yagouaroundi (assembly GCF_014898765.1). Classification (NCBI taxonomy): domain Eukaryota; kingdom Metazoa; phylum Chordata; class Mammalia; order Carnivora; family Felidae; genus Herpailurus; species Herpailurus yagouaroundi. The sequence continues at coordinate 58,947,047 of NW_024412394.1, forward strand.
TGCCAATGTCCGATAACTTAGTCACCTCTGGTTTTAAACTCAGTCTTTTGGGAAATTTACTACTCAGCCATTCAAGATTCTTTACCCCCATCTTCCTTTCTTTTTGAGAGACTCTGGGCTTATGGAGGCTTATCTGAGGGGAATGGTGGTGCATTTGAAGAGTGAGTTTCTTTTTTTAAAATTTTTTAAGTTTATTTTTTATTTTTTAAAATTTATATCCAAATTAGTTAGCATATAGTGAAACAATGATTTCAGGAGTAGATTCCTTAATGCCCCTTACCCATTTAGCCTATCCCCCTTCCCACAACCCCTCCAGTAACCTTCATTTTGTTCTCTATATTTATGAGTCTCTTCTGTTTTGTCCCCCTCCCTGTTTTTATATTATTTTTATTCCCCTTCCCTTATGTTCATCTGCTTTGTGTCATAAAGTCCTCATATGAGTGAAGTCATATGATTTTTGTCTTTCTCTGACTGACCAATTTCACTTAGCATAATACCCTCCAGTTCCATCCACGTAGTTGCAAATGGCAAGATTTCATTCTTTTTGATTGCCGAGTAATACTCCATTGTATGTATATATATATATACCACTTCTTTATCCATTCATCCACCGATGGATATTTGGGCTCTTTCCATACTTTGGCTATTGTTGATAGTGCTGCTATAAACATGGGGCGCATGTGTCCCTTCGAAACAGCACACCTGTATCCCTTGGATAAATTGCCTAGTAGTGCAATTGCTGGGTCATAGGGTAGTTCTATTTTTAGTTTTTTGAGGAAACTCCATACTGTTTTCCAGAGTGGCTGCACCAGCTTGCTTTCCCAGGAGAGTGCATTTCTTGTCCGTGGTGATCTCCTGCCCTCAGAGGTCTTCCCTGAGGTGTGACTCACCTCACCAAGTCTTAGGGATTGATTTTTGCCTCCACTTTGTCTTCCATGAATGCTTGGTCCTACTTTGGCTTCCAATTGTATAATCCATGCTCTGTGTCCTTCTTGACCCAATCACAGGGTTCTTTAGTCTATCATTTCTTTACATACTTCTTCTTTGCCTTCTACGGACCAGGAATCCCTGACTGGTCCCCACCCCAAACTAAGGTGAGTAGAACTCTGAATGGCTACACTAAGGCCTATGGCCTGGACCAGGGCTATAAAGGGACATGATACTAGTAAATAAAACTATTTAAATTACTGTTGCTAGTTATCAATGAGCTCAAACAGGAATTGAGAGTAAACATTCAGAAACTTTTGTAGAAATCTGAATTTAATAATTAAAACTTGGGGCTTGTATTTTTTTTTTTTAATTTTTTTTTCAACGTTTATTTATTTTTGGGACAGAGAGAGACAGAGCATGAACGGGGGAGGGGCAGAGAGAGAGGGAAACACAGAATCGGAAACAGGCTCCAGTCCCTGAGCCATCAGCCCAGAGCCCGACGCGGGGCTCGAACTCACGGACCGCGAGATCGTGACCTGGCTGAAGTCGGACCAGGCGCCCCGTGTGATATCTTTGGATTTTCTATCTCATATACCTGAAAGTTCATTTTTATTATTTTATTTTTATTATTTTATTTTTATTAAAAAAGTAACTGGCCCTTCACCATAGTGAGTTTGGGAAGTCTTGGCCTGGATGATTGCTTTTTCCTGCTCAGGCGCCATGTTGGCCATGGCATAGGGCTTCTCTGTGAGCGCTGGAAAGCAGTGTCTGCTCACTCCACTGAAGCCATGAGTCCCACAGGCAAATCAAGAAAATTCACAAAAGGTAACCTCAGTTAAGATCGTAAAATATCTCACCATCTTGATGAAGATGTCTACCTCACCATCCTTGACAAACAATGCAGGAGAATAGAATTAACTAAACGTAAAAAATCATTTTACCTGTCGGAAGCCTGATTTTCCTCAACAATAAAAAGTGAATAATAAACCCCATCTCATTAATTGTTGAAAGGCTCAAATGAGAAAACATATATAAAATTCTTAACGTAGGGCCTGGCACAGAAATGTTAACTTCCTTATAAAGTAAGTAGAGTTTCTAAGACATTTTTCACTTCAGCAGTTAAGTTCTCTCTATTTAAACAGAAACATCCATTCTTGTTAATCTTTATATTACTGAGAACATTTAAAGTTGAAAATTCATTGCACAGGGCTGTGATTGTAAGAATCATAATATTTATTAGAATTGTAAGAATTAAACAAGAGAAAAAATGTGTGGTGGTTAAGCAAAGTGCCTTGTGTGTAGGAGGAGCTTAATTAATGATAGTGCCCTCGACATACACACACGCACACACACACATTCATTTAGCCACACGTGAGTACACATACACACACATGCATACACACGTACAACACACCTACACACATATAAGATTCAGAAGCTGTTTTCTTTCAGCAAGAAAGACCTGGGCACCTACTGTGGATGGTATTTTGTTGATATATTTGGGGTATAAGTTTATTAAGTAGAAACAAGGCAAAAAAATGACAGCTGCTTCCTGATGGTTTTATTCTCCAGCTTTCAGAGAGTGATTCCATAATTGCATCTGTCTTTTCCCTATCTTGCCACAGTGTGATTTTTATGAAGTAATTATACTAGCAAAGGATGGTTTAGACCTAAGAAGTGAAATATTTCTCTTAAATACCGCTGTTTTAATTAAATGTAACCCTAGGAGAACAGTGTTTAGTTACACAAATGAAACAGGCTGAGCCTTAGGGCACTCCGAATCCAAGAGAGGAAATTGGGCAGCAGAGTCAATTGGGCACAAGGTCTGTGAGGAGAGTGAAACGATGTCTCAGGCAGACTGGAAGTTAATTATTTAGTCAAAATATAATATGTCACAATATGCCAAATGCATCAAGCCACGTGAGGCAAATACGTAAATGTGACGACTATTGATTACCACCAAATTAATGCCTTGGTTATTTAATCAGTTTTATATTTGTTTTAGCACTTTAAAATCAGTTAAAAGCCAGTGCAATAAAAAATGGTTGGAACTAATACAGAGACCAGAGCCATAATCAAATTTCAAAGTAAGAAATTAAATTTGGGTCATAAAGCCCCAGAAAGCATGGTTTCAGAATCCCTGTTTGGGCTAAGTTTTATGGGAGAACTTTCTCAATGGCATAAATAAGATCCACAAACAAAGTAACAAAGAGAGTAATCATCCTCTCGTTATACATCTCTTGGGCAAATCCACACACAGTCCTGGACAAAACATACTTTCACATAATTTGGGAGACTAGAGAGGTATCAGGAAATGAAAATGATGGAGATGAAAGAGCACTACATTGTCAGGAACCTGCTTTAAAATGTACCCAGAAGCTGTTTTAATTTGTTTTATGGTAGGACACATAGACATGGAAAGAACTATGGTGAAGGAAGGACATTTTATACTCACAGGTCTTTAGAAGCAGGAGGCTAGGCATGCCACGCAGGTCCACATGGGAAGCACTGGAGTCTGTCAGTAAGTAGAGGGAAAGCAAGGGGAAGAATGGGCAAAAGCCTTTATTGTATTTTCTGTGGGAAAGAATGCACAAAGCAAGGTAAGCGGGTTTAGGATTGGCTAGTGTGAATAATTCCAGCAGGCTCGGGGACACGTGTATGGGTTGCTCTGAACTGTCTTTTGCCTAGTCCTGAGGTGACTGGGGGCAGTAGGGTGGGTGGTGGCTTGGTATTTGAAATTTCAGTTCAAGAGGTAATTGGGGAGTAAGGGTTCTGGATTGGTTGGTTCGCATATGAAAGGGGTTCTTACAGGCAAGTGATTGCCCCCAGGGGCCGTCTCCCCATGGCTGGTGAGGCTCCAGAGCATCAAAAAATGTAGAGAAAATATGGAAATGTGGACAATACAGGACCTTTCATTCTCTGTGTTCTGGGATATGAAGAGTGTAAAAGTATTGAAAACACTGGGCTGGCATCACTCAGTATGTCACTCAACTGTGCTAAGGACTGTCTTTACTTTTATGCTCTCTTAACCATTCAGAGATGCTATCAGAGCTTTGCTGGTCCTGACCATGCATTCTTCTCAACTACAGATTATTTTGCAGCTCTGATGCTAATCATGTTTCCTTCAATAGCAAAAAGGCTTTAAAAGTTAAATAATGAGAAAATGACTCTTTAGACACCGGTGATTCTGCTGAAGTTCTCTTGAAAACTCTTCACTTATGGAGAAATGCCTAGGAAGGCTGTCCACTGAGGGTGTCAGTGAAGGTATTAAGAGATCAAGCATTGTTGAGGAAAGATGAACATCTCATTGTGACACAGAATACATTCTAGAAATTATGGTCTTTATACTTCAAAGGACTGAAGAAGCAATATCTTTAGACTGAAAGAGGTAGGAATGTTTTTTAGATCATTGTTTTATACTTCATACACAGAATAAATTATAAGCCAAATTTTAGCCAAATTTACAATATTAGAGGTGTATTTTACTTTCATTTATTTAATGTGATCACTATAATGCCCATGGTTACATTTCTGTTAATTTTTCAGTTATTAAATTTGATTTTCAGTAGATTAAATTTAGCAGTAAAATGTTCTCTGTCCCAAAGCATAAAAGGAAAGTCCTCGGGCAATAACATTTTTTCAATCTTTGTTTTTTGAAATGCATTTGGTTGTAATAAACACAAACACACATGGCAAAATATGACAACTATTTTTTCATTGCTAGCATTTCATCTGTGAGTTTGAAATTTAGCCAACAATTGTTTTTGTCCAGAGGTCAAGAAGTGAAAACATCATAAAAATGGTTTCTCGCAGAAAATAACACTGCACTGATCACATCTAAGGCTCTGGAAAAATAACAAAGAACCAGTCCTCTGTCTCCAAGGGAACAAATGCTCGTGCATCTCTCCCACAGTGGCTATTCCCTATCTTACCACTATGTGGTGCTGCTTACTCTTAAAGTGTGTGTGTGTGTGTGTGTGTGTGTGTGTGTGTGTGTGTGTGTCTTTGCTTTTTATATTTATGATGCCTGATATTAAAAGTATAGTATACATTCTGATTTGGAAATATCAGGTGCTAGGCTTCTATTTACTGAACCTGAGCTCTCTGAGTTTGGCTGTGGAGGTTCAGCTTTGCCAGATGATAACTAGTTTAATCTGAAGCCTGAAATTACATGTATTTCCTGCTCAACAAATGACTTCTGTGATGGTAGCAGAATTCACACTAACCATATTGCTAATTAATCTGATTTCACACACGGACATAGATTTGGTGTAGAAACATTCTAAATAAAGACCTTTCAAATTGTGGACGCATTTAACTTTGTCTCTTTCCAATTGAGACTCCCATGTTTCACCATTATAGTGAAAGAATGATTAAACAAATAAAACTTTTGAGGGGCGCCTGGGTGGCTCAGTCGGTTAAGTGTCCGACTTTGGCTCAGGTCATGATCTCGCAGTCCGTGAGTTCGAGCCCCGCGTCGGGCTCTGTGCTGACAGCTCAGAGCCTGGAGCCTGCTTCGGATTCTGTGTCTCCCTCTCTCTCTGACCCTCCCCCATTCATGCTCTGTCTCTCTCTGTCTCAAAAATAAATAAACATTAAAAAAAAAATTAAAAAAAAAACTTTTGAATAGGGGTGATCATGTAGACTTGCCAGTTAGAATTTGGTTAAAAAGAAACAAAACTCCACAAGCCTACTTGACTTAAGCAAAAGGGGAATAATTTAAAGACTACAGGAATAGCTTAAGGAACTCAAAGGAAGAGAATATAACTGTCAAGATGGGAGCTGGGGAACACCAGTCCTCAGGAAACAATGGAACTGCCATCTCTATACCTTGAAAGCCACATGGTCCTTTTCTGTCTCTGAACTCCAGACTGAGTAAATGCTTCTTGTCCTTCCTTTTTGTATTTAAGCACAGTAAAATCCCATGAGGTAAAAATTGGAGAGTTTCTAGAATACTTCTCTTTACATAAAGTGATGCTGTACTTTGAATAGACTATCTGGTTTTATATATATTGGGATTGATTTTATTCCAGCATAAAGGGTTGAACTATATTATTAAGAGCATTATAATACTACTCATGTCTTTTTCTTCATTTCAGTTTGATGTCTTAATACTTTTCGTTGAAATTTACTGAATTTAAAGCAGGCTTGCTGCTTTTCCGGCCACTATGGTTCTTGGACCAGAGATGGACACATCTCCATGACCTATCAATTCACTGATTGGCCAGATTCTCCCTCATGAGAAATGGGCTATGGCGACAGGTACACTACAATCATTGGGGGGCAGAGGTTGAACGGAAAGGTCAGAGAGAAGCAGAGCAGATCCAGTAACATAGCCAGTGAACATCACAGACAAGCTGCATGGGGCACCCAAGCTGAGGAAATGAGTAAATTATTAAATTTATTGAATAAGTTCTTTTTCATAGACAAATAATTTGGAAAGGATTTCATGCCTATCTTTGGGAAGAGGGCATGGAGGGAGGTCTAATAATTGACTTAGGTTATTTGCATATCTGAGACTTAGGATTTGGGGACAGAGGGAGTACATTTTTTTATATGCCTTTTTCTCCTGATTCAACTCTAGGAAGGTTGACTGATAAAAGGCCTGGTAAGATTTAAGAGCACTTCTAAGGGAAATGCACCATGAATATGACTGGATTAGGTGATACAACTGCCAGCTCTCAGGTGGTGAATCTGGCTCTGCTTTCTTCATCATGTTCCCTTACTCTAGTATCTGCCGTAGCCTCTCTGGTCCAGAAATGAGTGTGAGGGACTGCTTTCTCAGTGTCGCGGTGACAAAAGAGGTACAGTAGCTATGGTTGCTGGTTTCCCATATTCTTTTCCCTTGGACACTGATGCTAGAAAGAAAGGAAAGGATATACCATGTTATCAAAAATATAAGTCCTTTGACAGTGGCAGGGCTATGGCATTTCCTGTAGCTGTTTTAGATATTTTCAGATTCTACCAGGTAAGAAGCACCATCCATTTCTAGAAAGAATTTTAAAGGAGAAAATCAGTGATTCTAATTCTATTCTTTTTCTTTAAGTTCAAAGTGTTTTATTATTTTTTTGAATATAATTAATTGTCAAATTGGCTAACACACAGCATGTAAAGTGTGCTCTTGGTTTTTGGGGTAGATTCCTGTGGTTCATTGCTTACATACAACACCCAGTGCTCATCCCAACAAGTGCCCTCCTCAGTGCCCATCACCCATTTTCCCCTCTCCCTCACCCCCCCACCAACCCTCAGTTTGTTCTCTGTATTTGAGAGTCTCTTATGGTTTGTCTCCCTCCCTCTCTGTTTGCAACTATTTTTCCCCCTTCCCTTCCCCCCATGGTCTTCTGTTAAGCTTCTCAAGATCCACATATGAGTGAAAACATGAAATCTGTCTTTCTCTGACTGACTTACTTCACTCAGCATAATACCCTCCAGTTCCATCCACGTTGCTGCAAATGGCATGATTTCATTCCTTCTCATTGCCAAGTAGTATTCCATTGTATAGATAAACCACATCTTTATCCATCCATCAGTTGATGGACATTTAGGCTCTATCACTAACAAACTTTCTGAACCCAGACAGGTCCCTAATTTTTCCTGGGCCTCAGTTTTCTTTCCTATAAGAAAAGATCAAGTCTCTTTCTATTATATTTTTGTATTTCTTGTGATTCACATGGCACCCTCTTAAAGTGCCTGTACCCATCCCAAACCAGATGAAAGTCTTTGTTTCCCAACCCAAATCAGGATGGATAATTTTGGAAGAGCAGTTCTGCCAACTTTAGATTTATAGGAACCAATAAATTAAACAAATAAGATGTGCTTTTGGCAAGCAGTTGTTTTGAAAGGGGGAAAGAGAATACAGGTAATCACTTGCTATTCGATAGAATTATACCATTTCAACCCCCGCCCCCCATGACATGCACACATGATTCCAACCAAATTGTTGTGCATCCAAAACTCATATGAAGAAGCAGTAGAATGCAAAGAGTTTGAGGGTGTATGTCATGGAGTCAGGTTGCCTAATTTGGAAGCCCAGCTCTGCTGTTTGCTACTGTGACCTTGGGCAAATGACTTAACCTCTCTGACCCACATTTTTGCCATCTGTGAAATGAGTATAATAATGGTACTTTCCTTAAAGGCTGGCTGTGAGGATGAATAAAGCACTCAGTATAGTGTCAGGCACATAGTAAGTGCTCAAAAAACATTGCTTATAATTATTATCTACATGAACTGGTAAGGAAGACTCTATGGACTTTCATACTGTCTGGGAATGCTTTATAATGAAGAAAAATGAATTACAGACAAACTCCTTTCAGCTCCCAAGAGGCATCTTTTTTCCTATGTTGGCATGCCCCCAGAGTTTGTCCTTCCCGCCAAATCATCATTTGAGTGGTAAGGAACCTCAACTCCTCAGTAAGTTCCAAGAACTTCTGAATCTGTGTGGACAACCCCAAATGGTTACCTATGTAAGTAGGCTGGTTGGGTTTTATTAATTACCTAGCTTAGCTTCTCGTTTTATAGATGATTGCCCGCCCATATTGGAGAAAAGGGCAGGAAGAGAGCTGAAGCAGCCACTGTCTGCTGCAGGGCAGGGCAGGACAGGGCAGAGTGCGGGGAAGGCTGTCTCAAAAAGCCAGAGTCCAGAGGAGGCGAGAACACAGAAGACAGCTGCATGTAAACAGGGCAGACGGAAGAGGCAGAGGAACAAAGTTATAAGAATTTTCCACAAATAGCTCAAACAATAATCATGCAATTTGCAAACTGAGAAATGTCTCTGCCCTCAGCATTCATACCACCGTGGACAGACGGTGTCACCCAGCCTCCTCTACTACAACTCATGAGAGCCTTGTGAAGAAGGCACCCAAGAAGACAGAAGTGTGTTGAAATGGGTTAACTCATTAGCAGGGAAGGATATGGGGGGAGAAATTGTGGCTGCCAACAGCTGGCTCACTTACGGATACTGTAATTTGTTCAGTGTTTCACTCAGTGTCTAAGAGAGCCGCTTATCATTTTGTCCATACCACTTTGGAGTTATTCAAAGACAACATCTTTTTGTTAAAAGTCCTGATATAAGCCCTCTAATTAGTTTTAGTAGAACTACCTAGATGTGGAGGGGCACTAATGATCAGCAGCTGGTTGCTCTGCTGGTGCCCAGAGAGAAAGCCGGTCCCTAATTGGATTTACCTGCATGGTTTAGTTATCAGACAAGAAGTAAAATAGAAGAGTTGTTATGGAATAAATATGTGAAATAAGGACAGGTATGTGTGCACAGGAGACAGTCAAACATCAAAGCTTGTGCCATCTGTCGTATTTATAAAGCTATTATATTTATATATAAGACTGGAGACAGTTTTAGGGATCACCTCACATAGATCCTCATTTTCTAGAGGCTCAGAGTAGTTCAGTGTATACTCAAGGTCACCCAGTCTAGTAGGCAGCCCGTGTCCTACTCGGGAGCTCTTTCCACCTTAGGCCACTGCCTCTCCTGGATGTTACTTAACTGTGTCTTTGGCAGGGAGGGAGTTGTTTCTCTGTTTTTATTGTGTAGGCCAGGAGACTTCCTTTCAGTAAAACATAGTAGTGAAAGTTACTGTTGGCTATTTTCTAAAAAAAAAAACAAAAAAACAAAAAAACACAATTATTTTGGAAGAAGGATTTCAAAGATAGGTTCCAGGTCGAAGAGTTCTTCATGATGATGCGTGAGACAGATCACCCCTTTGACCACCCCAGGAATCATTTCTTACGGAAGAATCAGGCCATGGGTAAAGAAGCTGACACAAGGTGATGGTATTTTGTTAGAAAGGAAAATACATCGATGAAGGAGCCAGTGCAAACACGCAAGAAAATTCACCCTCAAAACCCTGCAAAGGGAGGGTGGGCTTGCTTGTCTAAAAATGGTTAAAGATGGCCAAGTGTACGAATAAGCCAAGTTCCTTATACTTGTCTGAGAGAAGAGGTGGCTCATTCAACTACCTTTCAGGGAAGGAGTGTCTCAGCGCTCTGTGACTCTTCAAGTTTGTTCAGGTTTCTAAAACAGGATTACCAAGGAGTCTGACAGCAATGGGAATAATGAAGTGCCTAGAATAAGCAGCAAGGTGGCTTATGTCATGTTGTATGCAGCATCATGAATAAGAGGTGATTTATCCCTTTCATCAGGCCAAGCTCTTCACAGGCAAGGCATCTTATTCAAACAATGGCCACAGCCTAGATCATAAATAAAATCCCAAGCAACAAAAGCACCCTTGGCCAAATATAATTTAAAATTAGACCGCATTGATCTAATTTTAAAGGTAGGAAAATGTTTCAGATACATTTTATACATAGTCTATAAATAATATCACGATCTTCACAAATTTGATATTTAAAATTCTAGTCGGTGAAACTGTTGTCAAACTCTCCCAGGGTTTGAGGGGAATATGAAAAGTACTGGAAGCCACTTGAAGCCAAGGAATATTGAGAAAGCAAGGAAGGGTTGATATTTCTCCAGGGTTCTGCAGGAAATATAGGAATGGAGTTAGTGTTTTGTGGAAACACACACACACACACACACACACACACACACACACACACACATTTGTTTTTCTATATATGAAAAGAAAGCAATGTGAGCAATCTGCATTTAAATGTTATCTTACTTTTGGGGGTGCCTGGGTGGCTCAGTCAGCTGGGCGTCCGACTTCGGCTCAGGTCATGATCTCACGGTCCATGGGTTCGAGCCCCCACATCGGTCTCTGTGCTGACAGCTCAGAGCCTGGAGCCTGCTTCTGATTCTGTGTCTCCCTCGCTCTCTGCCCCTCCCCCGCTCAAGCTCTGTCTCTGTCTCTCTCAAAAATAAACATTAAAAAAAATTTAAATGTTATCTTACTTTTGAAGAGCATCAAGATCCTTTTTTTCCTAGTGGAAAATCTGTTTGTGTCTGAGAGCGCCCTGCAAACATTCACTTCAATACTGGGGGGAGGGGGTGAGTAAAAAGCATTAGATGGATCATTTTGAGGTGAACAAAGCCTCTTATGTTTGCTTTTATTATGCCATCACAAAACTTCTAAGAATTTTTATTTATTATTTATTTTAGTTACAGAAAAACTAAAATATATTGTATACCACTACTTACCAAATAAAGCTTTTAATAAGGTCATTAAAATGACTTCCTAAGTCTGCCGTGCCTATTTTTTTTTTTTTTTAAATAAAATGAAGGGAACGGCTCTCATGGCAACCTCTGCCCTCTGTTGTAAATTGACCTTACACATGCCTGTCCGCTATGTGAACCGTGAACAATTTTTTGGAACTCTTTCAACCCTCTTTCTTTACTTGTTGTGGTAGTTAACATCTACAATGAATGATAAACCTGTAAGAGGCACACTACAACGCTGCTCATTAATTACAACATGTGCTAAAATTCGTGGGTAGACTGAGGCTGTGATGATCCACACAAGTAAGTTGAGGACATGGGGTTTACGTAGTTCCCTTTGTTCTTCGTATGACAAAGTTGTAAGAGACATACTGCCATTACCATTATAACAATGTTCTAGGGATCTCTTCCTAACTAGCATCAGTTCTAAAGCCAGAAGGCTGTTCCCTCTTGCCAATATTATAAAACTACATCAAAGTTTACTAGTTTTATCCTTAAGCTTTTTTCCTTTTTTTGGAAGCTTAACAGAGTGCAGAATGAATGCATTGTTCAACTGCTGGTTCTTTCACTCAGTCTTCCTCTTTTAGACCCAAAAATTTATACTGCAGGGGCACCTGGGTGGCTCAGTCGGTTAAGCATCTAACTCTTGGTTTCAGCTCAGGTCATGATCTCACTGTTCGTGAGTTTGAGCCCCAGTCTGGCTCTGCGCTGACAGCTCGGAACCTGCTTGGGATTCTCTCTCTCCCTCTCTCTCTGCCCTGGCTTCCCCCCACCCCCAAATAAATAAACACTTAAAGAAAACTATATTATGCAGACTTGGCTCATTTAAAATAAAATTCTTTTGATGTTTTATAGATTTGGTAGTTTAAATTGCTCTGTTTCTCCATTCCCAGTAACTTAGAAAAAGAAAAAAAACGAGCAAATTCTTTTAGAACTTCCCTAAACGAATTTAGGCATGGTAGATGCCAAAAGTCACCACTCAAAGGACCCTGTGAGCTAAGGTTAATAGTCATTGTAAATAAGAATCTTGAAATGGAAATAAAGTAGGTGAGTGATTATAACTGGGTGATCTTTACTGCGTGGAGGCTCACAGGGTGGTTTCTGGTGCTGGACTCTGGCTGTCTGAATTTTGATTGGCCATTTACTGTTGTATCACTCGGGAGAAGTTGTATGGTCTCGTTGAGTGTCAGAAGAAAATGAAATTGTAAGAGTGGCTTCCTCAGAATTCCTGAGGACTAAATGAGGTGGTGGACCCGAAGCTTCTCACGCAAGACCTGGTTCCAGTTACCATTATTATATTATTATAATCTAAACGCAGTGACATAAATTCATAGGATTAAGTGAATTGCTTATCTTGAAATTCTCATAATTCTGGCTCTCCGCATTGGGGGTTACATTCTAAGTCACATTTTGTTTCTGTTTTCAGATGAAGAAAAGAGAATGAATAACATGTAATTGATTTTATCACTGAGTTAAATGTTAAGATATTTTAAGAAGTGCTTCTAATAGTGGGATATGATAACAGTTTGGAATGTGAGTCACACTATCCGTGATGTAGTGTGACTTAATCTGTCAAGGAGTTCAATGATGGCATTTTTCCCTTCTTTTATTTTTAGCTTTGCAAAACAAGTTGAACATTTTGCTTTTTAAATTTCACTTGAGTGGAAAATGTCTATAGTATACTCTTTGCAAAGATTTGCCCTCTTTCTGTTATATGATAAAATCTATTCAGTTCGCTCAATACTCTATGGCCAAACCATTTCTCTGTCCTGGAAGAATAAACGTTGACTCAGACACTTATTTTAATGGTAATAGCTAAGGTAAGTTGCAAATGCTAATGGTTAAGGATAGCTAAGTTACAAGAACTTGGTTCAGGAAGATGAAACCTAGCCAAAAGAGGAAGGCAGGAATGAAATGGGGGCTTATTCCAGTTGCTTGTGCATTCACTTTTACCATTACTTCTGCATTCTATACATAGAGAACTGGAAATGGTTAATTCTTGAATCTGTTGCTCTGGGCAAGGGATGAAGACAGGCATTCAGGGCCCGGCCCCCCCTCGGTGCCTGGCGCTCTCTGAACAATGGTAATTGTGGTAGCACTCAACCACTCTCCAGCAAGTAGTGCGCTTTCTTTTCTCTTTTTTCTCTCTCATTCTTTTATATCCTTATTCAATAAATACATAGTCTCCAAATGCAAGAGACCAGCTCCTGTTCTCAAAAAAACTTATTATTGCGTAGATGTGTCCTGCAGTGATCCCCAAGGAGCTCTGTACATGACTATCAGTGTCCCATTAAGATGATTCTGGGCCCCTCAAATTAAACTGCATTTCGGGTCTAGTAAGTACCCCCTGGGTCGCACCTTTGTTAAAAGAACATGGAGAAAGAGAAAGCTTATTTGTCCTGTGATTACATTTTCTAAGAAAAAACTTAAAATGGGCCATTTTATTTTCATATATAAAAATCAGTGTTTTCTGTGGAAGTGGATTTTCAGCCCTCCAGGAGGGCGCTTGTAGGTGCCAACAGAGTTCCAGGTTGCTTGGCAAAGTACGCAAAGACCAAAAACCACATGTGGCTGTTACTCTAGAGACGCTCAGTTGAGAGCAGCCCAGACCAAGCTTTGAATGAGGGGTGAAAAATTGTGAGGGCACCACTGTGTTTAATTAATTTATTTATTTTGCACACAAACAAAATAAACAAAGACTAAGCCGTAAATGTATTATTTCCCATCAGAAGGGGAACACCAGTAATGGGGGTGAGGTTTGCGGTGCCAAGTTCTCTCAAGTTAAAACTACGCTGATGCAAAGCAGATGAAATTTCATCTGTGGCTTGCAAATGAAAGCTTTTTAATGGGGAAATGGAACCACTTCTGCCCCATAGTTGTGCTGAAGCCTCAGGTTCAATAGAAGTTCAAGTCTTCTTTTTCTCAGCAAGTGGAAGGCAGGCATCTTGGTAAACATGTTCTGAAGAATTCATGGGGAACATACTAAAGGTTTAACGAGTAGGGCTTCTGAAAGCCAAGAAATACAAAAAATTTCCCCCAAATTAACAGCCTCCTGTTTAGGTTGATTTTTCAAAAATACATCAGTCTAATGTACATAGAACTAAATCTCATCAAATGGGGGCTAGTTGGTAAAGAATACCTTTGATAATACACTTCATTGCCTTTTCATTTGTAGATGATAATGAGTTTGGCAACCATCCTGCCCCTTATTATAAATTTAGGGAATGGGATCCCATCCATCTCTAATGCCTCTGTTTTCTGAGCAGGGCATTTTTAGGGCACTATTATTGTAGTTGAAGCACTAATGCAGAAAGAGTTGACAGCATTTAGGAGAGTTGGATCGGTGGGGGGTTTGTAGTTCTTTATCTGTGATTAAATCTGTATTTTAAATTATCTGCTCGTTTTATGTCATTTTCAGCCTCAGTGAAATAGAATCCTATCATTTTTTTTTCTCTAGCCATTTTATACTTCTCATGGGAGAAGTGGGAGGTGGAGGTGGGAGAAAAAGAGGGGGTTGTATGATAAGATTTGTGTGAGTCTGAGCCGTCATCAGCAAGGAAACTTCAAAAGACTGCCTCTGACGGGTGCCTGTGGCACCTAGTGCTGAAACGTACGGCTGAAGAGTGTAGCCGGCCCTCGGGATGCTTGTCCCCAGGTTCCGCAACATCCCCAGCTGGGGAATTCCAAGTTCATTCAATTTCTTCATAGAATAAAATGATATCACCCCGAATCTACCCTTGTTTTAAAGATAGATCTCCAACCAGGCAGGAAGAATCCTCAAGGTGGCAGCACCTTCATACTTTTCAAATCCTCCCCTATTGAAGTTTTTAATTAGAAGATCCAGTGACCACATACAAATAGTGCATCCAGGAATAACACCTCTATGGCACCAGCAACCTGGAGCTGTGCAAGCAGTATTCAATTATTAATGATTGATAGCCTCAGGCTAAATATTGCTTGTTTTGACTTTCATACGAGAACAGTCCCCTTCAAGGAAATATTGTGAGCTTACAGGCTTGAAAATAAAACAAGAGCATCGGATTGCGAGAATGAGGCTGTGGCCTGGGTCTCCCGTTCTGACATAATACTGTGTGTCTGCCCGTTTGTCATCACAGGCCAGCATTTCCCATCCTTCACGCCAGCAGAGCTGTTCGGTTGTGATCGTCGCTCTGATTTCCATGTCCTTGTGCTTAAGGAAAAAGCTATTATGGGAGCTTTGAGCCGAGGTAATAACAGTAAAGAAATGGTTTAAAAGCAGGAGCAGGAAAAGAGAGAGAGTGACAGCTATTCAGAAGGCTAGTGAGGGGTGAGCAGAAATGCCCTGGCAGGAACGGCTTCTTGTGCTTAGGAAAAGCCACACGTTGTTCCATGACAAGTCCTCTTTCTTATTGGCCTTTGCAAATGATCCTATGGAGAATATTTATTCATTGAAAGTATGTGGTCCGCTCCATCAGCAATCTTTTCTGTAAAAGAAGAGAATGTAGGAAAGGTTAGCATATTCCACAGTCCCCGATAAGGCTTTGTCCTTCTTCATTCGTGATTCGAGTTCTCCACAATACCCAAAACAAGGGGGTAAGAAGGCGAGTATGGGAAAGCGAGCTGTCTCTCCTATGTATCCTTAAACTAGTCAGATGGATTTTTTAAAAACCTGATTTGCTGAATTAAGTGAACTGACCTTGGGTAATCATAATTTCAATTTCGTGTGGTCTCAGCTGAGCCAACATGAGGGTGTTTGGGCCACTACTGTCTCTTATTTATTCTCTCTCAAAGTCTCAGTCGCCCCGGCTCAGAATCTGAGACTTACTTCTTAGCCACATTTTCAAACACCTTGCATTGGAAAACCCTTGTTTAACTCTGTCAGGCCCTGTTCTATGGACTGATCTTTAGCACTTGATTTTCTTTCAACCCTGTCATCCATCAGCCCTTCCCTCATATTCCCAGTTTTATTTTTTCTGTTTAGCCCCATGGACTTCACCATGACGTCTACTCACGTAATGGGTATATTACTGCAAAAGCCCTGCTCGAAATGTTCATGTTTGCTCATGCTTAATCTTGGAGTCTCTTCTCTCTACACTGCCACCCACTTGCATGGTTCATTTTCACTACTCTGACTCCATTGTTTATGGGATCAACTGAAAAATCCATTTTTCTGGAATTGAAATTTTCTTATCATCTGACTCTTCCTTCTGAGAATAACCTTATTTATCGAGGTTCTTCACTGTGCCCTACAACTACCATGCTCTTTTGCCCTCTGGCATTTTGCTCAGAATGGTTTCTCTACCTTCTTGCCAAACTCCTGGCCTCCCCTAACATTCCTGGTCTCCTCATTGCAATCTCTCCCATGGTATTTATTATGTCTACTCCATATTCTGCCTTGTCTGACTTTCTATTTTTTTTTTTAACACTTGCTGTTTTCCCAATGAGTGTATATTCTTTGGAAAGGCATATTCTGGATCTTTGACTCATTTTGTCTCACTCACTGTGCTCAGCACAAAGTAGGTGGTCAAGAAATGCTTATTGAAAAGTGCTTAGCCAATTGAACGGTTTTTCTATACCAGTGGTCAACCAATACATGTCCAGTATGCTCAATGGTCTCCAAAGGAGCAGCTTTAAGAAAGAGTAGGTGTCATTCTACTCATAAAAGAAAAGATTCAGTTTAAGAATATTCCTAATATGTACTAGAAAATGTTAAATCTTTCATGGTGTGAAAGCCACCTTTAGAGGATTACATGATTGTTAATGTAACAGAAAAAGCTTATACTCAATTTTCATTTTAAACAGCAAGTTCAGGTCACTGCAATATGTGCATTGTTATGACATGTTAACTCTGACCTCTTATTCTACCTTAAGAATTTTATTTTCTCTAATAACACAGTCTCTATAGTGGTGAATTATGATATTTAGAAGTGTTTTGATGATTGCCCTGTATAAAGTGAGTAACTCTGACCACAGAGGATGTTTTTCTGCACTAAAGTAAAGGGTCGTTAGACAGTTGCCCTTTGCCATCATCCCAGTTGACTTTGAAGAGCATAGTGACACAGCAAACACGCTTTCCTTCATGGGACTTGTTAAATGTGTATCTTGCCCATATCCCAGTGTCTCCATTACTGGTATTGCCTCAGCCTCCTGGGACCCAGCAGAGAGGGGAGAAAGAGGATGATGTGGCTACTATTTCCAGCCTCAGATACAGTAGTTACTTTAGGACACACTTAGGTCTCCTGAAGAAAGCATAGATAATGCAATTATATGTCTGAGAAAAAACATAGGATATTCAGGAGCTAATCTTTTAAAGACTGTTCTGTTACTACTTGTGCTTCTTTATATATTCCATCCTTGGTGTAACTACCCTTAATTATAAGCAGCCTTCAAATTTACAAAGATGACATTCCACAGATAAGCATGTTAACATGTACCAAGCACCTGGTACTGCATAGGGATTCATAAAAATGGTCCACGGTGAAAAGCAGGAAAACCTTTAGCAGAAAAGGTGAAAACCCGGGGGAAAAGGAATTGTCCAGGGGGCTTCCATCATTGGCTATTAGCACTGTCAATCACCGCCCCAAATCAGTTTTTCTGCCATTTGACTAGATGGCCTGTTTTGCTTAACTAGTGTATTCCATGTCTTTGCATGAGCAACCTGGACAAACTTTGCAACCTGCGTTTTCTAGCTTTTGTGGAAATTATTTCCTGGCTGGTGAGCCTTAGCAAAACACCTGTGCTGGATTTCAAAGGCTGCATCAAATAGGAAGGGCTTTCCTCCTCCTGAACCCTCTTCATAGCGGGGCAGGGGGAAGAGCTGGCTCATCTATCTCTCTGAGTGCTGCCCATGTCAATCTAGAGCATTAGAAGTAGATATTTGACACAGTGGAATAAAGGTACCATGTAACAATAATGCCTTGGCATTATGCTGAGAGAAGTGGTCATATTATAAGAGATAGGGGTATGTTTACCTTGTAAATGTTGCTTCGAAGTACCTGAAGAATTTAAAACCCTCCCACCTTCACTCCCTAGCTCCATGAGAATCCAGGCAGTAAAACATTAGTGAAATCTAATACCTTGGGGTAGAGGTAGAGAGGTGAAAATGTAGCCTGGACTGTCTGGGAGGTGATTAAAGGAGAGGGAGACAGAAAAGGAGAAGATCCTTGACATTGAGCTATGATGGCTTTAGTATGGACTGATGGGCAATTTAAGAGGAAAAATAAAAAGTTGTTTTACTCCATCTTCTGACTTTCTGCCAACGTATTCTCCATTCCTTCCAAAAATTAGGGTATTAGAAAGATGCACAAAAAGAAGCAAAATTCCTAGAGTGGCAGTTCATTAGAAGACATAATCTGTGAATGAAATGCATACATTTCCACCATACATGAACCTGGGTGGGTATTTCACTCACAGTGCTACCTACCCCCTCCTTCCTTTTCTGATGCCATCACTCAGAACCAACTCCTCTCCAGGGCCCCTTTCAGGAACTCTGTCTTGCATATTTCCCTAATATCTGTAGATAAAGGCTGAGAGGTCTGAGGGAAGTTGTGTGGAGGAGAGTGGGGAAGAGTCTTCCCATTCTCTCCTAATTGCCTCTACCTTGCTGTCTCTCTGTATCTTCAAAGCCTACAGAATTTGAAAGTCTTTTAGGGGCAGAGAAGTCATGTATGCTTTCTTATTAAAAAGCTTAAGGAAATATATATTTAAAATGCTCTTATCTGCTTTGTGGGTTGTTTGGAGACAGGGACAAATTAAGATGGGTAAAACATACCAGGAAAGCTAACAGATGAGTGGAATGCAGACCACAGCCTTCTGCAGGAGAAGCTGCTGGTTCCGGTCTTTCCTGGCTCTCTCTGTGACTGGGGCCTGCGTTGGTTTCTGATGTCTGTCTAAATTAACCCCTTGTTATTGAAAGTCAAGACCCATTTGTATGAGTCAAGGAGGAACTTGTTCACCTGAAATCTTGGTGGTCTGCTGTTATGCAGGCACAGCCCAGAGTTTCAGGTGAGGTGAGAACATCGATTTCCCTGCTGCTTGCCTAACTCCTCTTTATACACTTCTGAAAACCGGGCAGAAAACATGTTGGTTCTCAGGATCAAGCGACTGAATTAAGGTTGCCATGACTCCCTACCTACTCTTGATGCCATTTTCTGTTGTTCTAAGTGTAGAAAAAGCCAAGAAGAGAGGAAGTTGTGTGCCTAGGAGAGCATTCTAGCTTGACTCAAGATACATGCAGAAATTACTCAGGATTACATTCAACTCTGTTCTATAAATCCCATATTGATTTTTTAAATGCATATTTTACTCCAACGACAGTACCTGAAGAATAAAATTTGCCCTCTAAACCATTTTTGGAAGATATTTCTTTCTGATAGTACGTGTTTGAAGACAGTAGAGTAGTGGGCAGGTACCTACTTACCTCTGTGTGACTGTGTGATTATTGCTAACTATTTAACCTCCTTGTGCCTCAGTTTTATCATCCATAATATGAAAATAACAATAAGTCCTGTCCTATAAGATTGGTGTGAGGATTAAATAAATCAATCCATATAAATCCAATCAGAACGTGTGTAGGACATATAAACTCTGAGAAAATATTAATTGCCAGCAACAACGTTGCTGACATTGTTGGGTTTTATGTCATTTCCCTTATCCCAAAGATCAATAAAAATTTTATTTAAAAACTCATTTTAGGTAGTAATTTATGATTTGTGGGTTGTCAATCAACTATAAATTACTGTGGATTCATTTTATAATTTTTCCCAAGGCAATAAAGCTTCTCCTGTAATAAATGTAGATATTATAAAAATGTTTATAAGTTTCCAAGTCATGGGAACTTTCTATGTAATTCATAAGGACTTTAGAGAGAAAAACTACATTTGAACTACTAACTTATTTGGAGGAAATCTGAGATGACTGGGGCAGAGGTGGCAACATAATTTTTGGATCTTCCCAAATACCACATAAAAAGAGATAGACAACTAGACAGCAACATAAAAAATCCACAAACAACACAAAGGGTGACAGAATATCCCTATTAACTTTAAAATACAAGAATATAGGAACAGATTACTAATGGCCACAAGACCTAGCAGTTACTAGCTTCCATGTGAGAAGAAGCATAGGGAAGTACCAAACATCTGTCAGACCTGAGGACCAGAGCGTCCCCACATAAACCATATTCATTCATATTCATGACAAGTGCAGCCAGGAGAGATTTTGCCCAATTCAACAGCAGTGCAAACAGTCTGGTGATAAGGACTGGAGGGACAGAGCAGGCCGGTCCTTGCGAACTCCTAAAATGGACTAGTCATGATTCCATTCATGACAGAACCCCACAGTGAGGAGAAAAAAATTAGATCTGAATAAAAGCTGAGGACAGAGACAATAGAGAGGAGGGAAAGAGAAGGTTCAGATTAAAATGGGGGAGGAAAACCGAGCTAGAAAACCTCAAAAAAAAGAGCTGCCAGGTTTTGTTGTTGTTGTTGTTGTTGTTGTTGTTTTTAACATGACACAAGAACATGAAAAGAAACTCTGAAATCTATCTTGAAGTTTGCTTCTTTATAAAAGTTCATGAATATTAAATTCACATTAAAATGAGAGACAAATCATTAAAGTTAAATATTACAAACACATTTAAAAACAGAAAAAAACTGGAATATACTATTTCAAAAAATCTTTTAAAAATTGAGAATATATTGCAAGAGCTGAAAGAACAACACAAGTCAGAATGGAAAAAATTTAGTAATGAAGTGACAGAATTCAAGAAATAATTTGAAATAAAGGATAAGATAATTCCAAAAGCAAACACTAAACTAGAAATAGCAGCAGAGCAGTTAGCACAAAGGATGAAAGCTGAAGAGAAATAGAAAATATAAAAAAGATTTTAAAAATAAGTAAGAAATAAACAGATTTTACCTCTAATACCTAAAAATCTAATGCTATAAATATACTATACCTAAACACAAAATGCATTACAATAATTACACAAAAGAAAGAAGAGAATAAATGGAGTTTTATTGCCATTTGAGAGTTGAATTTAGTAATTTTGTTGGATTCATACTATATGCATTTTTAGAGACAACAGAGAGTATGTGATTATACTGTCTTGGTTTATAAAATAACTTCAAGAAAAAATATAGTGATAGGCTGGGTTTTTTAAAAAGCAAAACCCAACTATAAATTACTTACTTTATAAGTACTTTATAAGTACTTTATAAAGTACTTTATAAGTACTTTATAAATTAATTATAACGAAAGGTAGATTGAGAAAGTAGTATTATTAGAAATAAAGGGAGATATTTCTTAAAGATAGATGGTCATTCATTAGGAAAATACAACAATTTTAAATTTGTAAGCATATGATAACATAAATTCAAAATGTGTAAATCAAAACTTAGCACTACAAGAATAAATAACCAAATCCACCATAATAGTGGGATATTTTAATACATCTCTCAGTGCTGATTAAAAAAAGCCAAAAAATTAAAATATATGATATCTTAACAGCATGATTAATAACTGCATTTAATTAACATATACAGAACACTACACAAAGCAACAAAATACTCAAAAGGAACTTGGACAAGATTTGAAGATCTGCTGGGCCATAAAGCAAGTCTTACCAAATTTCAAAGCTTTGAGTTTAGAGTAGTTCCTCTCACCACAGAATTTATTAACCAGGAATTAAACTAGAAATCAAGATAAAAAAGATGACTAGAATATTCATCAACTCTTCTAAAATTAAGCAATATGCTTCTCAAAAACAACCCATTGATCAAAGGAATCACATCAGAAGTTAGGAGTAATTTTGATCAAAATAATTAAAATATAAGACACTCAAACTTAAGCAAAAGTTTGCAAAACAATAAGAAGAAATAAATCAGGATAAGAATGAAAAGTCCTGAAATAGGAAACAGATGTATATTAATGAAAGCAAAAAAGCCAAA
This sequence comes from Herpailurus yagouaroundi, assembly GCF_014898765.1. Classification (NCBI taxonomy): domain Eukaryota; kingdom Metazoa; phylum Chordata; class Mammalia; order Carnivora; family Felidae; genus Herpailurus; species Herpailurus yagouaroundi. The sequence continues at coordinate 58,969,031 of NW_024412394.1, forward strand.
AGTTGATTATTTGAAAAAACTAATACAATTATGTGGCATATAGTAAAACTGATCAAGAAAAAAAAGACAAGCAACAATTTACCAATATCAAGAATGAGAGAGGGGACACTACAGAACCTACCGACATAAAATATGTATAGAAATATTATGAAAAATGTTATGTCAATACATTAAAGCAATTAGATGAAAAAGACAAAATCCCCCACAAAAAATTACCAATACTGACTGGCACTAAAAATTAGAGAAGATGAGTATCTGTTATTAACTAAATTGGCTGTATAATTAGAAGTCTTTCCACAAAGAAATATTTAATTCCAGTAGCTTCAACAATCAATTCTTGCAGATAATTAAAGAGGAAATAATACTAATTTTATACAAAGTCATCCAGAGAAAGAATAATGGAGACACTTCCTTATTCTCGACTTGTTTATGAGGCCTGTGTAACCTTTATACTAAAATTGAATTAGTATAGGGGCGCCTGGGTGGCGCAGTCGGTTAAGCGTCCGACTTCAGCCAGGTCACGATCTTGCGGTCCGTGAGTTCGAGCCCCGCGTCAGGCTCTGGGCTGATGGCTCGGAGCCTGGAGCCTGTTTCCGATTCTGTGTCTCCCTCTCTCTCTACCCCTCCCCCGTTCATGCTCTGTCTCTCTCTGTCCCCAAAATAAAAAATAAACATTGAAAAAAAAATTAAAATTGAATTAGTATATTAAAATAAAGAAAAATTATAGACTTCATGAGAGATTCATGAGCAATCCCAACACTATATTAGTAAATTTAATCCCTACTGGATAGAGATAATATATCAAGACTAAGTTCAGCTTATTCCAGGAATGCAAGTTTGCTTTAATATTTAAAAAATTGATCTTAATAATTCACCATACTAACACTAAAAGGGAAACATTATGTTATAATTTTAATAGATGCAACAAAAAGCATTTGATAAAATCCAACAACCACTTACGACCAACAGACAAAACAAAACAAAACAAAAAGCAAAAATGTACCAAAGTAAGAATAGTAGAGAAGCTCTTTAATTTGATAAAAGATTATCTATGATAATGTGTAGCAAACATCGTATTTAATGCTGAAATATTGAAAATTTTTCCCCTGAGGTTGGGAACAAAACAATATCAGCTATCACTACTTTAGCACTGAAATGGAGGTCCTTAGTAGTGCAATGGGGCAAGACAAAAAAAAAAAAAAAAAAAAAAAAGGTATAAAGATAGTAAAAGAAGAAATGAATTATTTGCAGATAACATGCATGTATGTGTAGAAAGTTCAAAATTATCTACAATTAAGTAAACAAATAGAATACATGATTTAGCAAGGTAGTTGCATATAAACTTACACCAAAATCAATTATATTCCTAAATATCAACTATGAATAATTAGAATGTACAATTAGTATAAAAAAGCTAGAATAAGTGAGGCAGTGACAGCCGTGGGTTTCAGTGTGCTGTAGTATGAAGTGTGCCTTGCCACGTGGTTGCTCAGCTCCTCAGCTGTCATATTCCAGGGTCCCTATGTGTCCCTACACAGGCATTCTGAGCCCTGTGGTGGCTGAGGCTTTGACCTTTCATTTACTCCATCGTGCAATCACTGTCAAAACACATCTGCCTATTCTCTAAGTCCCATACCATAATCTCTATCTTATCTCTAATTAGTATTATTTTTTCTTCATACAGCATATGAAGACTTTCATTTTTTGTTTTTTATCGCATCACTCGCTACAATGTGTCGTCTTCAGTTGAAAGTAGGAAAACAGTGATCTTGATCACTAAGGCTTCATGGGATCCAGCTGGCTTGTCAGGAATGTGGGTTGGCGCTGGGTCCTGTTTCAAAATGAGTGTGAAGCCTGAGGAGACACTGCCTTCTGAGATGTTGTCCAGTCTGGGTTAAATCTATGATATGTGTAACTTAAATGATGTATTTTCTTTGCAAGATCTCCATACCATGAAAATAATGAAAGAAGACTTTCAGGTAAAAATGGCATATAGAACTACCTTCTCGGTCTCGAAAATATTTGACTGGATTTTGGCAAAAGGGATGTCTTAAAACTGCATAAACCTGAAGCCTAAGAAAATAGAGGAGGTGAAACAACAACAAAATCTTAGAAAATGGAAAGCAGATGGAAGGCTTAGCAGAATCTTTAGAGTCAGAACCAAAACCAGGAGTAGGGAAAGTGGACGGTCCACCTGACTCACACCACAGACTCCCCGCAAAGGCTCAGGCGTGAGAGGTTTCTGTGAGCTAATAACACAAGGTTAGTGAAGTTCAGCTGAAGAAGTATTTAGGTCCCCATATTAATCTTCTTCCACACATAACCTGGATTTCAGCCCCTTTCCACACAAGCAAGAGATTGGAGGTTTATTCTGAAAAGAGGGTAAAGCAGAAGGTTAGGGTACCAAACCCGTAACTGATCACTTACACCTCTAGCTCTTCTTCGCACTCAGCTCCCATAGGCTCAGCCCAGCAGACACCTTCCTGTTGGTGTTTGGAAACTCGTCCTTGGGGGACATAAGAGCCTGTCTCACTGCAGGGGGTCCACCCTTGACAAGCTCTGCCCAAGCACCATGGGCCTCCTCCTTAAATGTGAGCAAATACCCCAGATCCTCAGAACCTGTGGAAAAGCCTTCAACATAAATGATACAGAACAAAAGAAACAATCATGAGGAAATAAAAGTTTTCCCTAAAATCTATCATTGATATCCTCAGCAAAATATGATTTATGCAATGTATGATTCCCCAAATGTCATAAAAACAACTTTCAAGGTCAAAAAAGAATTCTTAGAAATTAAAATTGTGATGGCAGAAATGAAAGGCTCAGAAGAAGACATAAAATATAGAGTTCAAATCTCCCCCCAGAAAGTGGAACAAAAAGCTAGTGACAGGGAATAAAATGCAGTAGAATTAGGGGAACTTCGAGGAGATCCCAAAGTCTTTAAAATGAGTTCTAGAAAGGGGAAGCAAAGGAAATGGAGAAAAGTAACTTAAAAAAATAAAATTAAATCAGAACTAAAGGTTGGGCATTCCATAAAGGAAAGGAGCCCCTGATTGCTCAGCCCCAGGGATGAAAGCAGATCTTCCCTGAAGTGCATGATGGAGAATCCACTCTAAGACGAAATGGAATATATCAGATCTAGGTGAAGAAGAGTATCTGCATTGAGCAGCACCTACCACACTGTGCATTATTCTACATGCTTCTGCGTCCTAAAATAGGAAATTTAACTCTACCCTTAGAGAAGTTTTTCTGACAGAAGAGCTTCTAGCAGAGGTGCGAAAGAAACCAGGAGAGACAGGTAATAATAATCAGATAGGAAGGGGTGGCGAAAGGAGGAAGGGTTTTCATCAGGGATTTATTTTAGGTGCAACAGAACTCAAGCTCTATATAGAGCAAGCAGAAAGGGAAGTTCTGGACCATGTAACTGGGAAGTCCGGGCGTGGTACTACCGTGAGCACAGAATGAGGCAGGAACTCAGATGATGCCAGGATCTCTCTCTCTTCCTGTATCTCAACTTGGCCTTCTCTGTTGATGGCTTCATTCTGAAGGCAGTCTTTTCATATGGTGGGGAAGATAGTTGAGGGCATCTATAAGCCTATTCTTACAATGTGTGATTCCAGAAGAGATCCTTTGTGGCTGGGTGGCCTGGAGACAAGATTCATGAAAGACTGTAATTGGCCCTGCTTCATGCTGCTAAATTACTCTGCTGGGAGAGTGGCTAGTCTGACTGACCCTCACAGGTCAAGTTCACCTTTCAGCAATGAGGAGATGTTGTTGACAGCCCCACCAGAACCACCCGGAAAGGTGAAATTAGGTTCCACAAAGAAAAGGACGCTTCTGGGCAAACAAGTTATATCTACAAGGAAGAAGAGGTGAGGCTTCAGATAATACATAAAGTAAAAATGGAAGTAGTGACCATGTGAGAGAGAGGGTTGGGGTTTTGTCGTTGTTTTGTTTTGTTTTGTTTTTTATTAACACTTCCCTAAGGCTTCTACAAAGCATCTCTTACTATTTCAATGTAGCACCACAGTGGCTCTAATGTGTTCCCTCCACAGTTTTAGAAAATCCCACTCTCTTAGAGCTCTAACTAACTGTAAGTCTTCCAACCAGCAGGGTGTGGATGAGAGCAGAAAGGATAAAGAGTTTCCATGTGGTGAGCTGATGTTGCGTAAGCAAAAATAAGTCTTTTTTAGATTATGCTCCAAAGACATTTAGTGGATTAGAAAAGTATTTATTAAGTACCCCCTCTGTGCCCAGATGGCCATAGACACTGAAGATATGAAAGAAATAAAAGGAACAATTTCTGTCTTTGAACTGTCTTTGACTCTCTCTCTCTCTCTCTCTCTCTCTCTCTCTCTCTCTCTCTATATATATATATATATATATATATATATATATTGAGTTTTGTCGCATCCTCATTCACAATATCTCCATTTTTCATTTAATAAACCTTTATTTACCATGTACCATGTTCTAAAAAAATGGGACCCTCCTATGGGACACTTTCTCTTCTGTCGTATGATCACTGCTATCAAATCTGGACTGCTATAATCAGATTAGCTTTTCTAAGATCCATCTTTAACAAAGCCGTCCTACTCAAGCCTCTCTTCTGTTGCCTGATGGTTATTAGCTTGAGCTTGAACCCTGGACCAGCATTTCTCCGTATGGATTCTACCTCTCTTCTTTCATTCCAGTGACAATTCTCGTCCAATCCAGCCAGTCTCCTGGCCATCAATAAACATACTATAGGGTGTGTGTGTGTGTGTGTGTGTGTGCACGTGCCCACCTGCACCCTTCTCCTCAATTAGATTCTAAAATTACTTAAGAGTAGGAAATGCTATTATGGAAAGAACATGGGCTTTGCACTCAGACCTAGTGCTGAAACTATTATACAGCATGGCAGTTAGGTAACCTGTCTGACCACCAGTTTCCCCAGCTGTAAAGGAGAAGTGTCTCTCACACAGTGCTGGGCATGTAATAAATGTTAGTTTCTTTTCTTCCTTTTGGGTCCTCTCCAGCACCCACTAGAATGCTGAACACAGCAGGGTCTTGGCCAAACACACAAGAAGACTGCAATCATATAATCAAAGTAATTCATTTCAAAATTGGTTCCTTAACTACAGCTATTCTTTGAGGCCACAGGAAATGAAGAAACCTTTCCTCTTTTGTTAGAATCACAGCCTCTGGTTAACATTTTAGAGATTTCCTCTGTACTATTACCAAGGCAAGAAGTAGACTCTGGATTTTTTTCAGCCATTCATCCTGTATTTTTATTTCTGATATCTCAGACTCATCTTTCATGCAGCCAGAACCTCAACACAGCTCCTGAGGCTTAATTTTCTTTTTGTTTTTAAATCAGAATTCCATGCTGCTGTGCAGATAGCCTGGCAGGAGAGATCTGGTGTGTGAGGGTCTGAGTCCTCCAGTGGAGAATGAGGAGTTGTCCAGCTTCCTCCAGGCCTGCAGAGTGGACGTCTGGGGCCAGATTGATTTGCTGCTGCAGCTCTGTGGTGAGTTGGGCAACTACTGAGTGACAGAATCAGCTTAGATTATTAATGGCCAAGTCTCAGAAGATTCAACGACTAAGTTCCAATGAGCAATCCCAAAAGAGTTCAGGGAGTTTAATTCTGAGTTATAATAGTATGGAGCCTAGAAAACTTATCTAGAAAAGTTTGAGGGGTGTTTGCTACTGTTTGGGCAAGAAATGGGCAGAAATACCTTTCTGAGATGTATTTTCATAATCTAGAAAGACTAGATATGAGGCTAACAGGAGAAATCCTTTGAATCAAATTGTTGAGCATCATATTAAAAAGATGCACAGAAAGTTTTTGTATATATTAAGGTAAAAAAAAATATATATATATATAATTTTTAACTTTTGTTTATTTATTTTGAAGGAGAGAGAGACACCATGAGTTGGGGAGGGGCAGAGAGGGAGAAAGAGAATCCTAAGCAGGCTCTGCACTGTGTCTCTTGCAGAGCCTGATTCAAGGCTTGAACCCATCAATGGTAAGGTCATGACCTGAGCAGAAATCAAGAGTCAGACACTTAAATGACTGAGCCACCCAAGCACCCCTAAAGTAAAATTATTTTTTGTATCCTACCTCGTGTAACAAATTGACAGAAAGTATTAGAGGAGACCCTCGGTGGCTCAGTCGGTTAAGCGTCTGACTTCAGCTCTGGTCATGATCTTGCAGCCCGTGAGTTCAAGCCCTGTGTTGGGCTCTGTACTGACAACTCAGAGTCTGGAGCCTGCTTGGGATTCTGTGTCCCCTGCTCTCTCTGCCCCTCCCCTGCTTATGCTCTGTCTTGCTCTGTCTCTCAAAAATAAATAAATGTTTAAAAAAAAGTAGTAGAAAATAGCAACAGCATGACACATAGATGAACATTAATGGGTCAGTTATTCTTGTATTAGCCTTACTTGAAGTTACTGAGAATAAATGAGACAAAGTCTCACATTTTACTCTAGATATTATTCTACAGAAGTTGGTCTTATGCTTTAACATAACCTAAATTTCAGGGACCTACTATTTATAGCAAGAGAATATATAAGCATTTTAGGTGGTGATTTGGGGTGGTTTTTTTTTTTTTTTTGCTGTTTTGTTTTTTGTGGGTTTTTGGGTTTTGCTTTTGTGGTTTTTTTTTTTTTTGCATTTAAAGATAAATCTATTTTGTTGTAAAAGGAGATTCATGGATGAATCATTGGAAGGTAGTGTTGAGTGACAAAGGCAAGTGCGAGAGTACCTCAGACAACAGGATATCCTTTCCAAAAAGTTCAAAAAGCAACTAAACTAAACAATATATCATCTAGACATATATGTGATGAAAACCACATTTGCAAAAGCCTAGGGATGATAGATAAAGACAAACTTCAGGACAGTGGCTCCTGTGCACTGGAAGCGGTAACTGGAACACACTGGCTGACCTAAGTTATTGGCAACATTCCAGGGTTTGTGTCAGGCAGTGTGTTCTTGAAGGTTCACTACGTTATCAAATAGATAAACAAAAGGTTTTAAGATGACACTATGCGTGAGCCCATAGTGACCATGTCTTGAACTAAGAATTTGGATCAATCCAATTTGGATCAATCCAATTTTCCTTTCATTTATGAAAAACTTAATTGTAATAAAATAACTCAGGAGGAAGGCACGAGCGTTATACTTTTTAGAAGCTGAAACAAATTTTCAAGGTAAGCTGTGTACATCTTTATCACTAGCTCTAGTCATATCAATGAAGTAGGAGTTAATTCTCCCCAAATCAGTGAGACCTTAAGCTATAGAAGGGGGTGAGGTTGAGGAGGACACTGGGAGGGAGGGCAGGAGGATAAATTAAGAGAGAAATGAAGCACATCTGTATCGATGGGAAAGTGTCCAGAATATAAAGGCATGAACTGAAAAATCTCTTGGCTGACAGTGGCCTCATTGGTGAAGACTTGCATAAGACATACATCTAACATGAATGCACAATTATCTGTTGAACACCTATTATGCTAGGAAAGAAATACAGCTACCCTCTCAGGGGGTTTACAGCCTGAGGGTAAAAGGCCTAACACATCCTCAGGTTCAAAGAGATCATTATGTCCCCCTATATGGGAAAAGAAATTAGGAAATAAATGGTGAAAAGATCAGACTGCCAGAAAGGGATACCAGTTTTGCATAAAGATACTGGAGAGAAATTTAGGAAACTTGATTCAAATTCTCATAGCAAAACAACCACCTGCCTTCCCTCCTACCCGCCCCTCCACTGGTCCTCCTCTGTGAGTTGCAGGTAGACAATGCTGAGCAACAAGACTGATGGAAAGCTCTTTGGAACATGTTCTCTCCTCTTCCTATCTACAAGCTTCATTTAGCTCACATCACTGGGCGCCTGCTGTATGCAAGTCATATAGATGTAGATGAAGGTTTTCAAACAGGCATTGAATTGGGCCACCTGGGTGGCTCAGTCAGACTTTGGCTCAGATCATGATCTCAGGGTTTATGGGTTTGAGCCCTGTGTCAGGCTCTGTGCTGACAGCTCAGAGCCTGGAGCCTGCTTTGGATTCTGTGTCTCCCTCTCTCTCTGCCCCTCCCCTGCTCTCTCTCTCTCTCTCTCTCTCTCTCAAAACTAAATAAACATAAAACAAATTTTAAAAATAGGCATTGAATTAAAAATGGAGCTCCCCCTTTTTTTTCCTGGAGAAGACTGTCACCTACAGCAGTTATGAAACCCGAGTCTGTCTGATGTTATTCCGCCTGGTCACAACATATCATTTGTGAACACTTAGATTTGATTTTGACTTGTGGTGCCTTACTAGCAGCATCTGTCCTGGCTACTGTGGGCACCCTCCCCTTTTGTTCTATAATCTATATCATTTAGGATTGGGGCTGATGGACACCTGTAACCAGCACATTTCATAGACTGGTGCTGTTCATAGACAGCACCTTTACTGGAACTGCAATCTGTTTTACGATAATACTTACTTTCTGGTATTTACTGATTTTAGCTTGAACACCTATTCCGGTAATTAAGCTGAAACCATGGCATGACTTGATTTAGAGAGACGGATATTAGCTGCTTAGCTCAGCACGTTCTAGGAACCTTCCATGAAATGATTTTCCTACAAACCGCCATCACTTTAAGGTAGGTGGAAAACATTGTCCATAGAAACACTCTGACAGGGGCGCCTGGGTGGCGCAGTCGGTTAAGCGTCCGACTTCAGCCAGGTCAGGATCTCGCGGTCCGTGAGTTCGAGCCCCGCGTCGGGCTCTGGGCTGATGGCTCAGAGCCTGGAGCCTGTTTCCGATTCTGTGTCTCCCTCTCTCTCTGCCCCTCCCCCGTTCATGCTCTGTCTCTCTCTGTCCCAAAAATAAATAAACGTTGAAAAAAAATTAAAAAAAAAAAAAAGAAACTCTCTGACATACTTCCAACATTCAGTTAATCACGGTAATGAGGATCACGCAGGAAGCCCTGTAATTCCCAGTGGAACATCAAGTTAAATCCTGATGGCCTAGAAATAATGGCACTTTCTGGGTCTGTGTATCCAGGGGTCAGTTAGGCATTTGTCAGTGGTACTTTTTGCATTTTCCCAGGGTAGTCGCTGAGAGCTTAGACTGGTAGTCACCGGTCAGACAACCCAACTATCCCCAGTGGCCTACAATGTCGAGATTCTAAAGGGTATTCCAAGAACTAGCTAGAGTTCCAGCATCAAGGCAACCCAGTTCATACGCTCTGCAGAGACACACTGGCGGTCCCGCACACAACCCCGTGTGTGGCCTTCCTCTGTCCTCTGCTGTAGTCTTCCTCTGGGTGTAGAGCTGACCCACTGAGAATGGACGCTCTGCTGGCGTGGAGACAGCAGCTGGGAGTGTGGAGAACGGGCCATGCTGAGCTCATGGGGGCAGGAATGCCGCAGGTGAGGAAAGCACGGGGGCCACTTCCCAGGGGCCAGGCTGCTGGCTGGGTCCCCACGGGAAAGTGTGGAGAAAGTATTTTCTCTTCACTTGTTCTTGCTTCTTATTTTGTGGTATCGCAAAGCACTGTCATAGCCCAGGACACGGGGGTAGAACACTTATTTAAGGATTCCTTTTTTTGTTTCCCTTTGAAAAACTATTAAAAAGGGATTGTGTCTCAGGGTGGGTTCGATGGTGGCACAGAAGTGTGAAAAACTCTCAGTAGATTCCAGGAAGACACGGAATCTGGGAGTGAATAACATGCCAAGATATTTCAAATACGAATTGAGGAAAACACTTTTCCAAGTGAAAGCTGATGGGAAGCATTGCACTAATCAGCGCAAATGAACAATGTGGTTTGGATCATTTATAATGAATTAGCGACGCTATCTAAATTTGCACAGGCATGTTTTCCATTGATTAGTTGATCCTGCAGTGGTTCTTGTCAGGTACGATTGACAAGGTAACAGAGGAGTTGTATGACTTGCCCAGGTCACACAGCTAAGGAGAGTGGTGAGGAGAGGTAGCTCCATATGACAGAAGTGTACTGGTGAAGAGTCAGAAGATCTGGATTGAATGTGTCCTGATTCAAATGAGCTAATTAATTTTGCAGCAGTAAGCAAGCAAATCACTTAACTGCTCAAGAAATCCCTCACTCATAAAATGAAATTTGCGATGATTAATTGCTCTCAATTGCTCTGCACTTTTATCTCCCCTCCCCAATGGAGATTAAAAAAAAATTAATCCCAGACTTGAGACTCCACCCAAGATCAATTAAATCTAAATCTTTCATGTGCTGGGCCCTTAAGCATTGTTTGTTTGTTTGCTGGTTTGTGTTCAAGCTGCCCAGCACTGAGAGCTCCTGATCTGAATGATTTCTGAGGTGACTTCCGTCTTTTACATTCAACGTTAATCTATTCCCCAAGCCTGGATACTTTGAGGTCCATTGCATCAGCGTCCACAGTGTGAAAATTTGGCAAGAGGCTAAATGGGTTTGTTTGCAAAACTGGGACAGAAGTGCATGGATGCCAATGGCCATCCTGTGCTATGTCCTCAAACAGCTGAAAGGCTCCTGCAAATATCAGTCCCATGTAAAGTAAGAACTCATTTGTGTAAGAGGAAAACAGCAAATTTTTGTTGAAAAGTAGTATCAGTTTAAGGAAAAGTCAAAACAGAGAAGGAGACAACTGTCACTTCTTTAGTTATAAGAATTAAAAATGTGTTGGCAAGAATGACGGTCTATAACAAGAACTAGAACTTAATGGTTCATCTCACTGAAGGAAGACATATCAATGCTAACATCCCTATGAATACTTGTTCTTTCTGCAAGAAGCTAATAGTAATTTCAAGAATGTATACATTTGATTTATAATTTATTGAAGATGCTATAAACCCAAGGAATATTTCGATTGTTGTACTTGTCCTCAGCAACCCAATTTTAACCACCTGGCATTATTTGCTAGGCATCATCTATCCAACTTTCTGAACAGAAGGATATGCCATGTAATGGGGAATCCCCACTGTGTTTTAAAGGTAACACAAGACTTGTTGATCAGAAAGCAGTTTCTTTTAGTGCTGTGGGTTTACCATAGGGTCATGACACAGACACTAGTAAATGTGATTTAAGCATGAAAAAAAAAGCAGTGTTTTTTGGAATATTATTTCCATGGAGGAGAAAGAGATTTTCTGAATAACCGTAGGAAAGACTCGAATAAATTTACACAGGTTACTCAATCTGTAATACACTAATTGTCCTGGACCTCTCCAAAGGTGAGAATGCAGCTCAACATTTTCCAGAGTCTTCTACCTCAGAGCCACTTTTTGTGGAGCATCCTGTGGGTTAGAGATGCTTACAACAACTTTGACAAATGATGGACTAGAAATAAAAAGATGGATCAATCATAATACATTGGATTTTGCCATTACAAAGCATCTCTGTTGAATTTTTATATTAAATTTTTGCTTAAGATAACAAAGATTAGACCAGAATAAGTATTTCTGTCTCTACTTCCAATGCATTGAATGTCTTCCACAGAAACTCTCAGAGGTGATAACCCTAAACACCTATTTAACAACCAAGTTGTCACGAAGATAGTACAAATCAAGAAGAAAAAAAAAAAGAGCACAGTTTCAGAGGGAATATTGGATGCAATTAATGTTATTGGTGATTCACTTACCATGGGGCAGGTAAGTCAGCCTCTTGTCAGTTAAAGTCAGAAATAATGTGCCATTAGAAGATTGAAGGAACCCCCAAACACTTGCTTAATTTAGGTAATGATGATTATCTATTCAAAGAATGCTCTGTATTTATACTTGGCTATAAAACTGTTTTGGGTGGTGAAAAATATAATTGCAAAACTAAATCGAAACTCAATTTGACTTTTATAACATTACCAGTTTAATTAACAAATACATAAGTGATGAAATTATAGGAAGCATATTTTAAATTAAGATTGCTAACCTAAATGTTTGAGATATAAACACAATTTATGCTTGTTCAGAATTGGCAGGAAGTGTTTGGAATTGAACTGTGTTCTTGCATGAAGCTTCCTGCCTCGTGGTAAACACAGAGTTCTTTCCTGGGGTTAGGAATAACAAGAATGAGTGAAATCTTCAGATAATTCAAGAGTTTAATTTTAGTTCACAGTTCCAATTTCCTCCTCTAGTAAATCACATCACTGCTGCTAAAAGTAGGAAACATGACTAATTTTAGTTTTGTTATTTTTCCTACTCCTATTCACACATTAATAAGCAATGAAAGTGCATAAAGTAGGGCACAGGGGAGAGAGGTTTGTTTTTTTTTTTTTTTAAGACAAAACAACATCGGGGGAAAATATCTACTGATTAGGCAATGGTTCCCTAAATTAATCAAGGGTGTGTCAGCAAAATTAGAAATCAAAATAATGCTGAAGACCAAATGCCCTTTTTATTTTTATATTTTTAAAAAATTTTTAATGTTTATTTTATTTTTTGAGAGAAAGAGACAGAGCATGAGTGGGGGAGGGGCAAAGAGAGAGAGGGAGACACAGAATCCGAAACAGGCTCCAGGCTCTGAGCTGTCAGCACAGAGCTGTCAGCACAGAGCCCGACACGGGGCTCGAACTCACATACCATGAGATCATGACCTGAGCTGAAGTTGGCTGCTTCACTGACTGAGCCCCAAATGCCCTTTTTTAATGGTACTATTGAAATGTCTGCTGAAAGAGTGCCCATTTTTTATTTACAGACTAGGACTGTTTGGAAAACACACTACTTAAAGTAAGTGAATCAACCAGTTTATAGGGTGTTAGGAACAATATTCTATGGTGAGGCCGCTGAACCATTCCTTACCTTGAGTAACAAGAATCGGAGGATTCCGGGAGAGCACTCTGGGCCCAGAGTAATAATGCCAAGCACCAAGAAGGTCTGCATTGATTGTCGCTGCATAGATGAAAGGGGACCAAATGAAAAAGTTATGGAAAGAAGGATGTCACCTTTAATGTTAGCCTTGTTATTATTTTATGCCTGATTTCTTAATTTGTGAACTTCCAAAAACTTCATTCCCTCTAGAATTAGGATTTTTCTTCTTTACCCTCTATTTTATCTTACCCCTGCTCCCTACTGGTGAATTCCCCTGATCCAACTTGTTTCCCAACTACCTGGTTTCCAAGTTCTGCCTACTCTTGGATTCTCTGTTGCCTTCCTTCTTCTACCAACCTCTGTCCACCACACGGAGAGCCAATCAACTCCACAGTCACTGATTTCTTGGACACCCATCTATTATTCCATTCAATTCTTCCCTGCAGGATGTGGCCCCAGAGTCCATCTGCCCCACCACTCTGGAGTTAAGCACATGAAGGGGTCCTGTTCCCAGGTGTGACTATGACTATGAATCTGTTTAAACAAGTAGGTATTTTAAAATAAATACTAACTCATTATTCCTCTCTGCCAGCCCCAATACCATCAGCAAAACAAGTTTGTGGGCATATTCATAGTCCATGAGAAAACTCTCCACATACACCCAGGCCATATGACCACTGGAGGAGTTCTATGTGTTTGCAGGTTCCCAGAGGTTCTAGCTCAGGATATCTGGTGGGAGGATACTGATGCGCAGTCAGGCTCAGGAACTCCAGGGTTCTCTGTCATATTCTTCACATGGAATTGGCTTCCGAACACCCAGCTGTGATTCATCTGACTGAAGCAGCTTGGATCGTAGAGCTGCAGTTTCTATTATCTTTTACTTCAGGTGTTCTATTACATCTTAGACTTTTGGAAGATTAAAAAAAAAAAAAAGGAATCTCACTTTCAGATGTAAAATGGTGCAAGTGCTGTGGAAAATAGTATGGCAGTCACTCAAAAAATTAAAAATAGAATAAAAAACGGCATATGACCTAGAATTTCCACTTCCAGGTATATACTCAAAAGAATTGCAAGCAGGGTCATAAAGAGATATTTGTAAACCTATGTTCATAGCAGCACTACTCATAATGGCCCAGAGATAGAAGCAATCCAAGTGTCCATCCATGGATGGATGGATAAATAATATGTGACGTAAACCCACAATAGAATATTATTCAGCCTCGGGGACCCTGGGTGGTTCAGTTGGTTAAGCGTCTGACTCTTGGTCTCAGCTCAGGTCTTGATCCTCAGGGTCATGAGTTCAATCCCTACTTTGGGCTCCACACTGGGCATGGAGCCTACTTAAAAATATAAAATTAAAAAATCAATATTATTCAGCCTTAAAAAGGAAGGAATTCTGACACATGCTACAAGACGAATGAAACTTGAAAACGTTATGCTAAGTGAAATTAGCCAATCACAAAAAGACAAATAATGTATGATTTCATTTACATGAAGTACCTAGAGTAGACAAATTCACCGAGACAGCAAGTGGGATGGTTGTTTTCATGGCCTGAAGGAAGAGGGGACTGGAGAGTTACTGTTTAACGGGTAGAGTTTCAGTTTTGCAAAATGAAGGTTCTGGAGATTGATGGTGATGATGGTAACACAACAATACAAATGTATTTAATACTACGCTTAAAAATGGTCAAGATAGTACATTTATGTTATTTTGTTTTATTGTGTATTTTACTGCAATTAAAACATTTTTACTTATTTATTTTTTATCTTTTAACATTTATTTATTTTTGAGAGAGATAATGCCAGCAGGGGAGGGGCAGAGAGAGGGGGAGACAGAAGATCCAAAGCAGGCTTTGCACTGACAGCAGCAAGCCCGATGTGGGGCCCGAACTCATGAACCGTGAGATCATGACTTGAGGTGGAGTTGGACACTCAACTGAGTGAGCCAGCCAAGCACCCCAATGAAACATTTTTTAAAAAGATACTGCCTGCTGAAAAATTTTTAAAAATAAGACACAAAGGAAAAAAAATCCCTCTTTCTTAAGCTTTGGTTCCTAATTCCAAGATACAGTGCAGCTATGAATGCAGATTACAAAGTCAAAATGAACTTTCTAAGCTAAGAAACTATACTGTTGTCAGATTTTACTCAAATAGTATAACATTCAATTGAGCATCCACCATATTTAAGTGTATTAAGTGCTGTTCGGGGTGGGGGGAGGCAAGTATACAACTGTATAGGAGAGAATCTCAGGCATGGAAAAATCTGAAGTCTACCCGAAGGGATAAAATACATACCCCAGTAACTACACTGTGGAATTGGATGCCATGTGAGAGAGAAAATTAAGTGTCCTGGGAAAGCACAGTCAATGTGAGGAATAATAGATGGAGTTGGTGACAGTCGATTTGAGTTTTGAAGGCTGGGGAGATACTGACAGGCAGAGATGTGGGGTGGTCTTTCCAACTAGAAGGAGCAGTAAATAGAAAAGCATGAGCATCATTGCAAGAACAGGGAACTGGAGGTAGGCAGATACAGTGGGTTGAATCCACTTTAGACCTAATTTGAGGCAATAAGAAACCATTAAAGGTTTTTGAGTTAGAATAATCACAAAAAAAACCCAGGTCTTTTAAAGATTCTAAAGATGTAATCTGCACTGTTTATCTTAGAACAGATTTGAGAATGCAGGTAGGATATCAGCCAGAAAACTATTACAGAGGCATGTAAAAATTAATGACTACTTGGAACACAGAAGTGGCAACAGAAATAAAAATAAGGGGAGGGGATGAGCTGTTGTGAGAGACACCACAGACAACAGGGTAGGATGGAGAGAGCACTAAATTGGGAGTCAGGGGTCCAGGAGGTAATCTTGTTTTTACTAGCCCCGTCTTTTTGTAAGCTTGGAAGGTCACTTAACATGTCAGAGCTTCAGTTTTCTCATGTTTAAACAATTTTTTAAGTGTTTATTTATTTATTTTTGTGAGAAAAAGAGCATGCAAGCACGAGCAGGGGAGGGACAGAGAGAGAGAGAGAGAGAGAGAGAGAGAGAGAGAGAGAGAGAGAGAATCTTAAGCAGGCTCCATGCCCAGCACGGAGCCCCTGACACGGGGCTCAATCTCAGGACTGTGAGATCATGACCTGAGCTGATATCAAAAGTCAGCTGCTTCACTGACTGAGCCCCCCAGGTGCCCCCCAGTTTTCTCATCTATAAAATTTGGGAGTTAGGATAATTTCAATGGTTGCTTCCAGCACCAAATGTCCAGGATCTAAACTGAAGTTATAGTTTGGTGGAGTCATCACAGGAGGAGTGGTGATTGCAGCCTGGATGTCAAGAAAATCACCAGGGAAGAGAAAGTCAAGGAGGAGATAGCAATCGTGAAAGCCCTATCTCCCTTCCCTGGATCCAGTAAATAAGACTATATCTCAGCCCAATCCTGCTGACAAAGGGAAGCGACAGGTGAAAGTATAAGAAGAAAACAAAGAGAACCGGCATTTGGAATAGGGAGTCTCACGTGTGACCCTAACACTCAAGTTACATTTTTTCTCCCATGGGAAGTTAATGAAGCTAAATTGGACTTGACCGGATTTATTTTTTGTCTCTCCAGAAGGTCTGCTTCCCGTGATGCCTCTGTGTCCATGCCACAGTTGTGAGGCAAACTGGGCCCGTTGTTGGTCTGGCAGGAGAGAGCACCAGGGAGGAGAACAGCTGAGCTAGCAAGGGCGCGTGTCTGTGTTTTATGGTCATGTTCCTCCTGGCTTGAACGGTGGCACCACCGTCATTCTGGCAGGCCTGGCAGCAGGTGCAGGGCCATCGTTTGTGTTGCCCAGATCTACAAGGGTACAAGCGAGGCCAGGGAAATGGCAGCTGTTCAGTTGAGCAGGGCGATGGTAAGGGATTGTTTCTAGATGGCTTCGCAGCTGACATCGGACACAAATCATTATTGTTTATGAAGAGGCTTTCTCCTGTCATTGAGCATTCCGCTGTTGGACAAAAAGATTCAATGAAGGACCAAATGAGCACAGCATTTGGGTTGGTGCTGTTCTCACCCATAACCTAGAATTCCAAAAGTGTGTAACCCCAACCAGCTAATTTGTGTCTTGCATTGCTGCTTGGAACCTCCCCCGCCCCATTAATGAACATACTCCTCCAATGACTATAGAGGGGGCCCGACTGGCCAACACCCTTCTTTGACCCAACATATATTCTATACAGCCATTTCACCTCGATGACAGTAACACCTGACCTCATATAGTTTTTTCCACTGTTATTAAAATACTGATGTGGGCCCTCTTCCTTCTCACAACTCATACCTACACGATTAAGATCTTCTATCTATTCTTGTATCAAAAAATGTTATTCTTATCAGATCTCAATAAAAAGTCTGTTTATTTCTGGTGTTCCAACATCCTTTTTGGAACATTCGTCTTAAGAGATTATGAAACTTGCAGTTTTGGTTAAAGAGGATCTACCATATGGTACATTCTATAGGAGCAGGGAATTATTTTCTGTTTAGTGCATTAATACTTGGAACAGGGCCTGGCACATTGTAGACATTAAATAATTATTTGTTGGATAAATAGAATGGATGGGTCATAATGATAACCAGGCCTTCACAGCAATCTGGTTACAGAACAAAACCTTTAGAAATTTGTTAAAATCTCTAGACTAAATATTCTATTTAGGATAGATTGTCTCTCCCAGAACCAAAGTCCTCTGTCAGCATCCATAACTGTGGTAGAGTAAAAGCTTGTTTCCAAGGAAAGCACCTAGTTGATCTCCAATGACTGGGTATTGATGATGACAATGATGTAGAAAAACCCAGGGGAGCCCAGAGAGCTTATGGTAATATCTATATGTAGAAACAATTTTGCTGGTGGCCTTGCAGAAGCAGTTGAGAATGGGGCCTGGCATACATCTGCAAATTTTGTGTCTAAATATAACAATGTTTAGATATATTCATATATGAAATAATGAACACCCAAAGAGTTCTGATGTCCATGTGTCCTAATAGTACTTAGCCATTTACTTTCTAAACTAAGCTTTATAAGATAAAAGTTATTGATAAGGTGATTCATTCTGCCCAAAATGGTTTTTCTTGTATTGTTTTAATATTTATGTAACTTAATATTAGCCTATTGATTTAGCTTCTATTTCTTCCCAGAACCCAGAAGTCTAGATCCAAAAGGAGTATTTTCACTAGGGTGTATTTAGTAACTGACTGAAAAATAATTTCTTCCAATTTTGCTGTTAGGTAGATTAATATTCAATGTATGCATCAATTTGAAGAACAGCTTAAATCTTATGTTAATTGGAAGCTATACAACCCAGAAATTACTGCAGTGGATGCAATTTCTTCAATACAATCTTTTTTTTTTTTAATGTTTATGTATTTTTGAGAGAGAGAGAGAGAGAGAGAGAGAGAGAGAGAGAGACAAAGTGTGAGCAGGGGAGGGGCAGAGAGAGAGGGAGACACAGAATCCAAAGCAAGTTCCAGTGTCTGAGCTGTCATCACAGAGCCTGATGGGGGGCTCCAACCCATGATCATGACCTGAGCCTAGGTCGGACGGTTAACCGACTGAGCCACTCAGGCACCCCTTGAATACAATCTTTTTAATAGGATATACAACCACCTAAAATCTTCAGTAGAAGTATACAGTTTTCCAGAAAAAAAAATAACCGGTGTGTGATAAATTAGCATACCAGTCTACTCACAGACATTTCAGGCAGGATAGAGAGGATTTTAGTCTCAGAGACCAAAATAGATATATTCTTTACTGTTAGGGAGAACCAAAGCACAAGGCATTGCAAACTGTAACATAACACAGACAGCAAGGCAATCCAAGGAGGATCCCATTAAACGCTGGTATAATTGAAGATCACTGAAGAATCCAATGTGACTTACAGGAAAGTATATGGGGAACAAGCAGAGTTCTGCCAGGACATCCGCTCCAGGATGAGGAGGGACAACATGGAAATGAATGAAGCCAGTGCACTAGGTGGAACACGCATGCATCCGAAAGCCAGATCTGAGGGAGAGTGTGGCATGAAAGCAAACATGTGATGTCACGGAAGACAAAAAATACTGAAGGGCATCTTGTACTACAAATGTCTTCTGTTCAGCTGAGCACCCCCTGATAAATCATGGTGTGAGTTCATCCTCATAAAGCTATGTAAATCTAAGATTTAGGATGAGTACTAAGATTTCCAAGAGTGATGAACATTTATTTGGCAATGGGTAAGCCTGGTATTTCTTTGGCTTGCTCTGGGTCATCAAATTGTCCTCTTAATTTTTTCTTATTTCTCTGTCTCTATCTCTCTCACTGTGTGTGTGTGTGGGGGGGGGTGTGTGTGTGAAACTTCTAAGTTTTTATTTAAATGGTACATTTGATATTTTACCTTTCCATTACCACTTGAAAAAAGTTTCAAGATAATGTACCCAGCCTAAATGATTAACATTGATTACATCAGAAAACAATGGAAATTCAGATAGATTAAAGAATAATGTAAAAATACATACATACATACAAAATATAGGTGAATATTTTTGTGATCTCGGGCTACAAAATTACTTCATGTAATGGGTTGAATACTGTTCTGCCAAAATTCATGTTGACAGAAACCTGTGAATGTGACTGTATTTGGAAATAAAGTCTTGGCAGATACAGTCAAATTAAGATGAGGTCATACTGGATTAAGATAGGTCCTAAATTCTATATAAAAAGAGGAAAATTTGTAAAGAACATATTTGTAAAGAAACATAAAACTAAAGGTAAAAAACCAGGAACTGAGAGAAATATTTGAAACATTTATGTCAGGTACACAATTAATATCCTCAATATACAAAGAAAGCATAAAATAAGCAACCATTAGAAAGTGGTGCTAAAGATCTGAATAGACAATTAATGAAAGAAAAAATGTCCAATAAATATATGAAAATGTATTCCATATATCCCTAATAACTATGAAAAAAATGAGAAACCAACTTTACCTATGAAATTTGTGAATAATGGAAAAATGTGCATAATATTGTTCTAAGTATTTTATGTATTGCTAACTCATTTATTATTTACAGTAACCCTATGAGCTAATAGGGTTATTGTTAGATAATATTATCTTCATGTTATAAAGGAAACACTTGAACCACAAATTTAGCAAGGATATACTGAAATGACCATCCTCATATACTACAGATTGAGGGCTAATTTGACAAATTTTGTTTTAAAAACAAGCACATCTTTTTTTTAAATGTTTATTTATTTATTTTGAGAGAGAGAGAGAGAGAGAGAGACAGAGAAGGAGAGAGAAAACACGCACGATCAGGGGAGCAGGGAAGGGGCAGAGAGAGAGTGAGAGGGAGAGAAGCCCAAGCAGGCTCCACACTCAGCACAGAGCCTGACGTGGGGCTGGGTCTTACCATCATATGATCATGACCTGAGCCAAAATCAAGAGTCAGATGCTTAACTGACTGAGCTACCCAGGTGCCCCATAAACAAGTGTATCTTTTGATGCAAGAATTCCCCTTGTAGAAAGCTGTCCTTAAAAAAATAAAAGATGAACAAAGTGTTAACAGATACTGTCTCTGTGTAATTAAGATGCATCTTATACTCTTTTGTATATTCTTTGTATTTTTGTTTTCTAATTTCTAACATATAGCCTGTGAAGAGCATCCCTTAGTTTGGCAGTGCACAGCTTGACAGCCCTGATGATTTTTAAAAAGCAGATGAGAATTTCTGGCTGTAGATAATTGACAATTTTCCTTGTGTTACTGAGAAATCAGAAGCGGCAGATGGGAAGCTTAAGGGGGATGGAACAGAGGTAAACTTTATGATATAACATTTTGTCTTCCCTTTAAAGGATTCACAGCCATGTGATCAAATAAAAATTATTTGATACTATTTTTATTCATCCCCAGTAAGTATCTAGTAAATATTTTTTATCAGTTTTTGGGTGGAAGAAATGAGGCATACATTGTTTGCCTTACCCTAGTATTCAAAAGCTGTGCTTCAAGTCAAATCTGTGGCCAGTTTCCAGCAAGAGTGTGTGCACTCAAAGCATATATTATCATACATTTCTGACTTATTTCCTTTTCTATTTTCTTTATTTCTTTTTCTAACGTATTTCCTTACTTTTATTTTCTTTGATTGTTTCTTAATTTATTTCAAATTTATTTTGTGATACCATATTGCAAGCATCTTTATAGACCTTAACTCTTTTCTTAGAATACAGCACAGTATAATTAAAAATGAATTATGTTAATTCAATACTCATTAGTAAAACTGCAGAGAAAACAGAGAAACCATTTTTTTGAGCATTTAGAATTTTGAAACCAGAAATGAAATAAAAATTTAAACTACTTAAGTTAATGTAAAGCAAAAACTAGTATAAATGACTTTTAGATAAGTGTAAAGTGAATGTTTTAAGTGATCGCCATGTAGCAAAGAAAGGTGAATTGTGTCATATTTCATGTGCCATTCTGTTGTAAACACTCTTAAAATCTGGGTCGCTGGGGTTGCCCCTTTCTTTTAATGGCTACACTTTGGAGACAGGTGATGGTATGCCGAATCTCCATGGCTAAGTGTTTGATTTATTATTAGTTTTGATTTGAGAATATTCTGTGTATGAAGTATAAAAAGGAACAAATGAAACAATGACATTTGGGAAGCAGTAAAATCTGAGGGTAAGAGTTCAGAAGAAATTAAATATGCCTTGACAGCTACTAAAAACAAATAAAAATTAAAAAGCCCAAATGCACTTAGAAAAGTTCAAAAAGTAGAGTTTCACATGTCTGAAGAGGAAATAAATCATTTTGTTCAATATGGCCTACATCAGGTGGCATAGGATATCATATACAGTTTTACACTTAACCAAAGAGAAACATCAATACCTTGGCTAGAATTCAAAGGCACCCAAGGAAATCAACCAGATGATAAAAGGATAAGAGGTTTGAGCCTATGAAGAGAGATTAGAGAAAATTAATGTGTACAACAAAGAGTAAGAGAAGAGAGGGGAGTGAGACTTTTCCTTAAAAACTTGAGAAAAAGTACCACAAATGAAAAGTTGGAGCCTCCAAGAGGAGCAAGAAGCTAACTGGGGCTGACTTATCCAGTAGGCTCAGTAGGTAGAGTGCCCAGGGCCCAAGATACTTGTAGAGGCCCACAAAAATGTTTTCACTCCTTTAAAAAAACCAGAAGAAAAATGAGTATTATAATAATAAGTATATAAAAATAGATGAAGCCCAGGTTGTGTTCATCTTTATGCCAACACATTCAGAAAACATAATTTTGAATATGCTTTTATGGAGGAAGGAGCCCACAAGGGCAAAAGTGCCTGGGCCCGTGAAAGTCAGAATGTGGCCCCAGAGCTAACCTAGCAAATTTTAGACAAAATATTGGATCAAAACAATCTCCTTGGAAGCTTGTTGAGTGTTAAGCACAGATGATCTGGGGGGCTCACAAAGAGGCACCCCGAGTTGAGCATAGGAAGAAGAGGCTCATTTTCTGCATCTATGAAATTCCAATTGCATTGCCTTAATGTCTTCCCATGTGTAAAATACTCATATAATTAATGTCCACAATAATGCTATGAGGTAGGATTTGTTAGCCCTCTTTGACAGATGAGAAAATTGGAACTCAAAAGATGACATAATTCACTAATGTTATAGAGGGAGCCAGAGTCAGACCTGAAGCTCTGACACTAAGTTCACATGGTGTCACAGCACACAAGTGGAAAATCAAACAGGTGTGATTTCCACCCACTCCATGCTACCCTTACCCCCACTCCTCATCACTCCACCAAGGCCCATCTTAGATTCATATTCTAATGCTTATTTCATTTTGTTAATTATATCTTAGTTATGCCATAACATACACATTTGCAAGTCCAAATTCTCTTTGCTATGGTTTATTACAAGAAAAGAAGATCTTTGAGTAAGTTATTTTACTAGATGAATCTGCTTCTTTAAAAATTTTGGATCCTATTGATATGAACTTATGAGATATGCAATTTTCTGAGGCTTTTCTTCTAAAAAATATATGTAATCTTGAGGAGTAGAATGGGGAAATAATGTTGGGTGATCAAAGGTCATTTTCAAAACAAGCATATCTGTTTAACACCAGATCTTCTAGATAGACCAAAACATATGTGGAAATTTATACTTTGAAATTAGAATTTTTTAGAATTTATTCTAGGAGACAGATCTCTAGGGAGTTGATAGATATGTTTGTGGATTGTCACATTCCTTGTTATTTCTTACAGTGTAGTTATAGGCTATTGGAATTTCTGAATCAGGGAAAGTGACTTTTATTAAGAAAAATGGAGGGGTGCCTGGGTGGCGCAGTCAGTTAAGCGTCTGACTTCAGCCAGGTCACGATCTCGCGGTCCGTGAGTTCGAGCCCCGCGTCGGGCTCTGGGCTGATGGCTCAGAGCCTGGAGCCTGTTTCCGATTCTGTGTCTCCCTCTCTCTCTGCCCCTCCCCCGTTCATGCTCTGTCTCTCTCTGTCCCAAAAATAAATAAACGTTGGAAAAAAAAATAAATAAATAAATAAAAAGAAAAATGGAGAAATTTTTATTCTACAGAATTTTTCTTAGGGAGAACATTTTATATTTATAGGGGAAAAAAACCACTTGGATGAACTTCTTAGTATGAAAGATGAGATCCTAATAGGTCAATAAATTGCCGTATAAAGCAAGTGTGTCTTGTTACCTGGAGGGCCCTTTGCCTAAATGCCATGCTGCGTTTAAGTGCACCATGTTTGGCGTGGAAGATGTGGGGAGAGTTGAATGGCACTGCACAGGAGATGGGGGAGTAATCTGAAATTGTCAGAGTTTCCAGAAGGAGGGCAGAAAATTCAGCCAGGATGGGTAGAAGCAGGGGAGGGTGTCTAAGAGCTTAGGAGAAGATTTTGTATTAATTTTTAAGTTGCTTGTTACGGAGTTTGAAAAGCAAACCATTCCCTCAGAGGTTTCAATAAAGTCTATATATCTCAATAATACTTTTGAGTGGGTAGATTCTTTTCCAGGAATTCCAAAAGGTGCTGAGTTATGAATCAGGGTTGGCCTAAGGAAACCCGGAGACCGCAGGCCTGGAGGCAAGAGTTGGGGCTAAGGGCAGAAACATCTGGGTTCCATTTAAGTTTTGCTCCAAAGTCAATACCACATGCTGGGAAAAGCAAAAGCATCTATATCCCTGCCCAGCACCGAATATAGAAAGAAATTAGTGTTTCTGACAGGAAAATTGCTTAAAAGGTCAGGATACCTCTTGCTGTAACGATCTAGGAACAAAAAACCAAAATATACTATAGATATTTATTTTCCATTAGTGTTTTTATTTTTAATCATTAACGTTACAATCATAGAAATCCTGTTGCTATCACTTCCCTTTTTTTCTACTGCCAAGATTTTTGCTGCAAGAAGTTTAATTCAAATCAATGTTGTTGATCAATACTGATTTTCACCAGTGACCCTTATTGCCATAATAATAATAATAAAGATGAGAAGTATCATTTTGATATTAATCTTTTAGGGGAATAACTACTTTGAAATACCAATGAAATACCAATATGACTGGGACAGACGATATAATAATTTTCCTCTGAGTGACTAAGTTACATTCCTTGTTGTGGTGCACACATGTTTTCCACACTCGCTTCCATTACTTAGCAGTGAACTTAAAAAAAATAATAAATCGCTGTTGGTTGAGCAACCCAATCTGTGGTGCTTTGTTACGACAGCCTAGCAAACTAATACTGTTTCATATTTAGAACACTTAGATATGCCCAGATAAATGGTTGGATTTTCTAAAATTGAAATATCATTAACATACAACATCATATTAATTTCAGGTGTATAACATGTTGATTTGACAGTTTTATACATTACTCAATGACCGCCACAGTAAGTGTTCTTTCTATACCAACTGTTTTGCAGAATCAAAGTTGTTTATTTAGTCTTCTATGTTTTCCTTAGAAACTCAGCAGATTGTATGGGGAGTGTGTGAAGACCACTCTGAATAGGTTTATGCAGGCAACGTAAACAATTCATAGAGACATATAATCGTAGTAATCCATGCATCCCTGGTCTCTTCTTTGTCCTCATGCTGCTGGTCTTTATGAGAATTACTTTAGATTTTCACTCCCTTCATTTCACAAAGCAGCCAAGAAGATGGTTGGGTTTTAGCATGTAATCTCTGAAGCTTTGTTTGCTTTCCTGCAATGACCTGGAACCATTGGGTCACATCTAATTAATATGCTGTTGGCAGAACACGCTAAACAGAAGTTGTCAAAACTAAATGATTAGAGGTTTAGATTCAGGGTTGAATTACATGTGTTACTTCCAAGAATTACTGCAAGTAATATGTGACTACTTCAAGCTTACAAGGTCTAAGGCTGTTAAACACCCCCTAACCAACACACACACCTCATTAATGGATTTTTTTAAATAATCATAGAATATGTTGCCAGCAAGTATTTTTAAGTGGAATTTCTTTTAATCTTTTCAAGTAACAAATATTTGATATTTCATAAACTTAACACCCCTTCCCTTAAAACCCAAGAGAGGTGTGAGTTGAAATATTTTTTCCTAATAATTTTGACCCAAAAGTTTTGATAAGCAGAGTGAACTTTGGGGCCTATATTTTTCAAATTGACTGTCGACATTAATGAAGCTCACTGCATTAGCTGGGCTTTTTCACTTATCCAATGTAAACATACTCCTAGCCCAGTATCTTTGCAAATTTTACACTATATTTGCCAACCCTAAAATCTCTGCAAACATTGGACAGGATCACCTCTTGCTACCTGGTAACAATGTTTATAAATGTATTTATTCTGATAAGATGGCCAAGTACATTTAAAAAATATTTCTTAAAAGGGATTTCAGAATTTTTTTTTTTTTGCAACCTTAAATCTTCATTCCTTGTTCTTCATTCCATAGATGCTGCCAATGGCCAGATTTGTGCAAGAATGATGAAGAGAGGATCTGAGTCTGTTAGCCATACAATTTTTTATTGTCAAGGTTCATTTCTTTAGAATACTTTCATAAGATACATGAATGTAACTGACACAAAAGTGTTTTTTTTTAATCATTAACTTTCTGATTCACATATGACTTTCATAGCTCAATGCGATCATTTTATTTTCACATTCTTCTCTGCCCACTACCTGGGGAGATTCTAAATTCCTTCTATTTACTTAAGGCTTATTTGAAGCAATTTTGCTCTTGACTCTATGGTGCTGGCTCCTTCTGACTCTGATCCATTCAGGAGTGCAGCTGATCTGGACTCTGTTCTAAAACAATCCCATAAGATTTTGCCAGTGGCCTTATCCTTGACCTTTACCTATTTGGAGATCTGAAGCTGGAGGCCAGTCCCATGTGATTTCTGAGTTGTTCCTCAACCATGTTCTTGTGAGCAATGCTTGAATCCAGACCTCTTCCCCACATATGGTGGGTGCCCCGCTCTCCTGCCAATGTGATTGGCCATGTGGAATGCAGTCTTGTTCCTGCTCCCTTAACATAGTCACTGATGAAGCCCTTGGTGACTGACTGAGGTGATCCAGTTTGATATTCTGCTGTGAGCTAAGTGCTGCAGAGTATATATCCTTCCTTTGATTCAGATAAGATCCTTCCTTAATCCAGAATCAAGTCATTTGATTCTTCCTCTATTTTCACTGGTGGTGAAACAAACAAATAAAAAAAGGTCCTCTGGTATGCAGTTGAAAGGCTTTGAAGTGGTGAAAAGGATATATTTGGCGTTGTGAAATTCTGAATGATAAAAAAAGAAATACAAGTGAAAAAACTGCAAAATATGTTTTGCATATAATATATTTTGTGATAAATATCAACAACTTTTAGGAACTTGGAAATTCCCAATAAATGACTATCACAGATGGTTCTATAATTTGGTTGGTCACTTTTATCAATGTCCAAGTTGGTAGCTAACCTGGTTATTAATTTTAACTTTGCTACTGTGTGCATGTGTATTTATATATTTTTTTAAAAAATTCAGGACTACATGACTATAACTTTCATATTAATATGCAATATTATTAAAAGTAAAAAAATCAAACTCAGAAGCAATCAGGCAATAATTCTACCTAACATAAAACAATGGTTTTGATAATTATTATAAACTATCCCTCCTGAATTAAACTGTAGATGTTCACAGGAGAATACTCACGAGATTTATTGAAGCAGATAATTCCATTATATTAGTATAGAAATAGGAAGCTGGAAAAGGGGACAAAAGTGTCAATCAATATGTGTGCATGGAGACATTGCAGAATTTTTGCATGTATTTTTGCCCAGTAATAGATTTTGAAGGTTATTTATAAACCTGAAGGTGTTTTTCTTTTAAATTCCTTTATTTGCAAAAGAGAAATGATGTAAATTGTTTCACATCATAAAATAGTACATCATATTTTTCTTTAAAATAGAATCCCTTGGGGCGCCTGGGTGGCGCAGTCGGTTAAGCGTCCGACTTCAGCCAGGTCACGATCTCGCGGTCCGGGAGTTCGAGCCCCGCGTCGGGCTCTGGGCTGATGGCTCAGAGCCTGGAGCCTGTTTCCGATTCTGTGTCTCCCTCTCTCTCTGCCCCTCCCCCGTTCATGCTCTGTCTCTCTCTCTGTCCCAAAAATAAATAAACGTTGAAAAAAAAAATAGAATCCCTTGATTATAAGAAATTGTAAAAAAAACCAAACACCTCCAATTACCTATCTGGTGCTGATTCCCAACTTGGCCTTCCCTTACTTTTTTGGTTTCTCTCTTCTGAATATATTCTAGTTTGTTCTTGTCTCAAACTATGGTACTCACAACCTAACCCAATTCTCCAGGTGCAAATTGGCAACTACAGAGAAGAAAGCAACTGTCTTCTTTCTTTTTTCTTTCATTTATTCTTTTTTTTGCATCTTTCCTTTCTACCTTCTTTCCTTCCATTCTTCCTTTGGCAAATACTGAGAGTATAATCTATATTTGGCACTGTATTAGGTGCTGGAGATAAAAATGAGCAAAAAAAAACCATGGCCACTACTTTCATAGAGCTTATAATCTAGTGAAGGATACAGAGAAGAACAAATGATCTGACAAATAAATGTAATATTGCATCTGTAATAAGTCCTAAGAAAAGGTATACAGTCTTATGAAAACCTGTAGTTAGAGGATTTGAGATAATCAGGGAGCTCAAAGAGACTTCTCTTGAGCAGGATGCTGAAAGAAGGATAGAGCTAATAGGGTGATGAGAAGACAGAAAATTGTCTTGGAGACAAGCATATGCAGTGGGAATGGGTAGGAAAAACCCTTGTGAAGGTATGAGGTATGGAAAGAAGTCCAACACAAATGGAGCAAAGAAAGAGGAAGGCTGTAGGAAGTGAGGTCAGCCAGAAAGTAGGGGGTGCCAGGCCCTGTTCTGCCTTCAGCCTAATACAACAAATGGGAAACCGTGAGGAGTTTTAAACAGGAGGGAGATGAAATTTTAATTTTTAAAAGATTACCATGAAGAGTGGATTGAGAAGACACCAGAGTATATGCACGTGGGTCAGTGAAAAGTCTATTGCAGGAACTTGGGTAACAGATAGTGGCAAGGTGGCTTGGTGTAGCTAGCAAGAGGATAATGGAATTGAGAAGTATTTAGAAGGAAAATTGGTAGAACTTGATAATGGATCGTATAAAATGGGGAAGGGAAGGGTTAGATAAAGGTGAGGGATTCATGGATGTACAGCTTTTGTCTGGTGTGATTGGAGAAGTGGTGTGCTATTCACTGAGGTGGGAAACACTGGAAGAGAGCCAGATTTGGGAGGAAAGATTATGAGTACAGTTTTGTAAGAAGAGTCATTGAACAGTCCATGAAGAAATATCAAGGAGAAAGTTTGATTATGTGTGTCTGGAGTTCAGAAGAGTGTCCTCAGATGGTGAAATGAATTTGTGAGTCTTCTGCATATAGATGGTAATTGAATCCATATGGAAGAACATCAAATAAAAAGAGGGAAGGACAGAACACTGAACCTAGAGAAACTCACCATAATTAATAGCCTTTGAGAAGAAAAGGCAAAGAAAGAGAAAGGAGCAGCTAGCAAGGTAGGAACAAAACCTAGAAAGTGCTGAAATTTCCAGAGGAAATCAGTATCTCCATTAAGAGGGAGGGGCTGGTGGTCAAGTGCTACTGAGAAGTTAAGAATAGGAAGCATCCTTCTAGTTGATTCATATAAAGTTACTGCCAACTAAAATCCTTAACTGTGTTTCACATGTAAACAAACCACCCCAAGATCTCAATAGCTTAACAGAATCAAGGTATATTCTTCCTCACATCCTATTCCAGGGAGACTTGAGCTGTTCACTTCAAAGAGGTGACTAAGGAAATATGCTGCTTTCATCTAGTGGCTCCTCCAACTTGTCATTTCTTGGTCTCCTGGCATCATCCTGCTGCAGAAGGGAGGAAGGGAATGTGGGGAAAGGCACACCTGATCTTTAGCTTCTTTATTTTAGAAGTGACATATGTCACTTCCACTCACATTCCACTGTCAGAATCAGTCACTAGCAAGCCTAAGTACAAGGAAGCCGGGGAAGTATAAAAGAGCAAAGTCAGATGAGTGAGCATTTACAAAACCCATGACCCCTGCCCTGCCCTTGAGTAGTTGAAGCTTGGGATCCAGGTTCAGAGCCTTGAATTTACCACCACCATCCAGTCTCAGTGTTAGAGGTCATCATTTCATCTCACTAGCCCTTTTTAGATTCTGTTTCTGAAATCTTACATTTCTTTCCTTGCTTGAAGTTATTCAACAATTTGATCCATATTGATCTTATAGTTTTATCCAGTTAAGGGATAAACTTCTTAGTTGAACAGGGCCAAGAACTGAGTCTTACCTAAAACATGCCTCCAGAGGGTGTTGTCCAGGCTGGTTTCCCCCTCTCCATCAGCATCTGTAGTGCTGTTTGACCAGATCTGGATTGTCTAATTGACCTAGGATCTGTAGATAATAAATGGAAGGAGGAACAGAGTATTTTCCTATCATCCAGTTAAGATACTTTTCAAAATTAAATTAGAAAACAAATACATATAAGAATAAGATTGTTCTTCTGTAGTAGTAATCTATGAATAAATACCCGAGATAGCTTGAGAAACCCTTATTGTGATAAATAAGGCATACGCCTCTATGAAGAGCGTGCTATAGTTTAAATGTTTGTATTCCTCCCTGGCTAAATTCATATGTTGAAAACTAATACCCCATGTGATGTGGTCTTAGGAACTTAGGCCCCTTGGGCAGTGATTAGGTCATAAGGACAGAGCCCTTATGAAGAGATTAGTGACCATATGAAAGAGGCCCAAGAAGGCTTCCTTGCCCCCCTTTCCACCCTGTGAGGACACAGCAATAGGTGCTGTTTATAAGCCAGAAAACAGTCCCTTGCAAGTCACCAAATCAGCTGATATCTTGACCTTGGGCCTGCCAACCTCTCGAAAGGTGAAAAACAGATTTCTATTGTTTATAAGCTACCAAGTCTCTGGTATTTTGTTATAGCAGAAATGGACTAAAAATGAATGTATTTACTGTCCAAATTTGTTATAAATAAATACTAACTTGGAAGAAAGAATGTGGTCATGCAGGGATCAGATGTTCATGTTCTGGGGAACAGAGTCAGGGAGCAGAGAAATTTGTTCTGTGTGCCTACAACCCTAACCAGGAGACGAGTGTTCAGTCCTCCAGGTAGGTATAGCCACGTGTAAATGAGTACAGCCTTGTAGCAGACGGCAGACAGACAAGAAATAAAACACAGGGGTACCTAGGTTTTTGTAACTTTGGTGAAGATAAGTCACGGGAATATAAAGTAGAGCATAGGGAATACAGTCAATAATACTGTAATAACTTTGCATAGTGACAGATGGTAACTAGACTTCTCATGGGGATCATTTTGTAATGTATAAAAATAGTAAATTGCTATGATGTACGTCTGAAATGAATAGGGTATTGCATGTCAATTATACTTTCATAAAAATAAATTAAGAAATTATGGTTTCATGGGTGCGGAGTTCCAGTTTGGGATGATGAAAAAGTCCTGGAGATGGATAGTGGTGATGGTTGCTTAATAATGTGAATGTACTTAATATCACCAAACTGCACACTTAAAAGTGATTAAGGTGATAGACTTTATGTTAGTATATTTTACCAAAATTAAAAAGAAAAGAAACGATGAGTCTGGAATTCAGATGTGAAGTCCTCGTGGCACGGCTATGTCCCCGCCGCTACTCCCTTTCCCGAGCCCTGGACTGCACGAAGGCAGTGAACTTCAAGTTCTGGGATCCTCCAAGCTGGCAGAATCCACACTTACTTCTCATAATCTGCTCAGACAGCAGGGTGTGTCTCTGAGAGGACCAGAGAAGGACCGGGAGCCACATCCTCTTGTTCCTTCATGAATCCCTGATCTGGTGTGCCCTTCCCTCCACTTGACAGCTGAAGCAATGGCAGACTGACCCAAAGTAGGCTTGGCTGTATCCAAGATGCCATTCTCACCAGTTCTTATATGTGGACCTGCCTTGGTAGTCGGGCATAGCTCAGGGCTCTCCTAGTTTTAAGCCAATGGTAATGAAAACAATCTATTCTCTCTACTTGCTCTTTTCATATATTCTCTGATTTTATACGATGCATATACAGAATTTATATATCATTCAGAATTTACAAATCAGCCAGAATACCAAATGTATCTGCCAAAATAAGAAGATTTCTCCACCTTTACTGTTACTATAAATCAATTAATTTAGCAATCTGATTTAAATATCACTGTTGTGAGAGAGACACCTGAACATTCAGGTGTTCCAGCCATCTGTTGCTTCTGGACTTAGAACCAGTGATCAGGCTGAGGCCTCTGCGAGGGGCTGCCCTGTGTCTTGTGTCCTTAGGGGCCATCGTTGTCCTTTAACCACAAGACCTTCCGGTCATCATTTCTTTGTCTTGTCCTCTTGACACTATTGTCAAATGCTTTGTGGAAATATGGCCATACCGTGTCTCCTAAATTTCTGTAACATTTACAGTAGCTAAACAGTCAGAGTAGCTAAATGCTTCTTACAATCTTCTTATTCTTCTTTGGTCAGTGGCTGTTTTCTAATATTTTTCTGCTGGTTAATTACATTTCCCAACAGCTTTGCAGGTAGGTGCAGCCAAGCAACTAGTTTCATCCAATGAAATGTAAGTGAAAGTGAGATGTGAGACGACTTCTTCTTCTCCTTCTTCTCCTCTTCCTCCTCCTTCTCCTCCTCCTCCTTCTACTTCTGAAATATGAGACTTCTGAGCGGAGACATTTAGGAACTGTGGTGCCACTGCCATGTCCTGTCTTCCCCTGCCAGAGAAAACTGAGGTCTAGGTCCCTAGGTAACTGGGGAAGCAGGGCTTCTTGCTGACCGACCTTGGGCATGTCATGTTATTGTGTCACTTTTGTTTCCGCATCTTAGCCAAGCCTATTCTGACTGATAATCCTCTTGGTCAGAAAGTTTCTCTTTTAAGGTGATGACTGTCACACACTACATAGCATACATGCCTGAAATAGTCTATATTTTGTTTTATGAACAGCAATATATAATGTGATGGTTGAGCCAAGTATAGATTCTGGAATCAGAATGCTAGTGTTTGAATCCAGGCAGCAAACACCATTTACTAGCTATGTGATCTTAGGCAAGTTAATAACCTCTCTGAGCTTTGTAAAATGAAGATGAGAATAGCACCTGCCTCTGAAGGTAGTTGTGAGGATCAAATGAGTTGAATTACTTAGAGTGGTGCCTGGCACATAGTAAGCATTTGATAGGTGTTTACTATAATTACTAGATGTAACAGGACCCTCATGAATATTGCTATAATTAAAGTGTGAAGCATTTTGATTATGTGATATATGTGAGTGTTGTTGTTGCAAATCAACATATACTTTAAAATTCTGATCATGAATGCTTAATTCTATTTACCCCAAAGAAAAAAATATTAGACCTGAACATGAAGCAGCTTATAAATAATTTCAAAGAAGACAGACTCCCCCTTCCTTATGGGTAATGAGCAGCTGTTCCACATCTGTTGCCCTGTTTTGAAGTATATATGTATTTAGCAACTCCACACAATAAACAGTTTTCTCTCCGACTCTTATTTTTGCTAGATAATGTTATGGGCAGTCTATTGAGCCTGCGCATGGACATTTCAAGTAAGCATGATTCCATTACAACTTTAAAAGCTGCTTTGAGTTGTAATTTCATTTCTCTTATATTTTCAAAATATACAAAGACAATATCCAGAATCCTATTAGTAAGAGTTTAATTTTCAATTCTCTATTTCCCTTATGAAAGGACAGATATGAAAATGTGTAGTCTCATTATATTCTAACCTTTGGATACTATATTCTACTTAACTCAAAGGATGGTCCTAATTTTAGGCCTCTTGAGTTGCCTTTGTAGAAGTTATTTCCTATTCAGAATGTGTTTGTTAGAACCACAAACTAAAAGAAAATTTCTATTTCTACAGTGCTTATAGAGTGATACATTTCTCTCTCCCAGAATATTTTCTTATTCACTAAATTATAGTTGGAACATAATCATCATGAGTATGAATGTTTTTACTTCTGTGGGTGAAGCAGGGTGGCCATGACTGGGTATGAAGACTTAGATTTTAAGAAGTAAAATAAATTGGGAGTATTATTTTAAAAATAAAAATGCTACTTTCCCATGCAAAAAGGCTACAAATTCATGTAATGTAGCTCTGCTAGAAGCCCCAAAAGAGTCTTCTTACCATCAAACAATAAAATATTATTTTTCATATAGTAAATATTCAGCAAAAGTACTTCCCCACATAGGATCCGCAGAGTGATTACTCTTTCTCTGCACACATGGCCAGGCCTGTGGAGAGCAGAGAGCTCCATGAGGAATTGACCTTCACATTTGATGGGGTAAGCCAGTGGAGCATCAATGTGAAAAACCTTTCTCATAGGCCTGGTGACCAGTATAGTATGTTATACGAGTGGACAGGGGTGGCAGGAAAGGGAAAAGGGCAACTCAAATGCCAGTGGGTAGCAGCAGAATTTCTGATTGGTTTTCTCTCAAGGTTAAATTCATAAACTAGTTTGTTTCTATATGTCTATTGTGCTTGGAAATATGAGGATAATACTAGCCAGCTGCTGTCTATAAATCTTGGCACTTGGATCTCAAAAAACTCTCCAACTTTGCTTTTGCAAACTCACCAAAAGCAATTTTACCATAAAAATAACTTTTGCCCTCATTGTGTCTTCCATGCTCAAAATGTCTCCAAAACAAATCTCCAAAATTATATATATTCTAAAATTCCATTCTTTTTTTCTTTTCCTTTTCTTAAAGTTTCAAAGCTGTCTTTAACAAGTATTCTGTGAAATTTTTTTTCTTCCTTGTTCCAAGATCTAAATATTGAAAAACAGTGACTCAGCCATAGGTTATACTCAACAAATTTTCTAGAAACTCAGGTGTGTCATTGGATCAAAGCATTTGGCAAAATTAAGTAAAAGATATGAAACTATGACAGAGGTGTATTATTTCCCTGACACTTTCATTTTATATATCTTTGATAGAACTCAAGGGGATATGTTGACAGTCAGAGGTTGGTTTTTCTAGATAGGTCTGTAAACCAGAATCACCCATATCCTTGACTGTGTGTGTTTGGGAGTTGGGGAAGACAAAATACATTCACTGAATGCCTACATGTACAGTTGCTATGGTTTATCCATGCAATCTTATTAATGCCCAATATTGCTTACTGAGATAGTTATTTAATATTCATCTTTTAAAGATGAGAAAAATGACTCTTGGAAAGTCGAAGTAATTTTCTGGAATTGGGATTCACTTTGGTGTGAATCAAAAGCCCAAGAATTTTCACTGCACCACATTCTGAGCCTTTTACCATTTTATTTTAAATCTACCTTATTCGCTCTTTCAGAGATTTCAGATAAATGGAGTTATCATTTTAAAGTATTATACTTTATTATAATGACTTTAATTGGAGTGGAGAATATAAAAAAGTGCAATGGATTCTTCTGGGGGAAAATATGTGTAAACCCTGCATCTATGTTTTTTGATATTATGGGTGGTAGAGTGTAGCCTGGAAACCAAGTTCTAGAGTCAGACAGCTCTAGGCTAACATCCCTGTTCTGCCATTAACTTCTTAGCTTGAGAATTTAAGCAAAATATTTCTTCCATTTTTCCTTCAGTTATGTTAGTGCAATAAGAACAATAAAACAAAGTTACATGAAGTAACAAGGATTGATGTTCAGAATATATACTGATTGGTGGCATAGGGCACCCAACGATCAGAACCAGCAGAAATCACCAGTCGAGCTTATAGGTATGTATAGAGACCATTTTTCTCACTTTGCCCATAGATTTCTTGCCTTATCTTCTCCATTGGTGGCAGCATGGAAAGGCAGAGGTGCAAAGTTGAGAGACATAACAATTTAGGAGTGCAATGATTACAGTCTAAAGAATTCAAGAGGAAACATGGTTGGAAGAGGTATCATTCTACTTTTACACTATGAAGTTTAAAATAGCCATATTTTAAGTTTGAAATAGCCATAGTAAGTTTAAAATAGCCATAAAATGAACTATCATTTACTTTCCTCATATACTTGGTAAGAGTTGGATTTGAGGTACTGGTTTGGGGTAACTGTTACACAGTTGGACACAGGATGAAGAATATTTACAGGCTCATGTGAGGTATCGTGATGTATCAATGAAGATTTAATAATGGTAAAGAAAAGGAACATGCATTATTTGTTTACTGCGTAAGCAGTGCACATCCAGATTCTTTATTCTGTGGCTGAGTGAGAATTCCCACAGATTAGCATGTCAGCCACATTCTCCTGATCTAATCTTACATGAGTCTGTGAAAGAATGCTGCTCCAGTCAGCTGGATCAGCTCACCAGGGCAGCCTACTGGAACCAGGCTGGCCACCACGCCCTGGGATGATTCTACGGGTGTGAGTTATAGAGTACCTTAGGGCATCTGGTCAACCTAACACAAGGGATAGAGGGCCAGAGAATGCCTTAAATGGGAGAAACTGGAGCCAGAACTCACATGGGTCTTAAGTAGAGTTTGCTATACCTTGCTTGGGTGGCAGTGCCAGCCCTGGTTGGTCCTAAGGCCCAGATAAAGTCTTAAAAATTGTCAAAGAAGTCACTCCCAAAGCACAGAACCCCTTGATCTTGGGGTCTGGTGCAGGAGCCTGCATGCCTAGGTCTAGGGGTAGTACTACCTGTAAATTGCTTTTCATGTCAGTCCCGGAAATAAAAGGTGAAGTACTTAGTACATTACCTATATACCAGTAAGAACTCAGTATGTGTTGGCTATAATCATCATCACCATCATCATCACACCAAATTGTACCTTCCTTAGGAAATGTTAATAGATGCTCCAAGAATAAAAGAAGTGAGGTTTCAAAATGAATGGTTTTCAAGAACAATTCAGGTTTTAGGTTAATGATAATGGGTTGAATCTCAGAAGTTAAGAGATTGTTTTAAATATAAGGGATTTTTTTTAACATAAACCTCTCAGATAAAGAGAATGGGTGAGAAATCAACAAAGAACAAAATTTTGAAGCTATAAAGCAGATAAGTGAGTGGTTAATGACTTGGGAGACTTGAGAAAGCTGAATTCTAAGTCAAGAGTGAGGAAAGCTGAGAAGCAACCTAATTTCTCCTGTACTCAGCAGTTGGAGGCAACACTTCTGAAACTGGAAGTGAAGATGGGACTGAAAACCAAGATTTGTTGAAAATTGGATTCTCAGACCTCCTTACCACTCCATGCAGAAAAGTGGCTGACTGTTCAACCAACAACCCAACCAACCCACCCCCACCCCCAACCAAAAGCTAGATTATTTCTGGAGCACTGATCTTTGGACTAGAAAACCAGAATTATCTATGTTAAATACAAGTTTACACACTAAATAATGAGACCCATACCCCATTACTATCACTATTGCTACTTCTATGTTTTTTGTTTTGTTTGTTTGTTTGCTTGTTTTTGTCTCATTCAATTCCTAGAACTCTGACAGCCAGAGTTATAGCAATCTAGTCAGGATTCTGGAAGAATCTCTCCTGGGAGATTTGACCTGCCCAAGAGAAATGCCTTAAATATACTGACTATGCCATCATCTTCTAGTTGTATCCTAATATCCATTATTCTCTTCTTCTATAGTAGTATAATTTTTAATTGGTCATATGGCTATGTGTATATCATAAAAGGCCAACCTACTTTGCCATGAGATATGGGCCAATATCTCTGGCCAATTGAGATATAAGCAGATGTTATATGTATAACTTACAGGAATAGGATATATATACTTTCTTCCCTTTTTCCATTTTCTTTTTTTTTTTATTAAAAAAATTTTTTTTTCAACGTTTATTATTTATTTTTGGGACAGAGAGAGACAGAGCATGAACGGGGGAGGGGCAGAGAGAGAGGGAGACACAGAATCCGAAACAGGCTCCAGGCTCCGAGCCATCAGCCCAGAGCCCGACGCGGGGCTCGAACTCACGGACCGCGAGATCGTGACCTGGCTGAAGTCGGACGCTTAACCGACTGCGCCACCCAGGCGCCCCCGCTTTTTCCATTTTCTTATTGATTAGAATGTAGACATGGTACTGAGTCTTCTTGTATCAATCAGTGTAACATCCACAAAATAGTAGATCAACAAGGTAGAGGATGTCTGGGTCCGGGACACTCTGGAGTGCTGTGCTAATCCCAAACCTGTATTAGATATAAATAAGCTTTTTCCTTGTTAATGCTACTCTTTTTAAAAATTTTATGTTACATGTAGCTGAACATATATATTAAGCAATATAATAATGTAAGATGTTTCTCCAATGACATGGCACAGCCCAGTAACCCTACAGGGAAGCACACAGTTGAAGAGCCCTGCCCAAGCACATGGAGGTACCAAACAGCTTTACATCCAAAGTTAAGAGGTCAGCCAACACCACAGAAATTTGAGAGATCTTTGAGCTATCATAAAATACAGAGGCAACAACTACAATAATAATGATAGTAAGAAAGAAATTTGGAGAAAAAAGAAACTATGCAGAAAAAAAATCCAAAACTTATCATGTACTCCAGATAGATAAGATAAATATCTTGAATTCAAAAGCAAGAAAAGGATGTTTTAAAAATGGAACAGAGACCATTATGGCTTTTGAGATTAAAAAATATGATTACAGAAATAAAAAGTCAATGTGAGCTGGAGGATAAAATTGAAAAAAAAAATTCCCAGAAAACAGAGCAAAGGGCAAAGAGATGATAAATAAGATAAAAAGATTTTTTTAAAAAAAGAATCAGTTCATGAATTCCAACATATAAATAATAGAAATTGCAAACAGAAAAAGAAAAGAGAAAAAACTTAAGTGTGAAACCTTCTAAGAAATAATTCAAGAAAATTTCCCCAAACCAAAGCACATGAGTTGCCAGACTGAAAGATTTCATTGCACTCTCAGAATAATGAACAAAGAATAGATCTTCATCAACTCATATCACTGAGAAACTGCAGAACACTAGGGAAAGGAACAGATCTTTAGAGAATCCAGTGAGGGGGAAAAAAGGTAACAGAAAGAAGGTTCAGGAATCAAAAAGTCACCAGACTTCTTAACAACACTGGAAACTAGAAGGGATGGAACCCCGCCTCTAAAATTCTGCCAGAAAATGATTTCCAATATAAAATTCTATACCAAGCTAAACTATTGATCATGTGTAAGAGTAGCCTACAATGTTTTAAGTCATTCAAGAGCTAAAACTTAACTCCCATGCAACCTTTCTCAGAAAATTACAAAAGGATGCCTTAAGCCAAGGAAATAAACTAAGAGGGAGGAAGACACAATTTCAGAAGATGAGGGAGAACTGTGAGAAATTCAAGTCAAGAGAAATGTGAAAGGGCTCCTCAGGATGATAGTTGTCTTAGGTCAGGTTTCCTAGGGTGGAGTCTGAAACAGGAATCCATGTTCTTTATCGAGGGAGATCTATTGAGAAAGAGCTCTCAGGATAAAGGGAGAGGGAAGCAGGATAGGGCAGGGGAAGGAGGCAAACAAGGATGTGGACTCAGCTGAAGTACAGCTCAGCCCAATCCCATGGGGAGCTCAGCTGCATAAATTGCACCTAAAGGCAAGGAGGCCAGACATCTGTACTCCTGCGTCAATCCAGCATTGACTGTGGGAAAGGTGTAACCTATCGATTGAAGTGGCTCCCGTTTGACTTCGGGTAATTTGCTGGAGAAAAGTCATCTGTGAAGCATGAGCATACACAGCAACTGCAGGATGGGCACCCCAGCCCTTTAAGGGGATCTGAGCAAGGACACCAACAGTGACCACTATGAGGGTGAGGAACTAAGCCAGCCACAAGTGTGAGACAGGCACTGAGGGCAAGCCATCCAGACTAGAGAAGATCTGAAGGCTCTGGGAGAGATGTCTTCAAGAAGACAAACCCAAGGGAATGTTGATTGTGTTTGAACACATTGAGAGGAAGGTTATACAACTTAGGGAGAGTTTGGGGATAAATTAGTCATAGGTACATAGAAAACTTTGCAACATAAAACAGTAAAATAACTCCAGAGAAAACTAGAAGTTGTACAGGAGGAGAAATTTATCGAAGGGGACTATATAGCTCAACCATGAATAGCATTTCAAATGGCCATAATAATGAACACACCAAATACTGATCTAACCGAAGTGTGAAATAACTACCAGGAGGGTGGAGTAAAAGACAATACTGGATTGTCTGCTGTTGAACCCAGAAGTTTTCTCTGGTTATCTGGCAGTGAGTCAACTGGGACCAATGTGACTGCCATAGGCAACGGGCATAAAGCTGCAAGGTATTGATATCTACTGGCAACACCACCCTCATCTGTATAAAATGTCACTGTCACACTCCTTCACCCAAACCCCCCATACAAAGAAAGCAACCGGAGCAATAGAAGTGTCCCTCTTCAGAGCACATCCTTTTGTCAGGCCATGCTTGCCCAAGCACCCCTCTCCACATGATGCCAAGAGACTGGGGTGGGCATGTATCCTGTTAGTCCTTCCACCCTTGAATTTCAGCCTGCACTGTTCGATGCTATAGCACTGCCTGAGCCCTTTTTTAAAAATATTTTCATTGTCACAGTCAATGGATAATACCTAAAACCAATATATCAAAAAATAGAGGAGTATAAATAGTTGTTTAGGGCTATTTAGAGATATTGAAAGTAATATCAACAGAATCAAAAGTGCCTCTGGAAAGTGGGAAATGTAAAGCTGGGAAGAGAGGTTTCTATTTTCTATAACAAACACTGTGGAACTATATGCATATATAACTCATAAAGATAAAAGTATTTTTTAAAATTGTTAAACAAGTTGCTTAACTGATGTACTTTTCTAAGGGCAAAATAAGGTAAGCAGCATTTTCCAAACTTATTTGGCCCCAGAGCTTTTGTATTTATTCCTTTAAACACTTGTTAACATCTTCAAAGTCACAATGTTGCCATTTGGTAACTACCATCTTGCAGAAAGAGCACAAATTTGTAGACAGCAGAAAAACCTGAGGTCTAGAGGGAGGACATTTATCTAGCACTTACTGAGTGCCTACACTTGTTCTGGATTTGTGCTAGATGTCTTAACCTGTGCTTGTTCCTAATTGGATTCTGATCAGATCTGTCGATGTAATTTTGATTCAGTTTTGATTCACAGTTCATTCATTCAAGAGAAGTTCACTGAATGTCTACTATGTGCCAGGCACTTCTGGGGGAAAATAGTCATGATACATAGAGTCCCTGACTTCAATACAGAGATTCTGCAACACTCAAGAAGGAAAGGAGAATGGAGTGTATTTGGACAATGCATTACTACCCGTAATTTTGCATTTTATTTAAGGGATCCATCTCTGTATGTTCAAAAGCGACTTCCACATTGGTTCTCCAGCTGCCACATGATTTGCTACAAAGCTAGCTCAGCCCAGGTGGTTTAGAGCTAAAAACTACTCTCTTAATTCAAGAGGCACATCCATTACATTCTGTATCTAGGGCTGTAGGGGTACAAGAGGTCTCTGTAATATTCTCCTGCTTTAGGTCTTTGAAGTATAGAAACTGCTCCTGCATGGTTGATACACTGAGTTGATTCTACCATGAAAGCTCACAAAGGTATCAGGCTTATATAGAACTCCTGAAACCTAATGAAAGACAAACTTGAATACACAACCCCCAATTACTCTCGTTTTGTTTAAGTTTACTCTATTTTTTTAACCTATAAAGTTATAAGTGTTCATTTTAGAATACTTTTAAATTATAGCAAATACCAGTCCAAAAAACCAACTGTAGTCTCTCAGCCAAAAACATCCATCTTGGTCTATTTTCTTGCAAGATTTTTTTTAAAAAGCTTTTCCCATAGACACGCTTGTCTTAATTTCTAACAAATTAATAGCAGCCACTGATATAGAAACCTGCAGGTACACACTGGGCTGCTTTTGGAAGCCCTGACTCACAATGCACTTGATTTCCAAGGGGCAATGCATGCTCCTCATACCTCATTACTGCAACATTAGAGGCTCTGGACCACTTTAACACTCTGAGCATGTTCTTTTTGGATTAAGTGTTGGAGAGAAACAAATCATTAAAAAAGAGAGAGACAAGATGTTAGTTTTGCTTGCTACAACTTATAAAAGACAAGGCAGAGAGAGCCTACATCAGCTCTGTGCTTTCCTGCAGGGAGAGCCGCTCTCTTCCAAGGGCTAAAGGAGTGCAGGGGCAGAGGCACCCAGAATGTCAGCTGTCCCTTAAGTGGGGGAAGGGCGGGGAACTACATAGATTCTTCAGCTAGGGGGCACTAGGCGTCCTTCATATGCTGCAGGAAAAGAACATTGAGCAATTGAAACAGCTATGCTGGAAAACATGCCTTTCCGTAGAGTTCTTTGGCTTTTCTCTTTTGTTTAATGCTCCTGGCATGCCTTTTATTGTATTGATTTGTCAAAATGTTATCATTCTTATTGTTCAAACCACTGGTCAATTTGTGTTAATTTACTGTCCTTGGCTAAAATAACTCATCAGATTTTTTTTTTTAATAGGATGATGGTTTGAGTGTTTTTTTTTTTTTTTACACTACACGTTTAAATTCCTTATAAATGTTTTGCATCTTCTAATTTACTTTTTTAAAAAAAAATCATAAATAGCCAGTGGTGGGAATAAAATCACTGCTGGGACAACGGCTTTACCTCTTTTAAAAAATCCGCACCGATTTTCATTTGAGTACTTGCTGGATAAGTCATCACTTCTCAGCTCTGGTTATAATATTCGGCTAAGTCTTATATCTCAAACCACTTCACTTCCTATACTGCATATAAGTGCGGTAAGAAAGCCAAGACTGAGAAGGACAAACGATTTTGGCTTCGTTACCGTAGAGTTGGGAAGGGTACCTGGAAAAATCCCCTTTGGAAGACTGTGCAGGAGGCCCACAACAAATACTTCTTTGTCATAAAATTTATTTCTTTGGTCTGCAGATTATGCCCTAAATTAGATGAAGCCTGTAGACCTTGAATATAATCCAACAAATGCAACCGGATTACCATGCAGCCGTTTGAATATAGACATCAATGCCGTGCTTAAAATGGCCTCCATCAGAATAGTGTAAAAGAATTGAAGGATTAATTTTGCCTCGTGGCCCAGTTCCTGCATGCTTGGCCACTTCCCCCACATGAATTTGTCTCAATACATGGAGACGATAAAATGACCATCTCTCCAGGTACAGCCTAAGATAACAGGACAAACACTGGGACAGTGCCTCTGCAATTGCAGGGACCAAGATCTGTTGACCAAAGTGCTTTTCTTCCATAGCCCCGATGAGGCAACCATTTCCACAGGGACCCATAGGTTGCTGGTCAATGTCCACACCCATGTTCAACCAGGAGTGGGCTGAGAGTTCCTCCTTAGAGCTGCTGGATAAAATACTGTACATCCAAATACTTCAATGGGATGCACTCACACTAAAATACATAAATAAATAAATAAATAAATATATATATATATATATATATATAAATAAATAAATTCTAAAAAATTATACATTCTTTATCTTAAACTCAAATATAACTGAGTGTCCTGTACTTTTCTTTACTAAATCTGACAACTTTATGTCTATAGTAAGGAGAAAATGCTTCCTTCTTAGGGTTTTTCTTCTTCACTGGGTTAGGGAAGAAAGGAAGTCATACAAGATTTTTGCTTGTGAGTCTGTATTCTCCATGTGAATGTTCACTCATTTACAGGAAAAAGAACCTAGAAAATTGGTGTTTAGTCAGAGCAGTCCAGAAATCTAAGAACTCAAAGTAATTATTTTAGTTTGAAGTCCAAGAGTATGTATCCCCAGTGCCTATTCCCATCCATGCAACTATAACTAAAGAAATCGGCATAAAGGTTCATGCAAATGAGAATCAGGAAATTTCCACCTTTACCTTGGTTTTTTCTATAGAAAACAACTTCCCCATGCTTCTATTTTATCTTCCGGGATTTTAATGCTACCATATTGGATAATAATCTAAGGGGTGATTTTATTTTTAAAATCTGACCATGATTGAGCATCTCAAAGATAGATAGTCTTAAAGTAAATACATATTACAGTATACATATTGTAAATGTTCCCCCCCTAATTTTCATTACTATTTTAGGGTCAGACATATTCACAAATGGAAAAGCTCATTGTTTATATTATCTGAACTTAAGAATACTTGAAAAAAAACTCTTTTCTGTTAAATTAGTTTGTCTCTAGATGCTAAAATACTTAAAAGATCCACATGCAGTGATCTTTTTAGCTGGTCTCTTTAATTCCCCAGAAAGGGATTATTAAAGCACTAAGACTTTAGTGTAGATATTCTTATGTTGAGACTGGATTTCAGTCAGCATAAGCATTATGAATCTGAATTCAAGTCACTGGATAGTGCAAAACAAAATGGGGATATAGTTAGTTGTAGGAAGTTAGGATCATATCCAAGAAAAATATCATTTGCCCATAAATGAACCTTGGATCCATCCTGACTTATGCTCTACTCTACTCCCAAGGTGTCTTGTTTTTCATTGAAGAGGGGATTGATATTATTTAACCAAATACCCTTCCTCCCTTATCTTGGAGAGTGGGATCCATTCACCACTGGTACCATTTTGGTCTTAGTGCAGGCTGCCAAACAAACCCAATTCAGATAGCGTGGTAGGGTGCTGAAGAGCTTTCCCTGTTTACCACGAATTTGCTGTGTGACCTTAGGCAAATCAACTAACTTCTCTGGACCTCAGTTTTATCAATACAAGATGCCAAAATGGTACTGGATAGATTGTCAGTCTTACCAAGAAAAGAAAAAGAAAAACTTACATCATCAAGGCCTTATATCGTGTTCAGAAGAGAACATATATTTTCTCATCTATCATTGCCCTACTCT
Source organism: Herpailurus yagouaroundi (assembly GCF_014898765.1). Lineage (NCBI taxonomy): Eukaryota > Metazoa > Chordata > Mammalia > Carnivora > Felidae > Herpailurus > Herpailurus yagouaroundi. The sequence goes on from NW_024412394.1 coordinate 59,013,200, forward strand.
TTAAGAGTCACATGTTTTTAAGAAATTTATTTCATCTCTCTTTGCTTCGTAAACAGGGAAAAACAATAATTACTAGATTATGATGTCATGATAATAAAATGATGTAGCAAATGTGAAGCACTTAGAACAGTCTTGACACATAGATATTTGATAAATTTTAGCTATTATCATAGTTAATAATAGCCATTAGTCCCTTCAAAAGCATTTTTATTTTAAAGAAAACATTAAACTATATCAATATCCCTAGTAAGTTCTTGTTGTAATCAACATCTTTATGAAGATCTGGTTATTTTTGCTTCCTATTAATCATGTTCTACATAAACTTTTAAAAAGTAAAAATGCATATCATTATCAATTTCCCAGAATTCAGAGGAAATAAAGATACCCTTTTCACATATATTGTATTTAACAGATCAGGAAAAGAATTTTAGTTCCCCCTCCCAAGTAATCCCCATCTTTTGATATGTAACCATAAAGCAGTCCTTACTGAAGGTTTTGAAAAAAATACAAAAGGAGATCACACATCTCCAAAGAAGAGATTTTTGAAGGAATTTTTGAAATGCCAAATTAAAAGTTTTACGTCTCTAAATTGAGGTAATAAAAATACCTTTTTAAGATATTTAAACTGAGGCAATAAAAATACTTTGTAAATAAAAAGCATGCGTTATTTAATGGAGTAGATTGTAGCAATCTGTGGTGTGAACAAGAATTTCAACAAACTTCCTGCCTTAAGCTTTACAAAACCTACTGCCTACAGAAGGACACCTTTTCCTCTCCTGTTACCACTCATCTCCGTCACCACATTCCTGGTGCTGTTCCTGAATTTATCAGTTACTCAAACAATTTCTATTAACATGAGCTTCCCCAGAAGCATATTAAATCATTTAAGAAGGATTCAATCATTAAGTCATATATATATGTATATATATATATATATATATATACCTTGATTATTGCATTTGTATTATTTCATATTATCATTTTTTTTCTTTTTTGGAATGTAGAAAATGCTAGCTCTGGAAGTGGTTTATGTGACGAAAAACACATTATATTAAAAAAATCCACGTCAATCCAAAGTGATGGCATTAAGTGGAATCCAGTGTATCACGGAATACCTAATGCGCACAAGATGTGGAGCATGTCCCTTGGTCAGAACTTTTAAATACTAAGTAGCAGTGAGTGGGAGAAATAAATCAAATGGGAGGGTGGCTGGAATAATAAACAGGGGAGAGGCTTCATACTAACATCCCAGAAAAGCAATATGAAAAAGTGATCCTGGCTGTCATGAGCTATTACTGAGTGAAAAACTTCTTTTTAGCCCTTCTAACTTAAAAGGGGGGGGGGGCAAAAAAAAAAGCACTGGAGGAAAATAGCCTTCTTTCTTTGAGTCGCTCAGAAAAGTTGTCAGTAAAACCAACTGCCATGTATCATCTGTTTAGTGACAGAAAAAATATATATTGAGATCAAAGATAATCAAGGTACACCTGGTTATTATTTGTAAAGACTTAACAGTAAGTTTTTAATGATTAATTTATCTGCCACATAACGCCTTAATAGATCATGTGGAACATCAAGGGAGGAATGTGAAACTGCATTTCTAAAGCCTCTTTCTATGTCTCTGAATGATAATAGGCATGGAAGCCATCATTAGTCTTGTTAGACGATGGTTCCTTCAGGAATCTCCTATGTGTTACCTTTTAGAGGGGAGGTCAGGGAAACCACCCCCTGGGACTCCCCTGCAGGATACAACTAACACAAGCATAAACTGTATGGAAATGGCTAAATTATCTTCACTGAGACCTTGGCCTTTCACATCAATCAAGTCCTTCTGAACTAGTAAAACAGATAAGCACCCTGCTGGCAAAAGTGTTACTATCCTTATGCTTGTCATGACTGGCACTACAAATTTAACAATAAACGGGCAGTTATTTGTCTTACTTCTTTAAAAATCAAAATAAGCGTGCCATGTTGCTATTTCTCTCCGACCCTCCTGTAAAGACCCTTTATCCGGGAATCCGATCGTAGCTGCTATCAGAGCACACGGAGAAGGTAATATGCCTCCGACAAGCCACAACAAAGCAAACCAGGACCCCATGGCTGCCGTGTGGGAGGGGGCCGGCAGATTTATCCACCCTCACGTCTCAGCTTCCTGAGAGTGGAGCCTGTGTCAATGCCTCATCCTGACACCTAACTCATGGGGGAATTATAAGTCATCAATACCAATGACTGTAAAACACTTTGTAAATAAAAACGGCTTAGAAGTTCCAATTAACAACAGAAAGTAACCCTCTGGGATGTACCAGAGAGAAATAACTACAGCCATAAATAAGCAATGATGGGTTTAGGCTCACCTCTTATTTCAATGCCATTAAAAATGGGCCTCCTTCGCATCTCCCTTCTGAAGACCCCACTGTAATTTCTTGTCTTACCTACGTTACAGAGTGTCACGGCTTATGAGAGAAAGGGTTCAGGGAAGACATGGTTGAGCATTTCCTACTCTTTTAACATGAGTACTCCCACCCAACACACATACATTTTCTGATCTCTCCTTGCACGAGAAACGACCACAACAACCTGGTGGTTTAACTTAACTGACGTAGCCAACTGCATGACCAACTACAGATGTGCAGGAAAGAGGGCTGGGAAGCAAGAGGCCCAAGAAGTTGGGCACATCTTTAGTGTAGGTCATTCTTGCCCCATCTAAAACTTTCGTGAGCAGACACAATGGTTGTAAGTGTGGCCCGGAAAGTATCCACCGGGCTTGTAGCATGTTTCAGGTTCTGTGCTGGTCACTTCCAATATATCTCACTTGTACCTGTAAAGAACCAGAGGCTTCAGTAGCAATTTGGTATGACTACAATTAAATTGATAGCCATATGACATTATTTGCAGTGCCTTATAAATACAAACTCATTATTACTCAGAATAACCATTATTACTCGGAATAGTACTCAGAATAGCAGGTACTATCATCATCTACATTTTTAAGATGGGGAAACCCAAGCAGAGAGAGATTGAGACCGGAACTCTAGGGTCTGTGCTTTTAACCACTTCGCTAAGCTGGAATAAGAGCCCCAATCTCCCTACTCCACAACTAGCGTCTAGGGTCTCCGCTGGATTATACAAATTTAAAAATAAGCAAATAAGACAGGGTGGTATCTTCTTCAGTTGTTCGCATGCCTGGACAATGACGGATAGGCAAACACTATAGGGTGGCAGGAATCATAGGAATGTGCAAAATAGTTGGGAAATGTAAATAAGGGAGCATTTAATTCAGACTGGAGTCTTTAGAGAAATCTTTTTCAAAAAGATAATGAGTTTTGGTTTCCATTTCCTCTGAAAATCTCGTTATATGTCCCCCCGTTTAACTGTTATATATCCCCCTGTCTTACTGCAAGCATTCTTGTAACCTTGGGCATAAGTGTGCACGGCGTGTCCACAAGGAGTAATTTTAAATATCAAATCAAATCAAATTAGTACCACCCTTAGCTCCTGCCAAGGCCATTGCAAGATCAGAGCCCACAGCAACAGGACACAGGTTTCCAGAGCTTGACCAGAAACCAAGGTCCAATCCTGGGGAATTCATGGGGGCTTCTGGTATAGAGTAGCCACCAGGCATCTCCAGAGCAGCTTCAGCTGGCTGGTGGGTTTGGCTGGTGCTCTGATCATCCCAGACGTCATAATAGGCAGAGACACTGACTATCCTGCACTGAGGGACTGTGAGGGGAGGGCGGTGCTTGCTCTGCACTGCAGAGACCATCTCTAAGGTGAATGTCACCTCCGACCTGTGAGGAAGATGCACTTACAAGGAGAGCCATGCCAGGGTAGGTGTTTGGGAAGATGAGCTAGGGAGAAGGGTGGGGGGCGACTCCGACAGTGTGCTCAGCTTCTGCTTGGTCTTTGATCTCCCTCTACCGAGGGAGGGATTCGCCCCCAGGAGGAACAGACCTGAGTTGAAGTCGGACGCTTAACCGACTGAGCCACCCAGGCGCCCCAGTCTTAGTGGATTTTTTTTTTTAATTTTTTTTTCAACGTTTATTTATTTTTGGGACAGAGAGAGACAGAGCATGAACGGGGGAGGGGCATAGAGAGAGGGAGACACAGAATCGGAAACAGGCTCCAGGCTCTGAGCCATCAGCCCAGAGCCTGACGCGGGGCTCGAACTCCCGGACCGCGAGATCGTGTCCTGGCTGAAGTCGGACGCTGAACCGACTGCGCCACCCAGGCGCCCCCTTAGTGGATTTTTAAAGTGCTGATTTGATTGAACTATCTCGGGTTGAGGAACAAGACATTAATATTGGGGAGAGAAGTATTTTCATGAACTGGATTTGCCAGCTGTCTCCTGATGGCCAAAATCAAATGTGAAGTGGCTATTGTCATTCAGCATATTCCCAGAATTCAGATTTTATAACTTCCTTGCCACTTACCAAATCAAAATCAAAGTATCCCAAAGTAGATCCAAAGGGACATTGGTAGATTTTAGAAGAAGAAATACTAAAAACCTGAGTGCCAAGTTAATTTGGAAAGGCTGAGCTAAATAAACATTAAATAGGTTTCTTTACTGCAGGGCTTCTCAGAGCTTTTGTTATGCTAATGTGCACTGTAAATTCCTGAAAACTGTTGAAGTCATGAAGCATTTCCAAATTTCATATTTATCCATAGAATCATTTTTTTTTTCACCAAAGCATCACACAGGGCTAGTGACCATAGAACGCATTTAGGGAAATATTGTTCTAAAATACTATTCTAGAAACACTATAAACAAATATACTGTTTCCCTCAGGATAATTAAAAAATGATTTGGCAAATACAAATCCATTATTTTCACCAAAACACTCTCTAATTTCAAGAACTGTGACATTGGTGAGGATATTAAATCAATTCTGCCAGGTTGCTTCATCAGAAGCACCAGAGTTTCATACCAGTGAAAACGTGTCTGAACTTTACCCAAAATCTGTGAAATCACTTTCAAGTAAATGGGACTAGTCTGCAAACAAAATAAAATGTACACCTGTCACTGCCATTCATTTCCATAATCACAGTTTATAAATTTACATGCCATGAAAAGCTTTATTCATGTTCATATGGTGTGAAACTTGCAGGAGAAACTTCAAATTAATTACCTGTCTTAAAACAAAGCAATTTAATTTTATCACAGACAAAAAAGGGAATTTATTCACAAGTCACAAAACTTCTCGAAATACCGTCATGAAATAAGACCTAGGAAAAGTGGCTTGTGGCCATGGCTATTGTCCATAGTCTTACAGCCTTGGATCAGGTCTCTCCAGCTTAGCCTTTGGAAAATCTCAAAGGTAGACGTGACCCAACACGATGATCCCTTTCTCTGAGTTTACTCAGAAATTTCCTCCACAATCTACACAATCTGGTGACTTTTAGAACCAGAAGTTGAACAGCTGAGATAGTCCACCCCTAATTTGCCCTCACAACCTCCGTAGACACCAGTTGAACTCATCTCAGAATCCATTTGGGTGGGCATGGAAGGGACTCCAGGGACTGAGGTTTTTTTTTTTTTTTTTTTTTTTTTTTTCTTTCCTTGGAAGTATTTTATTTCACACTGAAATAAGCTGATTAGTATGTAGAAAAGCAACAGTCTCTTGATTTCCACAAATGTGTTTTGATTTTTTATTCTGGGCCTCAAGTTCCTTCCTGCATACATTTAACTGCAGCCCACTCCAACACTGGGTACATTTACTGGGTCGAGGGGTTGTGGGGGGTGTACTTCTCCTTGGAATCTTGCTTACATTTGCATGTAAAAAGAAAGAAATGCTTTTGAGTAATTAGTCATCTGAAATTCTGCACCATGAGGAAAAAATTTGCTTTTGGATATTTATGGGGAGAAAAATCCATATGGACAATGAATACAGTATTGATGTGTTGGGGGGAAGGGTTGGGGGCATAGCACATTATGTTGAATTCCACCCAAACAATGGTAAAAGTAATATTGCTACTTTCTCATAAACAATAGCTACTGTGGAAAATAGCACAAAGCTGGTTTTTTTTTCATAAGTTAAATTTCTTATATTAATTCCATGATTTAAAAAAGCTCTTTATTTTTGACCTGATATTTTCATGCCATATTGAAGAAACTCATGATCAATATGTATTGATTTGATCACTAATTGCATTAATTTTGCTTTAGAAATTAGAAAGGCTCTAATGAGAATGTGAAGTCACTTCAAGATAGTGCATTATGGGCAGACTAATTTAGCTGGACTCTGTGCATCAGATTATTTCATTATGAACCATCAATTACCATACAAACGGATGAGATAAATAGCTTTTTTTCTGAGAAGATTTACATTTTTGAATTCATCTATAAATTTCAAGAGCTTAAGTTAATTTATATCCCATGACCATATTTAATATACAAATAGTTCAGTCATGAATGCATTATCTGCATAAACCCTTACTCTAGCCTTTCATATTATGCTTTGAACAACAGTGGAAACACTTTTTAAAAAATATTTGCCCCTGCTGCATTTAATCTCTTAAAGAAAAATGTGAAATGAATATTTCTATTAAAATTCTCCATACCATCACTTAGCAATTGGTACAATAAAACCAAGAGAGCAAGATGGATAAATGTTGTTCAAGGTTTATAAAATTGTTAAGAATATGAAATAGGCAAGCTGATTTTGAAATTGAGTGCAGATGCTAAAATAACATCCCAAGAAACAAGAAGTATAGAGGCTTTTAAATTTTGTGAGTGTATTTCTGCTCTTCTTAGAAACCTACCTGTTCAATTGAGTCCGATAAAAAGACTCCAGAAGGAGAGTTCTCTTCAATAAAATTCCACCTAATTTGATTTTGGGGAGCTTGAGTGGAGTGGTATTGTGGTGTATGGGAGAAATGTGGCCAGAGGCAAAACTGCAGAAAAATTTAAGATGTCCAGAGTTCTGGGTATCTTGAAGAAAATCAATGCATCAAAATGAAATCCATGAAACATTTCAGAAATAAATATTCAAAAGCTCATTCTATTCTCAAAATGTGTTTGTATCGACAATGAAGGAAGTGAAATAGCTAACACTGATAGGTACCTCATACAGCCCTGGGAAGTTCTGAAATGGTAATGATAATGAAGATGCTGTCTACTTTTCTGCCATTTAGTATTTAGTGATACAATCATGAGCACACAGTTTTGGTATTCCATTTCTACAGTTACAATTATTGTACATTTATGAATTTAAAGACGTCAGAAAACAGTCCAAAGTTAAATTTAGTTGCTCTTTCATGATCTTGTTCACTGACAATATAAGATGATGTATAACATGATATCCACCCCCCCCAAAGAATCAGTGAAATGTGCATTTATCACTTAATCTGGGATAAAGCATATCTCACAAGCAAAGATCCTATGAGAGAATGTCAGAGTTGAGGAACTCACTAGAAATCAGCTAGCTCCTTGGCATTCATGGATCAGCATCTGGGAACCAGTGTGGACTCTACACCTTCACTGTAGGCTTCCCAAATCCAAATGTGAATTAATATGATACCCAGAAGATTCACCTGTGCATTAAAATTTGAGGATAGTGGTCTAGTCTCTCCTTATTTTTTTGTACAGACATGGCAGCTAAGGCCAAAAAAAAAAAAAAAAAAAAGCTTAAGAATTGTTCAAGGTGGCAAAAATTAACTCCTACAGGTCTCTAAGGCTGAAAGCTTCAGTGGTTAAAATATGATGCTAAATAGATCCCAGTAAGGGATTAGGTCTGTAAGTCACAGTTAACTTTGTTGGTGGTTGGATGCTGGCTCAATTTCCAGCCGGCTTTGGGAATTGCTTGCCATGGCTATAAAGAGGATTTTTGAGAACATGTCCGCATACTGTAAGGACAATTTTGCTACATTTCTGCTCCTCAGAAACATTTCATCAGTCAAGTCCATGAGCAACTGCCAGTGTCCTACAACTGCAACCCATATTTTATACAGATAATTCAAAGTAAAGGAGACTAGTTGCATCATCAATTTATCTACTCAGAAAACAAAGTGTGAAAGTCAAATGTGACATATTTGTCAATATTTCACCACATAGAGATGAAAACGGAAAGGAAAGTAATAAGTGGAGGAATTTTTAGTGTGGCTACCTACAGCTGAGTATGTGTAAGGCAAGTAAACAGTGGCCCCGTATAGACACAGCTGAGGGCACTTAATTAGTGACAATTACAACATTGTTCTAAGCTGCCTGCAACCTTGCTCTTTCCCTTTAGATAAACTCTTTTAAGTAAATACAATGTCAAGAAAATGGACAAGCCCTTTGACTTGCCAGAGAAGAATGAAAGTGGCATATTCTTTTATCAATTGAAACGTGCTTTTTTCAACTAGACTTGTTAAGGGAAATTAGACTTAACGTTTACTAAAAATCCATACAGCCTACAATCTACACATTATTTACACTACTTAGTGTTAAATGTGCAGCAAATAGTCTTTCCGCAAAGAAATTATACTAATAATTATCACATAGAAAATCTTATGGTTAGAGCCTTTCAGAAAATAAATACCTATAAATACAATTTGAGAAATAGTTTCCTGATTCACTGATGTTTAATAATTTATAAGGGAATAAACAATCTGATGCTTTGCTAATTATCATCTGAAGTGAGAACGATGTCCAGGAAATGTTTTGACCAGAGCATGGTGAAATTGATATACATCACCCTAACACATGCTGAACTAAGGTCTGGCTCACATGGATATGATCTCATGTAGAGATCATAACAGGTTATGCATGCATTTCCGTTTAAGGCAGTATTCATCTCTAATATGAAAAAAGGTATGTTTAAAAATAATATTAATGGGCAATTAAAGTTATGGGCAGGAAAGGGTATTTAAATAATGTGGAAATAGGGCAGTCAGATTTCACAGGCTTTACAAAGAAACTTCAAACATTAGTCCAAGGAGATATCTATCTATCATCTATCTATCTATCTATCTAATCTATATCAGCTTTTAGCATACCTTTAAATACAAAAGAATAATAAATATGCATTTTTAATTACAGGTGACAGAGAAAGGAAACATTAAAATCATAGCTAATTATCTTGAAAAACTGTACTTTTCCTATTCTGCCAACTCCAAAGGTTTAAATCAGTATAGAGGCTGTTCTCAAGAAACTGAGAGAGAGGCCATAGGGATTTTAGTTTGCATTTACTGCTTCACAGTAGCCAAAAAATAAATGTTAGCATTTGCTATTTCATAACATCCTGATAACTCTTTCAAAGACATATATGTGGTGGTTGTTCTTGTATTGAGATTGGCATGGGAGGATGCATTCGTTCAGTGCCATTTACCTGTTCTCACCTGGTTCTTTTGAGACCAATGGCACAGGAAGGGCTCTCATACTGACCCGTCTACAAAGTATTCTAGCTAACTTTGGTAACCAGTCTCAATCAATCCACCAACATTCAACAATTCCTTATTTTGCCTTTAGCAAGACATTTTATATGTAGTTGTATGGGTTTTTCAATGAAAAAAAGAAAAAAAGCCTTCTTATCCGTGAAAGCACTCTGCACCTGGGGTTCTTGAGTATCCTTACAAAATACATACTGCACTGCATTCACCAAGGATGGCTAAAAGTGTGAACTGAATGGGGAGTTTAGGGGAGACAACTTCTATTTTATGGACACATGTTTGCCTTTCCCCACACTGGCCCTCTGTCAGTGTGCCTCCCTCTCCTCCCCTCCTTCCTTCTCAGCTGCCCTTTGAAACACCTCTCCAATGTCCTCTTCCCTGAGAAGGCTGTCTAGACCAGCCTCAGGGAGAGTTTTGTGCTGCCTGCTCTAAGCTGTCGTGGTGCCTCTTACACACATCGAATTAAGCCCTTAGCATACTGGATTTTAATTCTAATTATTGAATCATTAGAGTTGAGGTGTCGCTACCATCTCTGTATCTGCAGCACTTTACAGCAAGATATTTTTATTAAATGAGTGAACATGTGATAAAAGTCCCTTAGAAGGCATTCCAGATATTTGGATCCCTATAAATCCAAAGATATTCATACTCTAGTTGCTACTATGATCCTTGATTGTTCTGTTTTGGAATGGGGTTTAAAGCAGTTTCAGGTTAGTAGAACGAGACCCCATTTTCCTGATAGCACTGCCCCATTGGGCCAAGTCATTTCATAAGACAATAATCAAGGAAGATGTAAATGGGTTGTGGCACAGTCCTTAGCTGACTAGCCCTGAGCAAGTAATTTAATCTCTTTAAGCCTCATTTTTCCCACCTGTGAAATGGAGATAAATAACTGTGACCTACTTCATCCAACTATATGGATAAGTGCGAGAGTATTTGTAAAGTTGAGCACAGTCCATGACATATTACAAATGCTTAACGCATGTAGCTATTAATAATAATATCATTATTATTGATTAAAGACAATCCATAACTTCTGGTATACTTTGGAAAAGTCTCAGATGAATAACTTTATTAATTCTCTCATTCAACAAACATTTATTTACACCTGAGTAAATAACTTTTTAGCTATTCAACCTCTCTTCTGGGAAACTAGTGCATACTAGGGGCTGTATGGAATAAGACATTGTATCAGACCTAAGTGAGTTTATAACCGTCACTCAGATGGTGAGTTTATAACCAAGAAATAGGATAAGAAAAGCAATATATATATATCTGTCATACAAGGAAGAAGGCAAAACATACCATGTGACTGATGAGAACAAGGCCATCACTCCTGAAGCCAGCAGTGCTGCCAAGAAATGAGGGTCAGGCATTTTCTTCTCCTTCACCACTTGCATCAACACGACCCGCAGGTCACCTGCAGGATGGAGGATGGAAGCGGGAGCTCCTCCAGTCCTCTGCCTCCTGTAGAGATAAAAAGAGCCACAAACACTGTGCAAAGACCCTGACTGATGCAAGTCTTGTCTTTGTTGCTTTCCCAGGAAGCGTGATGTGTGTTCAATGGATCTGCTTTTATTGTTGGTGTAAGTCATTGGATGGGAGGGAGTAGGGAATGTTCGACCTATTAAAAAAATGATACAAGTTAATTTCTTCCCAAATGATGTCAAAGCTTCTTTTATTTAACTTGGCACATGTCCTCAGGTCACACCAGGCACACACAAGACTTGACAATAAATGCTTTGCTGGTGGTGATGACTTCCTTCTGGTCTCACAGAGCAAACGCATTAAAACCCAAGAAAAACTCTAGGACTCTGCTTATTTTTATGGAACTATATTTTTAAGGTCCAATCCAAGTGGTCATTAAATGAGTTCAGAGAATAATTGAGATGACCTTAACCTAGAATTTTATTGCCCTACTAACATATTAAAAACTGAACATCAAGAGAAACTCCTTCCCACCAGTTATTACCTTGAAATTATGATCAGCTCACAAGAAAGGGGCCCTCCAAATAAAGCTATATTAACTCTTTGTTAACAGCACAGTCGCACTACCCGTGAGGTTTTCTTACTTATGAGGAGCACTGAATGCATTTCTCCAAGCCCTGACTCTGCCCCTAAGTTCCTGGGACCCTGAGGCTCCACATGATTCCACAGCTCTATCATGAGCAGGTCAGAGAATGAATATTTCCTTCGTGGGCTTGTTTGCCTAAATACGCACTACTCGCTCGATTTTCTTTCTCCTCTAGCTTAAACCATGGCAACACCACATCTGGCAGGTGGCTCTTGAACTGTTCTAGCAGAGCAATGTAAGAGTTGTGGTTATTCACATTCCTCACGACCAGCAGAGGGAGCGAAAGTGCACAGCAATTCAACTTTAATGAAATAATATCTTGAAGTTCTATTTCATCAACATAAAATCTGCCCGTGTGTCTGGGTGAAGAAATATGGCAAGCGTGATATATTTGCTTGCTGTCTGTTAATGTTTCTACGTGGGAGGCCACTAAAAATCCGTGGGGGAAAGAAAGTCCACCTGCCCACAATATTCTACTGTGCAAAAATGAAGGAGGAACCAAAGAATCCTGTGGCTATAGGGAAGTGGCAGAGAGGTATCAGTGTCCTGGTTGGGAATGGAACTTGCATCTCCTAATTGGACCCCTGGTTTATGATTTCACTCATCCCCATGAAGGTAGATTTAGGGATAACTGATAAGCTTTCAAACAGAATAAAACCAGATTAACCAGCCATGGTCTCCACTGCCCCCCCCCCTAATTTTTCTCTCCAGCTAAGTTGTCCCTCGCCACCAGCCCACATGCTGCTTTCCATGAGAGAACATGTTCTTCCATCTTAGGGTGAAAGCTGAAGCCTTTCAAATGCACTATACCACATAAGCATTACTCTTCTGTCCTCCGTATCTCTGCTTCTCAGTCTACTCCAGCCCCACTGCCCCCCACCCCTAGTGCCGTTCCTCACACACATCAGGTTTCTCCCATCACAAGCTCTTGGCACTTGCTGTTCCCTCTACCTAGAACATTACTCCCTAAGATAGCTGCCAGGCTCCCTCTCTCTTCTTCCATTTGCCTCACAAATTGCAACTTCCTTGACCTTATTTTAATTGCAAACCATCCCCTTTCCACTTTCCCTCCTGCTTTATTTTCCCCATCTGACATACTATGTTGTAGGACTTACTATCCACTTGTTTACTGTCCTCACAGTACAGGGATTTCTTTCATTTTGTTCACTGCTGTTGCGTGAATGAGCAAATGTGTGAATGAATGAATAAAAGAGTAAGTGAGCCTTAAATTTAGTTACATATGCAGCATTCAAAGGAAAGAAATGCAAGTTTCCTCTAACGAAAGTGACATTTAATGCACATCGTGGTTCTTTCAGTCTTACCTAAAAATAATTTGCTTCCATCAGTGCTTCAAGGTCACTGTATTGATTGAGGCTCCTACTGTTTGACTCTGAGAGCAAGTGTGTTCATAACTTTATCATATTGCCACAAGTATTACTTCCTTTGTAAGATAATGCTCCAGTCACCTCCTTCTACCATGATGTCTAATTACCTCTCTTGGGGTCTCACATTCCTTTGTGAAAAGCTAACATTAGCTGATATATAACACTCATCATAGTCTTTGCATGTTTGGTATGTGTGACCAAATGCCCTTTAATATGTTCCATACTAATATTATATGAATATTAGTGAATAGCATACATTTCTATGGGACCTCTTAAGTAAATATGTATTTAGTTGGTTATGTTTTATGCATATTTAGAATTTGTTTGCATTATCCAACTTCACATGTATTATTTACCTGGTGGGAATATTTAGCTTTCGTTCACTCTATTTTATCCTATGGATAAATTCACATATGTTTTACAATATGCATAACATTTCCACTAAATCATCCTGATGTCTGGTATATTTATCACTTTTTATGAGGTGCTTATCTACACTGAGGCATTTACTTAATCACTCGTTCTTTGTTTATTTGCTTTTTGCCTTTCCTCACTGAAAACAAGTATCTGTTGGGGAAAAAAAAAAAAAAAGATGTGTGGGAGTCTCCAGGAAAGCAAGCTCTACAAAGAGACATAGCAGATTATTCCTGAAGAAAAATTCATGTGTTAAAAATCAGTAAAGCATAATTAATTTCTCAAAAGTTTTCTGTTTTCCTTTACAGCTTATAAAAAGAAAACTCTCATATTATGGTCACAGGGAAATCTAAATGCATAATCTTCATTATTTTATTCTCAGTTTTAATTGAAGCAATTAAAGTTGTTAAGTGTTTAATTGCTTCCTATTTCACACTTAAAAATCTGGTCATTTATTTTTAAAGTTAAGTCAGAAGGACTAAAATTGGCAATAATTTAGAAGCTAAAGGAGGTGGATGAATAATTTGGTTGTATTTTCCTGTTCAATCAGCATCTCATGGGAGTTTAGAAATAATTCTATTTATCTTTCTTATGTGAGGCTAACATAGTTGACTTACCGCAAGCCATTATATCCAACTAGTTTGCTGATTTGTTTGCAGACTATTTGATTATGTTCTTATTTTTTTCATTAAAATTTTTATGAAAGCTAAGTGGCAATTTCATGTTGGAGAAATAAAGCGGTGAAAATCACTATCATATATCCATCATTAAAACAGAGCACTTGCGACATCGTGCTCCAGTATATCACAGCTTCGTGCACCAATGCTTCCAACTTGTGTAAAAATCTTTTAAGAGGCATTTTGGACGGGAGTTTCTCTACTATGTCTACACTAAAGGAATGCACGTGATTGCTGCTAAAATTGCAGAACACTTTTATATCTGTTGGAAATCTAAAGAGATTCATTTTTATGGATTCTCTGTCTTAGAAGACGGACGTTTAGGATGTTTAAATTTCATTTTGAAATATCTGTTGCTCACAAGAAGTTGCCAAAATAGAGAGGCTCTGTGTATGCTTTGCGCAGCTTCTCCCATGGAAAAAACTTGTATAATTGCAGCACTTTAATGGATTTTTAAAGTGAAAAGACTTTTGACCAGCCCGTGACTTCTGAGGCAGGACCCTTACAAAGACACAAAATCCAGCCCCACTGCTTGTCTCTAAGAAGCAGAAACCAAATGTTGTGATTCTTTGGGTAGCCTCAGAATTTCGGCTACAATGTTCTGTATTTCCATCTGGCTTCCTCAAATGAGTTCCGCTCATAATTTGACACATTAGCCAAAGAGAAAGTCAGGAACAAACAAGCAGTGGTGATTAAATATCTCTTCGCTTTACTCCTGGAGAGATGTTAATGAGACGTGTGATTTCTGAGGCTTATCAAGGACATTAATTTGTAAATTTCTGGGTACTTTAGAATGGTCATAAGCATGAGGACAAAGTCTGTCGCCTATCTGTCCATCATGAAACTATTCTTCTGAATTTTATAGTCTAGTATTTATGTAGCCATTTCTCTAGTGAAGACTGAAGATTTTTTTAGTCGACTCTTCTTTTTCTTAGATAGAATAGAGAGTTACTTTATCTGAAAAGATGGGTTCTACCTTGTCTGATGAACTGCTGGGGAAAAGTGAAGTTGATTCAGAAGTAACCTTGCTGCCCTCTTTTATTTTTTCTTTTTGGTTCTGAGTCCAAGAACCTTTAACCTTTCTGTCTTGGAATGAATTTGGCCTGTCTCATTCTGTGTATAATCTCCTGGGTAGCTCACTTTTGGGTTCAGTATAGGACATAATACCAAACCTTTGTGACTGGAGCAATTAAAAACAAGGTAACCTCAAGGAAATAGAAATTAAAACACATTCATTGAATATCCACCACAATGGTTAAAAATGAAAACAAACAGAAAATGCCAAATATTGGGAGGAGGTAGAGGAACTAAAATGCTCGTGTATTACTGGTGTGAGTGTAAATACTTATAACCACTCTGGAAACTGGCTCATCTGCTAAATCTGAACATATGCACACCCTATGACCCAGAAATCCTGCTCTTAGCTCTATCTCCAGCAGGAATGTATGTGTGTATGTGCATACTTTCATCAAAAGAGATGTACTAGAATGTTTATAACAGACTATTCAGAGTAGCCCCCCACCCCCTTCTCCAAGGAAGGAAACTATTCAATTGCCTGTCAGCAGCAGAATGAATGAGATGTGCTGTGTTCATCAACGGAACACTGCACAGCAGCAAGAAGGAACAAACATAATACATGACAAATGTGAATGAATCTCATAAACGTGATAGAGAATGAAAGAAGCCAGACACCACATAATACATCCTGCATAATTCCATTTATTTAAAGTATAAAACTAAGCAAAACAGGAGAGTGGTTACCCTTGGTGAGGAGGGTTAGTGACAGGAAGGGGCCATAAGGAGAACTTCCGGGACACTGGTCATGCATGCTCTGTTTCCAGGCATGGTATAGGGGTGCTCTGTCTGTAAAAGTTCATCTTCTTATACACCTGACTTAGGACTTTCTCTGACAATATTACCCTTGAGTAAAAGGTTAAGAACAAAAATGAGGTATAGTCTCCTGCTGGCTTTCTCTGTCTTGTAGCCCTCCTTCAGACTGGGTCCTAGTCTTCTCCAACTTCCTTTATACTTGGACCTAGCGTACTCAGTGTGTGTTCTCTTTCCAGGTGGTACTTGCCTGCTCAGCATGGCCATCTCTGTCCCAGGAAGAGGGCAGTGCCATTGGGAAAGGAGAAAGGAGAAAGGAGAGCCACGACCAAGTGTGAAGGTCTCCCCAGCCCTCCAAAGGGTTAATGGGACCTGACAAAGGAAACAGAAAGGTCCTTGTGTGTGTAGGATTTAAATTATGATTTGTGAGAATCTGCTTCCAAATGAAATTTCCCCCAGTGAAAGTTTAAAGGATAAAAATAATCTTTACTTAAAAAAATCATTTATAGTCTTCTTAAAATACTTATGTCAACTCTTTAACCACTTCAGCAATACCATCTCCTCCTCATTTTCTTCTCTATTGATTGATTGATTTGAGAGAGAGATAGCGTGTGAGTGTGGGAGAGGGCCAGAGGGAGAGACAGAGAATCCCAAACAGGCTCGCACTCAGTGCAGAGCCTGATGAGGGGCTTGATCTCATGACCCTGGGATCATGACCTGAGCTGAAATCAAGAGGTGGACACTCAACTGACTGAGTCATACAGATGCCCCTCTCCTCTTTGTAGAAATTGTTATTTGGGAACGCCTGGGTGGCTCAGTCGGTTAAGCATCGGACTCTTGATCTCAGCTCAGGTCACGATGTCACAGTTCATGAGTTCAAACCTCACATCAGGCTCTGCACTGATAGCATGGAGCCTGCTGGGGATTCTGTCTCTCCTTCTCACTACTGCTCTCCTGTTTGTGCTCTTTCTCAAAAATAAAAAATAAATAAACTAAAAAATTGTTATTTTAAAAGTGATTTTTCTCCACTTCTTTTCAGGCATAACAATTTTAATTATTGTCCCATTTTCCTGTAAAAGTGGTGACTACAGATAGGACAGGAAATGATTTTGCCCTTGTGGTGCACAATAGTGTGGCTTGTAAAGAATTATCCAATATCATTAGCCTGGGAGAGGTTCCCTCTCTTCTAATTTTGTGACAGTTCTATATATTTTTTTCTGTGACCTTGGTCCTAACAGCAACTTAGAATACATATTCTTTCAATACTTCTTTATTGCACACCCTCTTGGTGTCAGGCACCATTATAGGCACTGAGGACATAATGATGACAAAACAGATAATTAAATGGATAATATAGCTCACTGTAGCTGAGAGCTTCCCATAAATAACAAGAAGCAAGATACTATCAGAAAGAAATTAGGATCATGAAGAAAATAAATCAGAATAACAAAGAGCACATGGAGGCAGGGGACCAGAGACTCCTTTAGCTGGACTGGATGCAGAGGGAAGGCCTCCCTGAGCAGGTAATGTCTGAACTGAGTCCTAGGTGACAAGAAACAACAGCCATGAGAAGACTGTATGTACCTGAGATAGCATCAGACACAGGCTGCAAAGAACATCAATTACCTGCCTTCTTCAGACCAGCTATATATGTAAATATATATGTCAAATATATAAATCATTGAAAAATACTTCTGAGAGGCCAACATTTAAGATGGTGAGTTGAATTGAAGGAAAATGTAGGGGTGAATAAAATATGAGATTGCAACAGAGTTAAAATAGCCTTATGTGATTAACACTCTGTTCCTATATTAAATGAAGAAAAAAATATTTCCATTTATAAGTATTAGGGACATATACATAAATCCGTAGAAAGTTACAAGCTATCGATCTAGTAACTAAAGAAAATTATTTTTTTTGAGTATATTTCCCATGCTGCACTTTTCATCTCTGTGACTTATTTACTTTGTACCTTCTAATCCCCTTCACCTATTTCACCCATCCCCCACCCCATGTCCTTCCCCTCTGGCAACCTCTGGTTTGTTCTCTGTATTTATGCGTCTGTTTCTTCGGTTGTTTGTTCATTTGTTTTGTTTTTTTAGATTCCACATATAAGTGAAATCATATGGTATTTTCTTTCTAAGGAGAACTCTTGAAAACTGTCTTTGGATAATAACACAAAATCATGAATTGGTAATTTTTAAAATTCCAATAAGTGCTAACTCAGCAGACCTACATGTTGGATTTGGTAATCAAACTAAATACTACTATTTCTGGATGTAAGACGTAAGTGGTCGATTGCTTTGAAAATTTAGGCCTTATGATTTATTAAAAATCACTAGGAAACAGATGATGAAAAATGAATGAAGTTTCTGAAAATGTTTTTCATTTTTCTGAAAAATACTTTCATTATCATTATCTTTAGCAAATTTAATCTAAAAATCACCTACTTTTTCTGAGCTTTGAGTCAAAAATAATAAAACACTGTAGAATCTGGGAGAATTTCTGTATTGGCCAAGAGAATTTTGAAGCGGTGAAGTCTGATAAGAAAGGAAGTGAGGGGTGAGCGAAGGTCTCCAGCCAAATGGGACAGAAGAAAGAACCCAACTAGTTGTGACAAATAGAGAGAGAGCAGCTGCTGACCAGCTTTGTGACCTTATTTATTACCTGAGGAGGAGAGCTGGCCAATGACAGAAAGGAGGAAAACCATATCCTCCCTTGGGGACAAGGTATAAAGATCAAGGGATCTGTGAAGTCTTGCATGTCCCGCAATGATGATGACGGTAATAATGACCACAGCAGTCCCTAGAGTGTGACACCAAAGTGAAGGGGAGGAAAAACATACCCACAAGGAAATGAGGAGCATTTTGCAGCAGATGGAAAGCCTTCATTTGATTTCAAGTTCTTTTGACAGGAAACCCATGCTTCTCCTAGATTACAACGGTGTCCCTTCCCATCATATCCCTTGGTTAGAACAGAAGTTAGGGGATGCGCATGGGATTTTCTTTAAGATTCTTTGTATTGGAGACGATGGGGAGGGGGCACCCATACACTGGTAGCTCTGTCCTTCCCTCTGTGAAAATATACCATATCCCTATATTAAGAAAAGAAAAGCATAGGGGAGAAGAGAGTTTGGCAGATGTTACCATAATGCAAAAATTATACTGAGTAAAAGGAAAGTCCACTCTTGAGGTACGCTCTCTCTCAACTCCATAAGGTGTCAGACGAAAAGATATTCTGACTGTTAACTCAGACTTACATTCTGTTTTTCCTTATCTTCTCCATCACTTCTCAATCATGAATTAATCATAGCATTGGCCACATTTTACCGTGTTTTGAATCCATTTTCATGGATCTCTCTATCCATTTGAATAAATATGCTCTGATATATATCATATCACAAAGAAGGGACTTTCTAAATTGTAAAATCTTAAGCAGAAGATGAAAAAAAGCACATGGAGAATTGGGGGTCCAGGAGTAAGGCTATTATTGTACATTCTTCTAAAGGAAGCTGAAGCATACACATCCCAGGATAGATTTGGGTTTCATTCTTTTTGATTATTGCAAAAAAAAATTGTGAAACTGGGTAAAAGTTTGTCTTTTATTTTGGAAGCAATAATACTCATAAAAAATGCTAAGTGTGGGCTACAGAAGGCCACCCATGCACTGATGTGTCATATGAAGTGAGGACCCCACAAGAAGGTAGAAACTCTGCACACTGAAACCCCACCTCAAAAAAGAGGATAAATGATAGCTGCTTAAAAAAACTTTTGCCTGCAAGGTTTTCAGGACCCAAGACACTACTGAAATAAAGAGTTTACGAAAGCAGTCAGAGCCAATGTTATATTGCACATAGCAGCTGCCACTGAGTCTCTGCTTATGGAAGGTGTGAAAGCGATGCTCACACATTGGTACCCACAGCCACAGCCTCCCTAGAGGACAGCGGTTGGCAGCAAGAGTCATCTGTGCAAAGAAGTGACTCACACTGAACAGAAGCAGTCAGCCAGGGCAGGGAGCCATGACTCATCACCGGGACCTCTCAGCTGCCCCGATCTCCTTCTTCCCCTCCCAAGGCAAACCATTTGGAAAAGACTGGATGTTTTCTCAGTATGAATTAAACTCAAAAGATAGAAATTTATTTTTATTTCTATCATTCAGTCCACTTACGCTTAAGAGACTGTTATTTTGGATGCCACATTGCTGAAGCAACTAAAATTCCCAAGCAGAAAATATCTGGAAATAAGACATAATTCTGCTTAAGCACCATTCCATTTGGATACTAGTCAGATTTTGCTGTGTTCTCTGCAATAGCATTGGATTTGAGAAGTCAGAAAACATAGGTTTATTTTAGGATCATGTATTAAACATATGACCTTCATCAAATCATTTAACCCGTCTCTGTTTCCTGATTTGTAATACAGGAATCATTGCATTTGCCCTGCTTACCTAACAGGGCTGCTATGGGTATAGTATTGAATAATCACTTGCCATTAAATCACTTGTCATTAATAAAATACAATTTAAATCCAAGGCTGTTTTCTCAAAGTTCTCAGCTCAGACCTCAGTCGTGCCAATAACTTCTTGGACCTTTTCTTTCACCCAGGCTGGCATGGATCCTTCCTTCTTCAGCAGCACCATGCCGAATGGAGCTGTGCACATAAGCCACTCAGCTGGAGGTTACATCTCTGGCCTCCATACTGTGCCTGTGGAACAAAGTTCTGACCAATGATATGTGATCCCAATGCTTGGAGCCACTTTCTGGTTGTTTAAAGGTGGCTCATGTCCTCCCCTCCCCCAGCCCCTCACCTCTTGCTCTCTGGACTTTAGTCATTATAGAGATGAAATGGCCATCTCAAACCACAAAAAGAGAAGCAACATGTGAGACTGGCAAGCAGTAGGATGGAAAGAGCTCCAGTCTTAAACCCTGTGGAGCTGCCATAGCAGCCCCAGGCTGTCGATGCTCAGACTATTAAGTAAGAGACAATAAACCAGTTGGCTTAAGTTGCTGTTGTTCTCGAATTTGTTACAGCAATATCCTAATGGATACATTCTAATTAATTTTAATTGATTTTATGCCCAGCTCTACTTTAGCACTTATCACAACATAAGAAGTGGGGAAGGAAGGTTCATTTAACAATAGGGGAAGGATGGTGTATCTATCCAATGGACTATTATTCTAGCATTTATTTTTTTTATTTTATTTTTTATTTATTTTTTTTGTTTGTTTTCTTTATTTTTTTTTATTTATATATGAAATTTATTGTCAAATTGGTTTCCATACAACACCCAGTGCTCATCCCAAAAGGTGCCCTCCTCAATACCCATCACCCACCCTCTCCTCCCTCCCACCCCCCATCAACCCTCAGTTTGCTCTCAGTTCTCAACAGTCTCTTATGCTTTGGCTCTCTCCCACTCTAACCTCTTTTTTTTTTTTTTTCCTTCCCCTCCCCCATGGGTTCCTGTTAAGTTTCTCAGGATCCACATAAGAGTGAAACCATATGGTATCTGTCTTTCTCTGTATGGCTTATTTCACTTAGCATCACACTCTCCAGCTCCATCCACGTTGCTACAAAAGGCCATATTTCATTTTTTCTCATTGCCACGTAGTATTCCATTGTGTATATAAACCACAATTTCTTTATCCATTCATCAGTTGATGGACACTTAGGCTCTTTCCATAATTTGGCTATTGTTGAGAGTGCTGCTATGAACATTGGGGTACAAGTGCCCCTATGCATCAGTACTCCTGTGTCCCTTGGATAAATTCCTAGCAGTGCTATTGCTGGGTCATAGGGTAGGTCTATTTTTAATTTTCTGAGGAACCTCCACACTGCTTTCCAGAGCGGCTGCACCAATTTGCATTCCCACCAACAGTGCAAGAGGGTTCCCGTTTCTCCACATCCTCTCCAGCATCTATAGTCTCCTGATTTGTTCATTTTGGCCACTCTGACTGGCGTGAGGTGATACCTGAGTGTGGTTTTGATTTGTCTTTCCCTGATAAGGAGCGACGCTGAACATCTTTTCATGTGCCTGTTGGCCATCCGGATGTCTTCTTTAGAGAAGTGTCTATTCATGTTTTCTGCCCATTTCTTCACTGGGTTATTTGCTTTTCGGGTGTGGAGTTTGGTGAGCTCTTTATAGATTTTGGATACTAGCCCTTTGTCCGATATGTCATTTGCAAATATCTTTTCCCATTCCGTTGGTTGCCTTTTAGTTTTGTTGGTTGTTTCCTTTGCTGTGCAGAAGCTTTTTATCTTCATAAGGTCCCAGTAATTTACTTTTGTTTTTAATTCCCTTGCCTTTGGGGATGTGTCGAGTAAGAGATTGCTACGGCTGAGGTCAGAGAGGTCTTTTCCTGCTTTCTCCTCTAAGGTTTTGATGGTTTCCTGTCTCACATTCAGGTCCTTTATCCATTTTGAGTTTATTTTT
This sequence comes from Herpailurus yagouaroundi, assembly GCF_014898765.1. Lineage (NCBI taxonomy): Eukaryota > Metazoa > Chordata > Mammalia > Carnivora > Felidae > Herpailurus > Herpailurus yagouaroundi. The sequence continues at coordinate 59,035,369 of NW_024412394.1, forward strand.
GTGAATGGTGTGAGAAAGTGGTCTAGTTTCAACCTTCTGCATGTTGCTGTCCAGTTCTCCCAGCACCATTTGTTAAAGAGACTGTCTTTTTTCCATTGGATGTTCTTTCCTGCTTTGTCAAAGATGAGTTGGCCATACGTTTGTGGGTCTAGTTCTGGGGTTTCTATTCTATTCCATTGGTCTATGTGTCTGTTTTTGTGCCAATACCATGCTGTCTTGATGATGACAGCTTTGTAGTAGAGGCTAAAGTCTGGGATTGTGATGCCTCCTGCTTTGGTCTTCTTCTTCAAAATTACTTTGGCTATTCGGGGCCTTTTGTGGTTCCATATGAATTTTAGGATTGCTTGTTCTAGTTTCGAGAAGAATGCTGGTGCAATTTTGATTGGCATTGCATTGAATGTGTAGATAGCTTTGGGTAGTATTGACATTTTGACAATATTTATTCTTCCAATCCATGAGCAGGGAATGTCTTTCCATTTCTTTAAATCTTCTTCAATTACCTTCATAAGCTTTCTATAGTTTTCAGCATACAGATCCTTTACATCTTTGGTTAGATTTATTCCTAGGTATTTTATGCTTCTTGGTGCAATTGTGAATGGGATCAGTTTCCTTATTTGTCTTTCTGTTGCTTCATTGTTAGTGTATAAGAATGCAACTGATTTCTGTACATTGATTTTGTATCCTGCAACTTTGCTGAATTCATGGATCAGTTCTAGCAGACTTTTGGTGGAGTCTGTCGGATTTTCCATGTATAATATCATGTCATCTGCAAAAAGCGAAAGCTTGACTTCATCTTTGCCAATTTTGATGCCTTTGATTTCCTTTTGTTGTCTGATTGCTGATGCTAGAACTTCCAGCACTATGTTAAACAACAGCGGTGAGAGTGGGCATCCCTGTCGTGTTCCTGATCTCAGGGAAAAAGCTCTCAGTTTTTCCCCGTTGAGGATGATGTTAGCTGTGGGCTTTTCATAAATGGCTTTTATGATCTTTCAGTATGTTGCTTCTATCCCGACTTTCTCAAGGGTTTTTATTAAGAAAGGGTGCTGGATTTTGTCAAAGGCCTTTTCTGCATCGATTGACAGGATCATATGGTTCTTCTCTTTTTTTTTTGTTAATGTGATGTATCACATTGATTGATTTGCGAATGTTGAACCAGCCCTGCATCCCAGGAATGAATCCCACTTGATCATGGTGAATAATTCTTTTTATATGCCGTTGAATTCGATTTGCTAGTATCTTATTGAGAATTTTGGCATCCATATTCATCAGGGATATTGGCCTGTAGTTCTCTTTTTTTACTGGGTCTCTGTCTGGTTTAGGAATCAAAGTCATACTGGCTTCCTAGAATGAGTCTGGAAGTTTTCCTTCCCTTTCTATTTCTTGGAATAGCTTGAGAAGGATAGGTATTATCTCTGCTTTAAACGTCTGGTAGAACTCCCCTGGGAAGCCATCTGGTCCTGGACTCTTATTTGTTGGGAGATTTTTGATAACCGATTCAATTTCTTCTCTGGTGATGGGTCTGTTCAAGCTTTCTATTTCCTCCTGATTGAGTTTTGGAAGAGTGTGGGTGTTCAGGAATTTGTCCATTTCTTCCAGGTTGTCCAATTTGTTGGCATATAATTTTTCATAGTATTCCCTGATAATTGTTTGTATCTCTGAGGGATTGGTTGTAATCATTCCATTTTCATTCATGATTTTATCTATTTGGGTCATCTCCCTTTTCTTTTTGAGAAGCCTGGCTAGAGGTTTGTCAATTTTGTTTATTTTTTCAAAAAACCAACTCTTGGTTTCGTTGATCTGCTCTACAGTTTTTTTAGATTCTATATTGTTTATTTCTGCTCTGATCTTTATTATTTCTCTTCTTCTGCTGGGTTTAGGCTGCCTTTGCTGTTCTGCTTCTATTTCCTTTAGGTGTGCTGTTAGATTTTGTATTTGGGATTTTTCTTGTTTCTTGAGATAGGCCTGGATTGCAATGTATTTTCCTCTCAGGACTGGATTGCAATGTATTTTCCTTCGCTGCGTCCCAAAGCGTTTGGATTGTTGTATTTTCATTTTCGTTTGTTTCCATATATTTTTTAATTTCTTCTCTAATTGCCTGGTTGACCCACTCATTCGTTAGTAGGGTGTTCTTTAACCTCCATGCTTTGGGAGGTTTTCCAGACTTTTTTCTGTGGTTGATTTCAAGCTTCATAGCATTGTGGTCTGAAAGTATGCATGGTATGATTTCAATTCTTGTAAATTTATGAAGGGCTGTTTTGTGACCCAGTATATGATCTATCTTGGAGAATGTTCCATGTGCACTCGAGAAGAAAGTATATTCTGTTGCTTTGGGATGCAGAGTTCTAAATAGATCTGTCAAGTCCATCTGATCCAATGTCTCATTCAGGGCCCTTGTTTCTTTATTGACCGTGTGTCTGATGATCTATCCATTTCTGTAAGTGGGGTGTTAAAGTCCCCTGCAATTACCACATTCTTATCAATAAGGTTGCTTGTGTTTATGAGTAATTGTTTTATATATTTGGGCGCTCCGGTATTCGGCGCATAGACATTTATAATTGTTAGCTCTTCCTGATGGATAGACCCTGTCACTATTATATAATGTCCTTCTTCATCTCTTGTTACAGCCTTTAATTTAAAGTCTAGTTTGTCTGATGTAAGTATGGCTACTCCAGCTTTCTTTTGGCTTCCAGTAGCGTGATAAATAGTTCTCCATCCCCTCACTCTCAATCTAAAGGTGTCGTCAGGTCTAAAATGAGTCTCTTGTAGACAGCAAATAGATGGGTCTTGTTTTTTTATCCATTCTGATACCCTATGTCTTTTGGTTGGCGCATTTAATCCATTTACATTCAGTGTTATTATAGAAAGATATGGGTTTAGAGTCATTGTGATGTCTGTATGTTTTATGCTTGTAGTGATGTCTCTGGTACATTGTCTCACAGGGTCCCCCTTAGGATGTCTTGTAGGGCTGGTTTAGTGGTGACAAATTCCTTCAATTTTTGTTTGTTTGGGAAGACCTTTATCTCTCCTTCTATTCTAAATGACAGACTTGCTGGATAAAGGATTCTCGGCTGCATATTTTTTCTGTCTAGCACACTGAAAATCTCGTGCCAATTCTTTCTGGCCTGCCAAGTTTCAAAAGAGAGATCAGTCACGAGTCTTATAGGTCTCCCTTTATATGTGAGGGCACGTTTACCCCTTGCTGCTTTCAGAATTTTCTCTTTATCCTTGTATTTTGCCAGTTTCACTATGATATGTCGTGCAGAAGATCGATTCAAGTTACGTCTGAAGGGAGTTCTCTGTGCCTCTTGGATTTCAATGCCTTTTTCCTTCCCCACTTCAGGGAAGTTCTCAGCTATTATTTCTTCAAGTACCCCTTCAGCACCTTTCCCTCTCTCTTCCTCCTCTGGGATACCAATGATGCGTATATTATTTCTTTTTAGTGTATCACTTAGTTCTCTAATTTTCCCCTCATACTCCTGGATTTTTTTCTCTCTCTTTTTCTCAGCTTCCTCTTTTTCCATAACTTTATCTTCTAGTTCACCTATTCTCTCCTCTGCCTCTTCAATCCGAGCCGTGGTGGTTTCCATTTTGTTATGCATATCGTTTAAAGCGTTTTTCAGCTCCTCGTGACTGTTCCTTAGTCCCTTGATCTCTGTAGTAAGAGATTCTCTGCTGTCAGCTATACTGTTTTCAAGCCCAGCGATTAATTTTATGACTATTATTCTAAATTCAGTTTCTGTTATATTATTTAAATCCTTTTTGATCAGCTCATTAGCTGTTGTTATTTCCTGGAGATTCTTCTGAGGGGAATTCTTCCGCTTGGTCATTTTGGATAGTCCCTGGCGTGGTGAGGACCTGCAGGGCACTTCCCCTGTGCTGTGGTGTATAACTGGAGTTGGTTGGCGGAGCCGCAGTCAGACCTGATGTCTGCCTCCAGCCCACCGCTGGGGCCACAGTCAGACTGGTGCATGCCTTCTCTTCCCCTCTCCTAGGGGAGGGATTCACTGTGGGGTGTGGTGGCCCGTCTGGGCTACTTGCACACTGCCAGGCTTGTGATGCTGGGGATCTGGCGTCTTAGCTGGGGTGGGTAGGCAAGGTGCACAGGGGCAGGAGGGGCAGGCTTAGCTTGCTTCTCCTTAGGTGATCCACTTCAGGAGGGGCCCTGTGGCAGCAGGAGGGAGTCAGATCCGCTGCCGGAGGTTTGGCTCCGCAGAAGCGCAGAGTTGGGTGTTTGCGCGGAGCGAGCAAGTTCCCTGGCAGGAACTGGTTCTCTTTGGGATTTTGGTTGGGGGATGGGCGGGGAAGATGGCGCTGGCGAGCGCCTTTGTTCCCCACCAAACTGAGCTCTGTCCTCCAGGGGCTCAGCAGCTCTCCTTCCCTTTGTCCTCCAGCCTTCCCGCTTTCTGAGCAGAGCTGTTAACTTATGACCTCCCAGCCGCTAAGTCGCGCTTGCTGTCGGAACACAGTCCATCAGGCCCCTCCGCTTTTTGCAAGCCAGACTCGGGGGCTCTGCTTGGCCGGCGAGCCGCCCCTCCCCCCCGGCTCCCTCCCGCCAGTCCGTGGAGCGCGCACCGCCTCGCCGCCCTTCCTACCCTCTTCCGTGGGCCTCTGGTCTGCGCTTGGCTCCGGAGACTCCGTTCTGCTAATCCTCTGGTGGTTTTCTGGGTTATTTAGGCAGGTGTAGGTGGAATCTAAGTGATCAGCAGGATGCGCGGTGAGCCCAGCGTTCTCCTATGCTGCCATCTTCTGTCACAATCCCTATTCTAGCATTTAAATCTAACAGTAGAGGAGCTCTTCTGATCCTAAAGCCAGTCCCTTTACTTGCACTTTGGATTTGATCTTTTCAAACCCCTCAGAAATTTACATTACCAATTATACCCTCTCTCATAAATTCAACCATTTTTTTTTTTCAGATAGGTCCTTTTCTCGGCATCTTTTTTAGAAAAATATTCCCAGATTCCCAACCATAAATTTCTTCACTTGTAAAATAGGGTAAATTAAAGAATTACTGCTGGAAAATGTTCTTAAAGAATATTTTTCTCTGTCTCATTTGGTGGAATGATGGGTGATTTTGTTCAATACTGGCCACATCTTTTGAGTCTCTTGTGGGCTCAATCCTTAGAACCACACTTTGGGTGATCTCATCTAGTCTTCTGTGCCTTTAAATAACATTTAAATGGTGATGATTCTCAAGTCTATATATCCAGTTCCAGCCTCCCTGTTTAGTTCTGGAAGTGTGTATACAGTTGCCCACTTGACAGCTTTTGACTGGTGTTCCAGACTTCTGAAATTTAACGTGTCCCAAACTGAACTCTTCATCTTCTTCCCCAAACCTGTTTTTCTTGCAGTATAACAACTCGTTCCTTCTAGTCGATGTAGTGAAAAATCCCAGCCTTATGTTTTGATCACTTCTCATGCTTTCATCACAGTAGACTTGGCCCAAGCTGGTCTTATCTCTTGCCACATTATTGCAGTGATCTTTTAACTTGTCTCCCTGTTTCTGCACTCTTGCACCTATCCACCCCCTTCAATCTAGTCTCCACACAGCAGCCACACCAAAACAAAATTAACATCATAACATTTCTCTGCTCAAAATCTTTCAATGGCTTCTATCTCATGTGGAATAAAATCTAAAATCTTTCTCTACAAGGCTCTATGTGATAAGGGGCTATTGGACACTTTGATTTTATTTGTCACTTACTCTGCTTTGGTCACTCTGAATTTCTTGCTATTCTTTGAACACAAAACCATTATGCTCCTGCTTCTAGATCTTTGCATTTGCGATTTCCATTTCCCAGAATCTTCTGCCAGATGTTGGCATGGCTTACATCTTCACTTCCTTCAGAGCTTTGCTGAACCCCATATAAAATATCACACATATATCCACCCACATATCCCCATTACTCTCTGGTACACACCTTCATTTGTTTCATAACATGTGTCGCTATCTGACATATTCTCTGTATTAATTTATTTGTAGATTTATTGCTTGTCTTCTCTCCACGACAGCAAGGTCTTTCTTTGTTTTCCTTTTCCCTGCTATCTCTTCAATTTTTAGAATAACCCAGCACATAAATTTTCTTGGGTGAATGAACAAATTAGTGAATTTCTATTTCAAGGATCTTCTATATATTTTCTCATTTGGCAGTCTGTTTTACACTTAATTATCTTAACATGTGAATATATTCATCTTATTTCTAACTATAGCAGACTGGGAAAACAATCCCTTAAAATAGTGTTAGAATTCCTTTGAAGGACGTGAGTGCTTTGGAAAACAATATTTTATAAACTGATTGAATTGAAAAGTACAACCATGTCAGCAAGAGCTGGCAGAAGACAAACAACAAAAGGATTAAACTGCTCTGCCTTTGAAATTTGGAGCAATGGAAAGACAGAAAAGTAGGAGAAGAGGGGAGAGTATAAATAAGAGTAAAGCGAGCAAATACGCAGGGCAAGGCAAAGGGTTTATGACATCTAAATGTTAAGGTGAAGTTGTTTGAGTTTCTGTTATATAAGCCACTCTCTTTCTGCCCCAAATCTTCAATAAAGTCTGCTAATTCCAAAAGGGTCTTTTGTCAGTAGATGGTATATGTGGTGTGTGCACGTGCACGTGTGTGGAAACAAGGAAACGAACTGCATTCTGTGTTTGGGCCAATGTAACACCAGGGTGGAAAGTATAGAAAAACAGCACGTGGTGGATCAATGAGAATGCAGTGGAGGCAGGGGGCACCTGGGTGGCTCAGTCAGACTCATGATCTCAGGTCATGATCTCAAGGTTCGTCCTGAGCGGTTTGTGAATTCAAGACCCGCGTTGGGCTCTGTGTTGACAGCGCAGAGCCTAGAATCCACTTCAAGTCCTGTGTCCCCCTCTCTCTCTGTCCCACCCCCAGTCATGCTTGCTCTCTCTCTCTCTCTCAAAAATAAATAAACATAAAAAAAAAAAAAGAATGCAGTGGAGGCAGGACTAAGCACCAAAGGTGACCCTGTGTGAGTGAGCCCTACTCGAGTTGACAAGCACCTTTATGAGGACATTGGGCTCTGAGTCAGTCTTCCATTGTACTGACAGAGTAGAGAGGCCTCAATGGTCCTCTGTGTTCCTTGACCAAACTTTCCTTGCATATAAAGCCTCTTTCAATGCAAACCTTTACAGAAATGTGACTTGAAGACAGATATTAACTTTTCAGACAGAAACAAAAACAAAATAAAAAAAAAAAAGCAAAACAATGTCATCATTGTCATCTAGAAAGTTATTCCTTTTAGTTAAAGAAAGGTTTTTTCCCCTTCTATATTTGTTTCTATGCCTTGAGGTTCCTTTTATTTTCCTTAAAAAGAGAAGAAAGCTAGAGTTAATGTGGCAAAACAGGTCTAAAACTGAGTACATGAAGAATGTTCCTCATTGTCTACGTATATTCTTTCTGTGTAAATGCCAACAGTGAAATGTATGCATATTAGGAATGGACTTACCTGGACAGTTCACATAAAAATTTTACTACTAGTCTGATTATTAGACCTTCTTCTAATTGTAAGTTCAAAGAATTATTTGTATAAAAATAGAAAGTTAAAACATTATTTTTGCTACCCACTCCATAGCAACTTTTCCTCGCCAGTAGCTTCATGTCAACTGCATAGGATTTTTATGGGTAATTCAAACCTCACTGCAAAAAGCTCTAAGCTACTGTCCAAAGACCTTTTGTAGAAATATGATAGGAAACATTATTTGAAACAAGCATGCCATTATCTGGATTTCAAAAATGTATTTTAAAACAATAGATTTTGATGTAAAACAATTTGATACCTTAATAGGTTTAAAGTCATAATTGAATACATTTAACATGTCACACATCTCAGAATTATCCAGCTGTGATACACTATGATTATGCTATTGTTTAAAAATACGTAATATAGCTTGTAGATCTAAGATGGTAGCCTACAGGAGAGCCCCTTAAACTTGGAACTGATCATGCAGTTGGTCGGCTGCTCCACTGACCTTAGAAGAGTGATTAATTAATGATACAAATATCAGAGCTTCAGAAGGATTTGCTGCTTCAACTATCCTGGGTTCTGACAAGCCGGATTTGTGCCCTACTGGAGCCACGGCCGCCTGTGCTGTTTCCTCTAGCATTTTGGAAATAAAATGGAAATGGAGTCTGAGGAAGGAATGCTTGGCTCAAATAACAGCTCTTACCTTCATCAACACAGGTGAGGGATCTTCCCTAGCCCCTTTGTTGCAATCATTCATTTCCATGATGACTGGTCCTCCACTGCCACCATCAACCCTTCTCTTTCATTCTCTTTTACATGACCCACTAATTCAAGAAATAAAACATTTAGAACAGTGCATAATCGCCACTTTCATCAAACTTTTCATTTCATGCAATGCTACCCATTAGTATCCTCTAAACCAAAGAAAAGTGATAATTTGGATTATTCCAACAGCATCTAGATTTTTCTCATTTGTCTTTGTTCTGTAATTGGATTCTTCCCTGATCTGTTGTCTGATGTTGGACTGCCCACCAAATAAGGTCAGTTTCAATCACCAAATTATGTTATATGGTCATGGAAATTAGCACACTTGTTTTCACCGACTGCTAAGTGTTTAAATCTTAATTTTGCTAAATTGTATCTTTTTAATTAATGATTCTTGATTTGTTTTAAGTTAAATTGAACGAGGAAATGCAAGTGTCTTTCACTTTGTGTTACCATCTGTAAGTCATTTTGTCTATAACAAAGAGAAAGACAGAGAAAACGTACATTCTTCATTCTTTTGCCCATTATTTGGGGGGGGGGGCAAGAACTTTATTATTAGCTTTATTATTCCCAAATACAAATACATTTAACCCCTCAAATAGGAAATTAGTAGTGGCAAAAAATCTTCATAATCCACAGACTCTGAAAACTTTCTAATTGTAAGTGCAAAGAAAAACTTTGTGAAACAGTATTACTTTTGCTGCCCAAATTTAATTCTTTCAGAGACACAAAGGGAGGACCAATCACTCCCATAAAAATGGTCAGTTTATTTTTGAAATGTTTTTAAATGATGAGAGGAGAATATATATTTAAAAGTGGGGTACTGAATTCAAACAGAGAGGAATGTAATTGTAGCAATCCTGGAGATATTTGTGCTTTGAAGCTGTGTCGCGGGGGCGGGGGTGGGGCAGTTGTCTTCTGAAAATATGCAGTGGAGTTTGCCAGAATATACCAAGATGGGGAATAAAATTAAGAAATGGCACAATAATAATGATTTTCAAAACTTGTAATAATTTCCATGCTTGTAAGTCCCACAAGTGAAATCACTAAGGCTTCAGACTTCCCATGCCTGCCTTTCTCGTGAGTAACTCCCTCCCTTAGATGCTTCGGGGACTTATGGTGTGGCTTTCCTGGCCATCACCTCTTCATCAACATCCTGTTCAACTTGTGACATTGCCCTTTGGTCATTGATAATTTTAATCCATCTCTCTAGGAATGGTCCTAGAGACCTTTCCTTTCTGTTGGGCATTATGCTGAGGTGGGGACAGGGCCTTTGCCTACCCAGCAGTGAAATTTTCTTGACCAGAGAACATGCAGAAGCTGAGAGCCTTCAGTTTCATAGAGTCCCCAGCATTAAAACTTTTTTTATTCTATTTTTTTATATCAAATAATTTGCCTAAGAAATTTATACAGTTTTCTGCAAGGGTTATATCAGAGTATTATTCATTCATTCATTCACTCATTGTTTATACATTATTTATGTAGAATCTACTATGTGCCAAGCCCTTGCTCATGCCATTGAATAGGATGAATGAACATGACCTCTCCTCTAAAGCTGATTTTCTAAAAAAGAGAGGCAGATCAGAAACACTTACATTAAATTAATTTCAATAGTGCTATGTGCAGTGTAGGAAACAAATCTAAGTGTGGATGGAGATCAGTGAGAGAAGAGACCTGTCATCTTTCCATAGGGAAGGCATTGGGCAGGGAAAGGAAGGTGGACAGGGTAGGTACACAGGGAAGGCATCTCTGAGCCCCAGTAGTGCTGCAGCCTGGGGAAGGCAGGTGGCAATGCACTTGCTGTGTGTGGAAAACTGAAGGTAAATTGGTGTAGCTGGAGAATAGTGAGGCAGAGAGGGGTGCAGAATGAGGTCACAGCATGGGTCCAGGCAAGATTATGCAGGGCCCAGCAGGTCATGGCAGGTGGTTTGGTTTTCAGCTCTTACTTCACACTAGTGTAAAAGAAAACACATTCATCAAAATCTGTGTATTTATATCATGAACTCATTTGAAACTAGAGTTTGCTAGTGTGACTCATGTACCATTGTGTGCTAATGCCACAGTGGAGCCAACTGTCAAACTGAGGAATGGCCACACATTAGCAACTTCTAGAAAACGTATAAGGGACTAATTCTAGACACAAACCAGCTGATACTCATACAGAATTAAAAAAAAAACAACAAGGGGCGCCTGGGTGGCGCAGTCGGTTAAGCGTCCGACTTCAGCCAGGTCACGATCTTGCGGTCCGTGAGTTCGAGCCCCGCATCGGGCTCTGGGCTGATGGCTCAGAGCCTGGAGCCTGTTTCCGATTCTGTGTCTCCCTCTCTCTCTGCCCCTCCCCCGTTCATGCTCTGTCTCTCTCTGTCCCAAAAATAAATAAACGTTGAAAAAAAAATTTTAAAAAAAATTTAAAAAAATAAAAAAAAAAAAGAGAAAAATAGAAATGAATTGTATTGGTTCTCAGTGCTTTGTTCTGACACAAAGATAACACACTTTAGTTTTTCAGGATCAAGGTTATATGCCTCAGTCTATGGATTGGTATATGGAAACATGATTCCTGCAAAATGTGTCATGTGAGACGAGAATTTCAACTTAAGCAAGCACTGCACATCAATATCACTGAAAAAAGTATGCTAGCAGGTAATGCCAGGAGGTACTCTAACCAAGAAAGCCTGGTGAAGTTATCTCCTCAGAAGAGTAAGTCATTATGTCAACTACTCTAACAGAAGGGGCATTTTTTTTTTGTTTGTTTGTTTTTCAGTAAGTGTTTATTTTAATTCCAGTATAGTTAACATACAGTGTTATATTACTTTCAGGTATACAATACAGTGATTCAACAATTTTGTATGTTACTCAGTGCTCATCAAGACAAGTGTGCTCTTCATCCCCATCATCTATTTCACCCATCCCCCACTCACTTCCCCTCTGGCAACCCTCAGTTTGTTCTCTGGAGTTAAGAGTCTGTTTCCTGGTTTGTGTCTCTCTCTTTTTTTTTCCCCCACTGCTTATATTTTGTTTCTTAAATTCCACATAGGAGTGAAATCATTTGGTATTTTTCTTTCTCTGACTTATTTCACTTAGCATAATATTCTCTAGTCCGTCCACACTGTTGCAAATAGCAAGATTTCATTCTTTTTATGGCTGAATAATATTCTACTATATATGGTATATAGTATATATATACTATATATACATACATACATATATATACATACATACATACATATATATGTATGTATGTATGTATGTATATATAGTACATACATACATATATATATGTATGTATATATAGTATATATATACCACATCTTCTTTATCCATTCATCTATCGATGGATACTTGGACTGCTTCCACAGTCTGGCTATTGTAAATACTGCTACAGCAAACATAAGGGTGTATATATCCTTTCAAATTAGCATTTTCCAATTCTTTGGGTAAATACATAGTCGTATGATTACTGAATCACAGAGTAGTTCTATTTTTAAATTTTTGAGGAATCTCCATACTGTTTTCCAGAGTGGCTGCACCAGTTTGCATTCTCACCAGCAGTACACAAGGGCTCTTTTTTCTACACATCCTTGCCAACACTTGTTTTTTTGGTTTTTTTCCTTGTGTCTTTTTTGTTTTAGCCATTCTGAGAGGTATGAGGTGATCTCATTGTGGTTTTGATTTGCATTTTCCTGAAGATGATGTTGAGCATCTTTTCCAGAAAGGGCATTTTTAAATAAATCATTTTACTAGGAAAATTTTGTCCTATTAACTGCTATTTATGCCTATGTATAAATGTCTACATATAAGCTATTCTTCAAAAAGTTTGGGATAATTGGGGAAAGGGACCTAAATCTTGAATTAGTATTTCCTCCATGACTTTATTGCTATTTGGAAAGTCAATATAATAAGTAACACAAATATGCTGAGGTATCCTGAGGTCTCTTACAATATTAAACCAATAGGTATTAAGGAGGAGAAATTTAACCCACATGTCCTGATTAGCTAAGAATTAGCTAGTCATTTGTAAGAGCCATTTGATATCAAAATATCTTGTAAGATTTTTATAAACTTTGTTTCTTTAAAGCAAAAATATCTATCGTAAGGGTAAACAAAACTTGAAGGCACATCTACTTTAACAATCAAATAAAGAAAAAACAAAGCAGCAAACGCAAAAGCCATTCATTAGCATGATGAAAATATTTCACAACTGAACTTTCTCAAATTGTTCACAGCATTCCCAAAGGAGAAAATATAGTCATTTGAGAACTATGCACACCAGCAATGCTCTAAGTTTTGATGCAGGTGTGGCTTTCTAGCCAATCGCATCTCATCCACTCATTTATAATTTGATGAGTAGGGCATGGAATGGAAACTTTCTGTTAAATGCCAACAGCTGCTATGATTGATCCATTCCCCACCCCCAAACAACCACAAAACTCCCTACAGACCTGGCTGTGATCTCAGACCGGCGCAATAAGAATAGGAAATTTCTGACGGAGCAGAATTAAATTTTCCCAAAGAGCTATGTAGTAAAAATTAACTTGCTCTTTCCTTTAAACTAAATGAAACAAAGTAGAAAGTATTAACTTCACTAAGCATGGGACTTCATAGTAGATGGGCCTGACTAACAGGTCTTTTGTGACCAGTTACAAATGGGAGGAACATCTTATAGTTTGGCCCTTAAGTGAATCTGGACAAAGAAACAAATACAGGGGTATAAAATACACAAGTCAGTTGAATCTTTTTTAAATATAAAGAATATAATTGCCAATGTTTCATGACTCAACCTTTAGAATCTAATAATCATATATGTTTTTGGTAAGGGATTAAATGTGAGACCTAACACTAACTGTCCCTATATTTTTTTTAAATTTTTTTTTTAACATTTATTTATTTTTGAGAGAGGGAGAGACAGAGCATGAATGGGGGAGGGTCAGAGAAAGAGGGAGACACAGAATCTGAAACAGGCTCCAGGCTCCGAGCTGCCAGCACAGAGCCCGACGTCGGGCTCGAACTCACGGACCGCGAGATCATGACCTGAGCTGAAGTCGGACGCTCAACCGACTGAGCCACCCAGGCACCCCTGTCCCTATATTTTTTAAATAATGTATATAAAAAAGTTTTAAGGCCAAAAATTTTACTATACATGTTAAAAGTATTTGCAGTCCATTAAACATTTAAAAATATCATTTAAAAATTATTTTAGGACAAATGCTAGGTCTGGGAGCTTGTCCACATCCCACTCTCCATACCCTGGTGGTCACCCTCTGAGTCAGTCCACTTTTGGGCCCTCCCTTTGCCTGCTGCCATCATGATACCCTGGAAGATCCACAATTTTAATTCTCAGTTGTGCCCAGAATTCTTCCTTGGGCCCATGACGACCTCTGGCTTATTGACAGCTACGGGCAGCCCATGGAGACCTAACCCTTCTCTGTTTTAAGCTAGCCGTGTTGTCATTTCTACTGTCCTCTTGGCACAGGGCATTCTGCAAGTCTCCTGAAAGGATAGCAAATGAAAAACAGAGCACATGCGTTGGCTTCCCATTCAAACCACCTCCCCTCCGTGATGTTCAAACGGACATTGGCATTTGACTCCAAGACTTCCATCCCCTTCTCTCTGGCTTCTCCTCTCATGCCCCAGGAAAGGCTTGCATAATAGTCCAGATTTTTCCCTGCTTTATTATCTATTCTGTGGTCAGTCTTTCAGGCTCTGACTCATTTGAAACATACAAACTTTTCCCATTTGGCATTAAAGTCTGGCTTTTGAAAATCAAAAGTACTTGCTTTAGCCTTTTAATTAAGAATGGATTCAACAACCTCTGTTGTGAAATATACAGTCAAGCAATGATTCCCTTGACCTTGGCAGCTCCCACCCCACTTCCACAAGGCAATGAATTCCACTGATCCATTGCATAGGTCTACTCTAAAAAGGGATTGCCACATAAAACATTGGTTTCATGTTTCAAAAATGTGTCTCTGGTACCAACCACTAGAAATAGAATTGTTGAGTTGAAGGAAATGTGTTTTTCATCTATTCTTCATAAATTTGAAGGTGTTTTAACTCTAATCATTTCCATTGTAATCTTATCCACTATTCATTAAATACTTATAATACATGTTACTAAATTATCCTCCAGTAGCATATGATGAATATCCTTTTAAAACCCTAACACATGTTAATATAAAATATGGATACATGTTTTAATATTTGTCAAATTAATAAATAATATATATATCTCGTTGCTTTAATTGCTAAAGACCATGAACAAATTTGATAGATGATTTGGTAGTTACATTCATTCATTCATTTGATAAACATCTATAGGTTTCCATGTGTGTTAGGGGAAAAGATCCATGAGACATGATTCTATTACTCACATTCAAAAGGCTCACAGTTAAATGGGAGACAGCTTGTAAATAATTACTTCTGAGAATCAAAGCGAAGAATGACAGGAATGGGAGAAAGACATGAAATGTTTCTTAAAAGTTTATGAATCCCAACTGATACTTTAAAAGCTTTTTTTTTTATTTGAGAGAGAGAGAGAGAACGAGGGAGAAAGGAAATGCTTGCTTTATTACAAGTCAGCTAATAAATATAGAAGGAATGATAGAAATAGAAAGTCATCATTTTGCTAGCACTATAAAAATAATTTATTCAGTTAGGGTCATCCTCAGATGCTAGAATTATTGGATGAAACCTTGTTAGGAGCAGTATACAGGCAAACGGAATTGAGAAACATTATCTTACTAGATTACAAAATTTAACAATAATAGGAAAAACTGACACCATGTGATTCAATAAGGCACATATAATATCATCTATGTAATATTCTTGCCAAAAATGTTTAACCTAAATTAATCATAAAGGGAGGCACCTGGGAGGCTTAGTCACTTAAGTGTCCAATTTCAGCTCAGGTCATGATCTCGTGGTTTGTGAGTTTGAGCCCCACATCAGGCTCGCTGTTGTCAGCAAAGAGCCTGTTTCAGATCCTCTGTCCCCCTCTTTCTGACCCTCCCCTACTTTTGCTCTTTCTTTCTCTCTCAAAAATAAGTAAACATTTAATCATAAAAAAAATTAAGTTTAGATAGAATCAAATCGACAGGCATTCTGAAAACAACTGTCCAGGATTCAAAAAAAAAAAAAATCAAAAACATGTCAACACAAAAGATTCCTCTCTATCCATCCTCATCCCCCCTCACCAAAATTCCAGGAAATTGTTTGAAATTAAAGACAAAAAATATATATATAACAACCAAATACAACAAGTGATTGTTGATCAGATACTAAAACCAACCAACCAACCAATCAACAAAACTATAAATGAAATTATTACACAATGGGAGAGTATTTGAATAGGGACAAGCATATTAGATAATAGTGTCAATATTAAATTTTGTGATCTTGGTTGTAAAAGAAACGTCCTTGTCATTAGGAGATGTGTTGAAATATCTAGGAGTGAAACACAGTGCTGTTCACAAATAATTCTCAGATGATTGAGAGAGAGAGAGAGAGAGAGAGATGGGGGTGGAGGGACAGAGAAAGCAAATACGATGAAGCACTAACCATCCACAAATGTAGGGGAAGGGCATATGGCTATCCATTGTATCAGTTGGCAACCTTTCCATAGGTTTGAATTATTTTGAAATACATATTTGAGAACTTTTGTAATTATTGGAAAAAGAAAAATGAATAATTGCCACATATCATGAAAATTACATGAGAAAAGCATTGGGAAGCCTTTCCCCGTTTTCCCTCAATGCCTACTCTGTCTCTTCGTGACAGTACCCCATCCTGTGGCTTAAATACCCTCTGATGCTGATGACTGCCAAATTCATATCCCTAGTCTGTACACTTCTCCAAACTTTTCACTGCTGAATCCTCACTGCCATCTAGTAGATCCTCAATAAATGTTTCAAATGAGTGAATACATTTTTGCATGGAGAAGAGCAGGGCAATGTCATAGAGTAGAAGTTTTTTAATCTAAGTCTTTCAAAATGGGTAAATATTAGTAATAAGATCATTGGGAATGTGGCCTGGCACATCCTTGGCCCTCTCATTTTGCAATGTCTTTTGGTCTTAACAGTAAACTGGATAATCAGCACCAGCTGGGGCAGAAAAGAAGGGAAGCTGGTGAAATGAACATGTCCACTCTGTGTCACAGCAATGACAGAACTTCAGCTGATTGTTGTCTGTGATAAAGGAGACAAAGTATGGCCAACTTGGGTTTTGCAGAAGTCACTGGAAATCCACAGCTTTCTATGAAACTTCCCGATTCTTAAAAGTCTCCAAAACAAGGTAAAATACATTTTCTGGCTGAATTATGCAGTTTGAGGTCCTAGATCCAGAACATGATATAGTAGTAAGAGGTCAGAACTGAGGCCATAGGAAAGAGTCATATCTTGGAGAGTCCTGTGCAAGATATGTTAAGGAGATCTAATCAAGTTTTAGTGGAAGATTAACTGTGTCTGATAAGAGCAAAAGAAGAAATAATCACTGGTCAAATAACAATAAGGGAGACAGGTCCTAAGTAACAGGTAAAGAAATGTAACATCAACAGCAAGAGAGAAAGAGAACAAGAGAGACTCCCCTTTAAAAACAAGCACAGGGAATTTTTAGCTTTCCAGAATCCTCTGCACTGAATGTGCCTGGGAATGTGCTCAAGCCTGGCAGGAGGGGCACTAGTGGTGGAGATTGGACAGTGGGATGTATCCAAGTGGAGCTGCAGCAAAACTGTCTTGCTGACACTTATTGAGTTCTCACAATTTGTTCTAAGAGGGCCTTCCTTAGTACGTGAGCCAGAAAGCAGAAGTCACAGATGTTAGAGACCAGTGCTGATAGCACATTCTCAACTCTGCTATAACTCTAACTCAGTTATCCATTTCATCCTTCTTTGCATCTTTTTCTTCCTAAGAAACATAAGAATTTTGCTAACTTGAGGAAACACTGATAGCACCCATAATTTGTATCCTTTTGTTTTCTCCATGTTTTGGTCTCCATATTTGCAGTTGTTCCACAACTGTTTCCTTGGCATACTCTGGGCCAGGGAGTGCCAGAGATAAAGTGAAGAACAAAGGAGACAAAAACAAAAGTTTGTGCCCTGGCTCATGCTTACCCTCGTGGAGCTTAGATTCCACTGAAAGATACAGACAATATAACAAATAAGTGAATGATATTTTGGAAAGTGGTAAGTACTATGAACAGAAATCCAGCAGAGGTGAGTGAGAACATGTGCTGGGATTAGGGAACATACTCCCCAGTACTCCGAGGCTGCACGCTCTAGTGGGGGCTGCTTCCTAGTTATTTGACAAGTCCAAGGGTATAAGTTACATTTCCATAAATCTATCCCATTATTCATTCTTTCTAGAATTTGAAAGCCAATATCAATTTTTCTCAGAATGAGAAATAACTAATTTTTTCAAGTGTTTAACATGCAATATTTCAACTTTTTCATATTCTCTTGCATCTCTGTTCAGTAATCACTAGTCAACTGTTTTTCAGTGATATCTACTATGAGCATATTGAACACATGACCTGACCTAAGTCTGTGAAAACAGAGATGCAAAATTAAAGTGGAAGCTACAGGGAGTTCCTATGCCAAAGAGCACAGTACCTGGTCATGGTGCTTGGTATAGAGAACTGGGTGGTTAGGGATGGATAGGATGGATGGATCCTATGGATAGGATTTTGAAACCCAGGGGCCTTTTGCCTGATCTCATTCTGACTCTTAACAAGCAAAGCTTTTGTTAAGGGTGCTAAGTAGTAACAAAACAGCTTGATGTGTACTTGATGCTCTCTCCTTTTCCAATGGCTATGTGGTGGACATGGTGAGAAATGGAAATAGGCATAAAAATGAGATGTAAAGAATAAAAGGAACAGTCTAGAAATCCCATGAAATCATCATAGCCATCTCTGGGAGAACTTGGCAAAGCACCAGTTTAGGGTCACCTTGACACATAGTGGTCCAATGGTTTTTCCATTCTTTCCCCTTTTCTTCCTGAGTAACTGGGGGAAAAAAAATCTTTGTGATTTGCAACTGAAAATCTTTGTGATTTGCAACTGATAATCTTAGTCAAGGTCATCCAAAGCAATTGTCTGTGCCGCCCCCCTCCAATAAAGACTTTTCTTCTGTTATATTTTAATTGGTTATATGATTGTTAGTAAAATTTTCTTAAATATCAATTTATTCCTTATTTTCCTTACCTTGAAATAATCAAACCCTTTATCCAGGAATGACTTGATAAAAGCACCTAGTTTAAAATCAGCAACTTTTACAAAAATATCCTATTTCCTATCCTACCCTTTATTTGCATTATATTATGTAATTAAGACTGCTGCAGAATGAAGACTCTTCACTTTCACCTACATTATTTTTGTTAATCCGTACAAATAACTGGTGTGGGATAGATTCTGTTCATGACTAAGATTCAGAAAGGTTAACTAATTAGATTAAGATCACACTGCTAGTATTATCTGATTTTAAAACTCATCTCACCATTAGTCACTGAAAGGCTTAACCTGGAATGAAAAGCTACAGTCTCCCATTACTCTTTTTTTTTTTTTTTTTTTGTCTTCTCTCATATTCTTTCTCTTACGATATCGATTTTATCATGTTCACTCCCTATACTCTTATTCTTAGCAGATTGCTACAATTCCTAATGGACCTCCATGATTTTAGATTCTCTCTCCTCCTTTCTAACACACAGACTAATGTTACTAAAATATTTCTTTCATCTTATCACCCTCTTCAAAAATATACAGTATGTAAGAACAAATCCAACCACTTCACTTAGTTTAAGAACCTCCAAAGTCTGAGCCCATTTTACATAGTGCACTGTTTGGGAATAAATTTCTTTCACTACCAAACCATGCTCATTTTTCAGGTACATCTTTAATCGTATTTATTCCATAAAGCTTTATTCCTATTCTCTGTCAAGAGCTATTAAAGTCCCAAGACATTACCCTACTTGCAAGCTTACAAATTAGCCTGCTATAATTTCATAGATGCTGGCAGAGGACATGAGACTCAGGGTTCAGAGATAAAGGACTGTATTACTCATGACAAAGCCAAGAATCCTGAGTATCATTATAGTTACATTAAATTTTCTTCTTCCCAAGTTCCACGGAGAAAGAAATTGGTGCCTAAACATATAGTGGATTGTATTACATGAGAGAAATCCTGTGCTTAGGGACCCAAATCTTTTTTTTGCTTTTCAATAATGGCTGTAAGCAAGTGTGTTCTTTGCCTCTAGGAAGACCCTATCTTTATCTTCCAAGTCTGTTCACTATAAAAAATTTTTTGAAAAGATAATTTAGAACTAAGGCAGTCAGTGCCTCTGCTTGCGAGACAGGCAGAAACTTCACAGATCCTTAGAGAATCTTCTTCCAATACTCTGTAGTCCAACCTAGTACTAAGTGCTTGTATTACATGATTTAATACTGCTCTATCCCCCTGCATTGTTTTCAAATCATTTCCTACATGTGCCACATCTCCCCTCAAAAGATTATTAGCCTCATGGGAAGGCTACATCTTATATTATTTCTATTTCCTAACACTGAACTGAGTATTATGTTCACAGTTGTTTTTGCAGGAAATTGTTCAATGATGATAATCACTCAAGTATATCATGAAGAATTGTCTAGCTCGGCACTTTCTCCTGAAGTGTATTACCAGAGAAATCCAAAATCTCTGCTAATGAAACAAGCAAAGCTTCTTAATAAAGAATATTCATTAAAAAATACGATTTTGCATTCAAACGCATTTTGTCTTATGTATGTTGAGAAAGAATATGTTTTCTTAGGTAAACCAACAATATGGTCTTCTGTGTTCTGGTTCATTAGCCTCTCCCTGATTCTTACGTAAGCCACCAGTTGCTATTATTTGGTTTCAAAAGCATGAAATAGCTTGTATCAGTTAGTATTGTGTTGGGTTCTCTACACAACACCTCTGACAACCAAGGTCTGATTGTCTGGGACTTGACGATTCTGACCCAAGTGAAGGGAAAGGTGTGGAATGTTTACATGATCGGACAAAAATTATTGCCGGGGAAATATAACAGCATTAATTACATATAAGTCAATGTATGTTTTTTGAGGAAAAGAAAGGGAATATATTTGGGGAAAAAATCTACAGAACAAGAAGATTGCAGTGAGTTATTCTTAGACAACCCAACTAAAATCTTCATTTATTCATTACTTTCAAAATAATTTATTAATCACTGGCTATGTCTCAAGCTGTACAAGATATTGGAAAGAGAAAAAAATTGTTTCTTCCCCTAGAGTTCACATACTAAGGGGAAAATAAAAATTTATATATAAGAAATCATTACAATATTTGCGGTAAGACCTACATTAGAGATGTCAGAAAAAAGTTTCAGATCTCAGTCCAGAAGGAGATAATTCTAGCCAGGGTTCTGGGCAGGCTTCTCTGAAAAGTAGAGTGAGAAATTTGAATTTGTTTGATAAAACTTGGATGTGTTTGGATTTTTTTAATTTACTAAGAAGCCAATGTAAATGATAAATATAGACTACCACAGTCAAATGGAGCAATATAAAATAGATTCAAGCGAACTGCAAAAGTTAAGAACTGAAGAGAGGAGGTCCTGTGACAAAGTATAATGAAGTAGGAAGAGCATCTGTGCTGTGCTGGGAAAGAGACGTGATGGTGAGAACCATAGGTAAAGGGGGTAGCTGGCCTTACTACCCAATCGTGTAAGGTCCAACAAGAAGAAAAAAGAATTGAGAAAGTGGAGATCTTGATACCAATTATGTCCCAATAATTTGGGAAACAATGTGCATCTCACTATATTAAAATCCCCATAATCTTCCTGCCGATTGGGCCAAGAGATCTTAAGACCTTTCACACGTCAAGAGTATGGTGGGAAAAACCTGTGCTGTGATGGAGTCACTCATTCTTTTCTCATACTCAGTATGGGGGGCGGGAGGAGAAAGGGTGAGCCCTGGACACCAGCAGTAAAGGCGCATGTGGTGGGGGTGTATTGTAAAGCATTTTTTTAAAATAATAACACTGATGAAAAATTAGTCCACTTTTCATTATCACCTCAAATGGACAATTCTTAACAGTATCCGTGATAAAACACTTCTCCCTCAAATCTGTTGTTTGTTTAAGTTCCAAACAATTAGTGTGGCTGCCATTGACTTTCAATGATATATGTGAAAGCTTTATTTTTTTAAGTTTATTTATATATTTTGAGAGAGAGAGTGAAAGAGTGTGATTGGGGGGGAGGGACAGAGAGAGAGGGGGAGAGAGAGAATACTAAGCAGGCTCTGTGCTGTCAGCACAGAGCCCAACATGGGGCTTGAACTCATGAATGGCAAGACCATGACCTGAGCTGAAATCAAGAGCTGGACGTTTAAGACTGAGCCGACCAGACACCCCTATGTGAAAGCTTTAAATGAGCATATTTTTGTCACTTAGCTTTTCTTTTTTTTTTTTAATTTTTTTTTCAACGTTTATTTATTTTTTGGGACAGAGAGAGACAGAGCATGAATGGGGGAGGGGCAGAGAGAGAGGGAGACACAGAATCAGAAACAGGGTCCAGGCTCTGAGCCATCAGCCCAGAGCCTGACGCGGGGCTCGAACTCACGGACCGTGGGATCGTGACCTGGCTGAAGTTGGATGCTTAACCGACTGCGCCACCCAGGCGCCCCTGTCACTTAGCTTTTCATAAGCATTATTTCCTACGTGGAAGTTGGCCTAGAGAGTTCCCAGTTTTTGAGCTATCCTTTAACATACACAGACTCAGTTATACATGCAAGCTCAACTTACATGCAAAAGTTCTAAACAGGTTGAAATGCTTTGACCTCACTTTGGGCATAATTTGTCTCTGCAACCCCTAGGGTGCTACATAGTCCTCTAACTAAACAGTAAATATGAAATAAATAGCGATGATTATATAAATTTTTCTTTTCTGAAAGATCTTTTTCAGTCATAAAGTTATAATGAGGTTAATCAGATGCAAAGAAATGTTTACAAAGAGCTGACATTCACTTTGAACAATGAACAATAAAAACATCAAGCTTTACAATCACTCCTTGACTGGTCCACAGAAATTATGAAATAAGCCATTAACTATTTCATAGAAAACAGAATCCAATTTTAAAGAAGAGTGGCAGGACAAATGACAAAAGATGCTAGCATTTCATTATCAGAAGAAATCAAAGGGCCATGTTTGAATGTTTCAATTATTTTTACCAAGACCTGCACACTCATTCTAAAAATGGATCAAATAATGCCAGCCATTTTCTCTGACTTTTGTAGAGGAAAAACTCTGGGAGCTTTTACCAAGAGTGACAGAATTTTTTTTATCAGTTTTGTGATGAAAATATTTTAGTGGATGTTTGCAATTATAGAGACATTTGAAAACTATTTGAATCAATATTAAAGAAATAAAAATATGGGTAGTAATGCAGTTTCTGGAATTTGTGATGAATTTTTGTGTGATAATTGTGAATTTTTTCTGGGATTTTTGTGAATCTCTGCCGAACATATTTTTTAAGACTTTTCATACACCCCCCCAACACACACAGAGGAATATTTTTCAGCCATGAGAAAGAAGGAAATCCTACCATTTGCAACAACATGGATGGAACTTAAAAGCAATATGTGAAGTGTAATAAGCCAGACAGAGAAAGACATATACTGCATTGTATCACTTACATGTGGAATTAAAAGAAAAAAAGTTAAACTCATAGAATCAGAAGACAGAAAAGTGGTTGCCAAGGGCTGGGGTGGTTAAGGAAATAGGGAGAAGTTGGTAAAAGGGTATATAAACTTCCAGCTGTAAGATGAATAAGTTCTGAAGACCTGATGTAAAACATAATGGCAATAAGGGCACCTGGCTGGCTCAGTCGGGACAGCAGGTGACTCTGGATCTCAGGGTGGTGAATTTGAGCCTCATGTTGGGTGTAAAGATTACTTAAAAAAAACCGAAAACATGATAGCTACACAGGGTTACATACCTGTACTGGGGGAGTATTACTTAAAGGTTTTGAGTATTAAATGACAAAAGGTCAAAGGAAAAAAAACATGATTGACAACACTGTATTATATAATTGAAATTTGCTGAGAGTAAAACATTAATGTTCTCACCAAACAAAGACAAAAACAAAAAGAAAGAAAAAAGAAAGAAAGGAAGAAAGAAAGATAAATATGTGAGATGATGGATATATTATTGAGATGGTGCAAATCCTTTCACGATGTATTTGTACATCAAATCACCCTGATGTGGACTTTAAATATTTTACAATGTTATTTGTCAATTACACCATGAAAATTTGGGGGAAAAAAGAGAATATGAGGCACATTTCTATCTACTTGCGAACTTCTCTAGTAAAG
Organism: Herpailurus yagouaroundi; assembly: GCF_014898765.1. Classification (NCBI taxonomy): domain Eukaryota; kingdom Metazoa; phylum Chordata; class Mammalia; order Carnivora; family Felidae; genus Herpailurus; species Herpailurus yagouaroundi. The sequence continues at coordinate 59,058,962 of NW_024412394.1, forward strand.
AGCTGAAGCAGGTGCACACCAGGAAACATGGGCCAAGGAAGCAAACCCCAGCACTTTCCATGTGTGGGTATCTTCAGACAACTTTCCTAGAACTTATAGACTCAAACATGAGAGTGATTAGGTGACCTCCTAAGAGAGTTTCAGTGAAAATTGAGTATTGAAATTTGAAAAAAATCTAATGTTCATTTTTGAGAGAGCGAGAGAGACAGAGTGTGAGCAGGGGCGGGGCAGAGAGAGAGGGAGACACAGAATCCGAAGCAGACTCCAGGCTCTGAGCTGTTAGCACAGAGCCTGACCCAGGGCTCGAACTCCCCAACTGTGAAATCATGACCTGAGCCGAGGTTGAAAGCTTACCCGACTGAGCCATCCAGGCACCCTGAGTATTAAAATGTTTTAAACACCTGAAACTCTCTTTGTAAAAATTCCCACATGTAGACATTCCATAAATAAAAGATATTAGGATACTCCCTTGAATAACTCAAGCCATTATGATGATATAACTCGAGTTATATTTCATGCTGATTTTAGGTACTTTCTAATCATAGAGGGGAATTCAGAAATCTTTTGCATCAGCAAGAATGCCTAAGTAAATCATTCATGTGAATTAACATGTCAGCAGAGAAACAGACTCCTGATATAATAGATTAAAGGGACAAGGAGGGAGAACAAAATCTTGGATGCTCAGTTCCATTTAATCCTCAGTGAAAGCAATCTAGAAAGAAATCTAGAAAGCTCTGTATGCCACACTTCACATCAAAACTTAAAACGTCCATGGACATGTACCTGTGTTATCTATGTCTAGCCACTCTGAGCAGCCTTTGAGGATTAGTGTTAACTCAAAACACAACTGAATAAACAATTACAGTTTTCAAGATGTACTTTCAAAATTCACCTTTCACATGGAAAGAAGAAACATGACCAAATAACAATTGTCCATGGCACTATATAAGAGCTATTTTCTGTCATTAGTTACATTCAGCCTTGATTTGACATCTTAATTCTGTCAGTACATTCTATGACTCAGGCACCCACATTCTGCTTGAGAAAATACAGTTAAATATCGGTAACCAAACTCATTTGACTTTTTCATCCTTGTCACTTCTGGACCGGACCTAATGCAAGAGTCTGGGTTGCAGTTCCCATTACTGCTACTACCACTACTGGGAATAATGATAACAGTAATGTGTGCCACAACTTTCAATAGTTGTTAAAGTATTTATGTAAATAGCCTCCTCCCCTAAGTTATCTAAAATAGAGCTGAGAGCGATATATAAGATACTCAAATCTGGAGATATACATGTTTAACACTCATGCCATTTGTCTTTCCCCACCAAATGGCAGACATTACTAATCACTCTTTCCCACTAAGCATAGACACCCCTCAGGGTCTTTCTCAACTTTCAGTGGATGTGTAGGCAGCCACTACCCACCTATCATCGTTGGCATTACAAGAAAGAGAATATTTGCTATCCTTGATACAGCACAACCCATCCTTTCACAGACGAAGAAATGCTCACAAAATGCATGACAAATTAGTGGCAGACTGCGTATAACATTCTGTGTCAGCTCCCCAGCTCTCAGCCCAGTGCTCTTTCCACTGCCCCATGTACTTTACCAGAATATAACACCCAAATGACTAAGCAGATTCTGGTTTCGAAATTAAAATCCTCACAATGACTTTTAAATTTCATTATTCAGAAAGCTGTTCTAATAAAGAGACTTTGGTCCAATATATTTACTACCTCATCTGGCCACCATTCTTTACACAGCAAGTATAATCAGTTATCCCTGGGGGGCAGAGGGTGATTTCAGCAGGTGCCGAAATACATGCATTTATAAAGACTGCTAGCATGTTCACATCCTACAAAAATGCACACAATCAATCTCAAAAATCACCAACTCTTCAAATAGGAGGATTCCAGCTACATGTGAGGGGTAACTGATCACAGTCAGCTAAGACTAATAAACATGAAAAAGAAGAGCCAAAGAGAAAGACAGATGCCAATGAGTACTTCTTACCATTTAAGACAACTTATAATTCTAACCATTCTGCTAAAAACAGACAACGGACTGATTGCTATTGTTTTACTGATTAACTATTCTCTCTGCTTTTTCCCAAAAGGCACCCTGGCAAACTTTGCTTAGTAAATATTGACACCTGTAAACCAAGCTGGCTAATGCCGTTGGCTCTCCAGCTATCTTCCCATCTGTTGCCTGAGAATTTTAAGCAACGCATTTTGGGACTCTTGCTCTCTTTCCATTGTAAACTGTAAAAAATGCTACCCAGAAGCTAATCCGAAAGCCACATGGCCCTAGAGGGGCCTGTGGTAAGTAAAGGGAAATGTAGTCTAATATGTAAAATGCGTATCCCACTGGCCTCCTCGGCCACCCCGTCTTTAGTTAATAGCATGCCGGGGTAATCTGCTTAGTTACCAAGTGGAGCTTTTTTCCCTCTTCCCCATGAGATCACCCAGACCACGATCAAAGCCCAAACACACTCTCTGCCAGCTCTATTGTTCCCCAGAGTGGGATTAATGACTAATTATGTCAGGTCACTCATCCAGATGGCCTCTCAGATGTTCCTTTGTCATTGTCTGACCTTCCATATGCCCCTTTGACCTTGAGGTTTATTTCCATGGAAACATGAAGCCTCAGTTTCCTTGCTGAGATTGCCAAGAATTGGCCAAAAGGAGGGATATGGGATAATCTACCCACACTTTGTATTCTGCTTCCATCTCATGCCTTGTTAAATCCAATGAATAGATAAAAAATGCTATCTGGTCCCAGCTGAGTGATGACCATGGTCATGATTCTATGTTACATGCTATGTTTTTTAAATTAGCAGCCAGCTTTGTACATGGAAACGTGCATTCAATTTGAAGAACATCAATCGCCATAATGTGATCTTTTTATCTCATTAATGTTAAGCAAGGGTAATAGAATGGAATTACACAATATCACTGTGAAAGGAATACAATTCAGAGAATTATAGATATCCCCCATTAAAGCCCTAGAGATGTTTGGATAAGTCAACTTGTTCAGTTTCATAAATTAAAGATTCTTTACTTACTACCTTTTCTGGGGTTTAAATTCTAGCCTCGGATGTTGATCTTAATCTGAAGAAGGATTTTAAAGTGGTTAGAAAATGGAGAATTTCCTCAAAACTACCAAATAAGTAAATAAAAATAGAATAGGAGACTGACTCATGCACTCAATTAAATAAAAAAGGTTGAATATGTATTTGCATGGGATGAAATGTATTTCCCTTTATATTATAAAGAAGACTAAAGAATAATTCATATATCTAAAATGTGGAGGCTAATTCACTTCTCCCGAGTTCATGCAAGAATGAAGTGTCTCTCTGCTCTATACAGAAATTCACACAAGCACAGAAGTCTCACGGAGAATGCAAGCAGAGTGGAAAGTAGACTCATGTGCCCAACTCTTCCTGGCAGGGTGGCAATTTATGAATCTTCCCTCACCAATGATCAAGAATCTGCAGAACAACCTGAGAGTTACCAGTTTATTTAAGAAGGAAATTAGAGCTAGGTGAACAAAGGATTTTATTCCTTGTATTGTTCTTGATGGGCCATTTTGCCTTCTGAATCCGGGGAAAAAAACCAAAACCAAAACCAAAACCTTGGGTCAAAAGGAAAAACGCATCCTGGTTAATGACAGCCAATCCCCTTCACTCCCCACCGCCAGGACCCCAATGCCCTTTGGAGACAGTGATGGTCCCTTGCTCACTGCTCACCGCAGTATCACCCAGATGTCTGTGTCCAGCACAGTGCCTGGCATCATCTAGGTTTCTAGAACATCATTAAATTAATGAATGTGAAATGAATGTTAGTGCTAGCTAATGTGTGCCAGAAAACTTGAACTTTCTCTTTGTTTTCTTCCAACGGTACAGTCAGGAACTGCTTATTTAAGGAAGCATTGTGTGCAAATTCAGCCTCAAGGAACACAATTCAATGTAAAACAGAGAAATCCTTTCCTTCCGTGCAAAGAGAGGCAATTTATATTTAAAGGATGACAACAACACAGTAGATTTCCACAAAGCATAAAAAGGCATGACAGGTTCCTAATCACTTGAGAATGTGGCCAGAAAAGTCTTACCACATTTCAGCCAGCGTCCCAGTCCTTTTGCAATGGTTCCATGCCACGTAAGATGCTCATTCCATCTCCCGAGTTTGCCATCACCCCTCCCAGACAAAGATCCTTTCCCTCCTCAGATGGCATTGCTCGGAGACGGAGCAGACTGACTACCCACACTGCAGACACAGACAGTTGGCAAGACTGACATTTTTCCTACGAATATAGCTACTTAATTTCTAAAATTTCCAATTGCTTTGTCATACATAAAACTCACAGGCATAGAATCATCTTAATTAACACCATAGCTGAAATGTTGACATTGTATCTCAGTAGAAGTATAATTTGAACAAAAGTTCAAATCTTCCATTAATGAGGCTCATCACGACAGCATGGGACACTTTTCTAAGTCCCAGCTTCCTCACCTGGAAATCACACTATTGTACCCAGTAAGTCCTTGCAATAACTATGAGTGGAAATAATTCTCCCAGTAGGAGGGACTTAGAATTTTCATGTACTAGAAGTGCAATTCTCATGGTTGCCTGAAAGATTCACAAGAGTCAGCTAGTATATCAGAATATCACATCAAGGGGGAAATTACAGTATCAAAGAATAGGGAACTGAAAATCAGTGTCATCCAAGTGCTACTAGTCTGATTTTTACGGTCCTTATAAATTGCCTTGTGAGTAGATTTATATCAATGAAAAAATATTTGTTAAGTGTCTGCAGTGTGTCAGTCCTGGCTTAGTTTCTGTAAATACAATGAAGATGGAGTCAAATCACTCTTATCCTAGTAAGGAGACTGAGGAGTTAAGTCAGAGTGCCTTGGGAAAGCCTAGGACAACTTCCTGGAGGAGGTGACATCTTCGTTAAGCTCTGAATAAGAGCAAAACAGAAAACAGAAGAAGAGTGAGGAAAAGTAACCTGATAGAAGGAGCAATCTATGCCAAATCTTATGTGGGAAAATGGATGGGCCAAATTCAGAGATTTGCAGTAGTTCAGCATGACTGAGAGGTGGTATGAAGGTGAGGTTGGACAGGTGACCAGGAGCCCCATCCTCAAAGGCCTTGTGTTCCATGTTAGGTAATCTGCAGCCCCAAGGGATCTGAGCAGGAAATGCCAGGAGACTCTCAGGGAACTCTGTTGTCAGGCGGCAGGTCCTCAGACTCCTGGCTGGAATTCAAGGATAGGATTCCAGTCCACAGAGAGAAATAACCCAGGCAAGTCACGACCCTCATCCTAGTAGGTCCTAGTCTATTAGACAATCCAGGCATGACTTGGGCACTGGCTATAAGAGGGCAGAGATTATCCTGTGGGGACTGATTTTAGGGACAAGAAAGAAATCCAGAACTCTTCTGTTTCTCCCAGACAAGCATTGGAGGTAACTTGGAGCAGAGTTTCAGAATGCTGCACTAGTGTTTCTTAACTCTCTTTTCTAGAGAGAGGAGTTGGCAGGCAGGAGCAGGGGGTGAGTGGTCGGAGGGAACATGTTGAGCCGTTAAAAGTGAAGGGTCTGGGCTGCAGAAAGAAGAGGGAAACAGAGGCAGGAACTCAGTAGGTCTTTCCTTTGCAGCAGTGAGAGGCACTGGATCTGGAGCTGATTAGCTCTATGACTTCGAGAAAATGTTCTTCTTAGCCTCTCTGAGCTGCCATTACCCTGTTTATAAAATGAGGACAGCAATGCTTTCCATGCTGGATTGTTGTGTGAATTAGAAAAGAGAAGCAAAGTATCTGACATCGAGAAGGCAATTCATGATGGCAGTAAATAAATAGTAGCTTTTATTTTTTATTTTTTTTTAAGTTTACTTATTTATTTTGAGTGGGGAGGGGGAGGGCAAAGAGAGAAGGAGAGAGAAAGAATCCCAAGCAGACCCTGCACTGCCAGCATGCAGACTGACATGGAGCTTGAAATTATGGTTCGTGAGGTCATGACCTGAGCCAAAATCAAGAGTCACACGCTTAGCCCACTGAGCCACCAGAGTCCCCAGTAGTAACTTTTATTAAGGGGGTATACTGATAGTTACCGTGCGGGAGATGTGCATTAACCACAGCAGGGAATAACTAATAATTATCTTTACACTAGCTTTATCTGGCTCTCTTTCATAGCATTTTCTTTCCACTTTACATCTGTCCTTATGCAAATTTTATGATAATTCAGTTATCAGTATGTATTATATTATGATTTATCCATGTTTATATTCCCTAGAATGGATATTACAGCTTTACATGGGGTAGGTACCTAGGAAATAATTGTTGAATGACTAAATAACCCCTTTGGGGATAAAACATGAATCACAGGGCTGTTTCTAAAAGTTGCTGATGTTATTGGTAAGTTCCCCCCATTCAACACATATTTGTTGAGTACCAATTTGTACCAGGCCATCCCATCCACCAATCGCTACCTAATTCTTTTACCAAAGCAGTCAGGATCTGTTTTTATTTTGTTTTGCTTTCCATTAATGTTATGGTTCCAAGGAAAGATCAGTTTGTGGATTTTGTCAATGTGCAGTTGTTAGAAAAAGCAATGAAAGCATCCCTAATCTTGGCTGTTCAAAAGGAAAGAAAGGATGAAACGAGATCTTCCCTGGGTGCTATCATATGAACCCCAATGGCATGAGAAACCGGGGATGGAGATAACCCACTGCAATGCATAGTCAGCGAACCCCTCTTAATGCACAAATCATTGACTCTGTGTCAGAACTATTATCTTTGCTTTAGATTCTTTAAATTTGCTCTATTAGAAGCTCAGAACACAGCACAGAATAATTGTTTAATGAACTGACTTTCCAAAGGGTCAGTACAAGAACAATAGGTCCTGTAAGACACATTTAGAGGTATACATTGCATTCCATTTGTAAATGGAGATGCCTTTCTTGGGCGAGAAAGATATTTTTAAGATATAATCAAATGCTGTAAAAATATTTTCATTAGTAACATAAAAATTATATAGGTAAATACCAACTAATAACAAATTTACTGAGTTAAAAAACAATACAGTGTATCCAAGACAATTTTATGTTTGATATAGTAGGCAAAATATGAAAAGGAAATAGAATTACATATTGCCAAGGCATTACTTTTATTAGTCTATTTTCCTACCTTCGACAGCAGGGTAATTTTCAACTCTCCTTGGCTATTCAGACTCTTATTTGGTACTTTATTTGATCGACTGTCTAATCTAAATAAACAGATTAACTTGTATTTGAGAAAAGAGGAGATGGAGAGACAGCAGAGAGAATGATTCAAAAGTAAGCTTTAAATATACAAATGGGATAGTTCCTTTATGGAAACATTTCCATTCATAGCTTGCTAAAGCCCATGGGCAAAGATACCTAAAATTTCATATGATGAGTTTCTAGCTGCTATGTATGCAGTCAACTTACTGGTTTGTTATACCTGTAACATTTGCAGATACCCAACAAAACCCCATATAGGCCAGATTTCTGCTTAACAAAGTCTACCTCTTTGACATAGAAGTAACTAGCAACCTAATTCTGAATAATTCTTTACTTTTGAAGTCTATTTTTTTGAGATCTCGTATTTGCTTAGTGCAAGATAAACACCGTGTTTTGTTTTGTTTTTTTAAATTTTTTTTTTTTGAACGTTTATTTATTTTTGGGACAGAGAGAGACAGAGCATGAACGGGGGAGGGGCAGAGAGAGGGAGACACAGAATCGGAAACAGGCTCCAGGCTCCGAGCCATCAGCCCAGAGCCCGACGCGGGGCTCGAACTCACGGACCGCAAGATCGTGACCTGGCTGAAGTCGGACGCTTAACCGACTGCGCCACCCAGGCGCCCCTAAACACCGTGTTTTAATGGTAATTCTTTTTGTGAAATATATATATTCAACAGAAAAGAAAAAATGTACAAACGAATGGTCATCAAAGCCTCAAGTCAAGAAGAATACATGAATTTAATATTCTAGGCCCCAGAGATAGGTAACACATGACTAGCATGTTTAAGATAAATAGCTTGATAAATTCCACCACGGTCAGTGCTGCAGGAAAAAAAAAAAAACCAACAAAAAACAAAACTTGGAATGTAAATAAAAAGAAGAAAGAAAGAAGAAAGAAAGAAAGAAGGAAGAAAGAAAGAAAGAGAAAGAAAGAAACAGAAAGAAAGAAAGAAAGAAAGAAAAAGAAAAAGAAATTTCAAAGGAGAAGAATTACACCCTGGACAAAATTGATTATTTGGTAACTTTGTTATCATGCCCTTCATTTAAATATGCAAAACTTACATATATTTTTTATCTTTCAGGAATAAAAGTATCAGCCCTAATTAGCTATTGGTCACCAGGAAATTTTAATATCTTATAAGGTGAGCTGAAAAAAATGTGTTGCAATTAAAAATGTGCTTATGAAAGGGTAGCTCCTTCCCGACCACCCTGTGGTCCCTGCTCCTTAAGTCACATCTGCTTTCCTTACTAAAGAAATAAGCCCGTGGAACAGAGGAGCTTATACAGCTGAGGAGGAAAAGTGCATTCCTTTTTGTCTGGTGCATCATCAACCAACCTGTCAGCTACATTCCAAATGCAGAATCTTTATTTTGCATGATGATTCTAGGAGGCAGAAAGCACAGCTTGGCTGACTGATCCCAGGTGGAGTTTGAAGTGCTGACAGCAAGAGAACTAATGTTTAGATTTATAAACTGAGTGAAGTTGATGTGGAAATCATTGCAAATGAATAAATATAGAGCCTTGCATTATCATTTTTATCAACTCACTTTGCTCACTATAACCCATTCTATGTAATTACTTGCGATGAATGGGAGTTGTACCTACAGCAGACATATGTACCTACAACTGCCACATATGTATGAAATATGTAGCCTCTTCAAGGGAAAGAAACACACCAATTTATTCAGCATACAGATTGAAAATACAAAAGGCAAGCCAGCATCCTATGTAACAGGGAAGGAAGAATCCGTGGCTTGTATAATTCATATCCTTAAATGAGTCAAGGAGTATTCATACCCAGGAGTGAAGATAAAACCAGTATTTTATTGATGACATTATATAAATGTTAAAATGTATATATTTTATATACTAAAAAAAAGGGAGATAAATAAAAGCTAAATCAAAGAAAAACTGGGTTGTTGGTACAGCACTTTATCTTTCATAATGACTGGAGTATATATTAAGCTGAACTATTGAAATTACATTGACATAATTACTAAAAGCAGATACATTTCATCAAAAATATGTGTTTACTAATATTAATATATTTTATCCATTGATGGCTATCAGTCTTTTCTCTTTTATATCTTTTGTTTCTACAAATTAATATGTATTTTATGCTTCAAAATCTCCTTATGAATAGCTCTGTAGTTTTTATGCTGGATAAAGCCACTGGTGGCCATATTTCTCTCATAGCCCTTTCGGTGTGAGAATGGAATCCAGCTGCAGAGGACAATACCACTCAGATGCCATTGGATCTCTGCCCTTCACATCATGCCCATTTTTGTTGCTCTCCCTTGGCTGGTTGGAATGTTATGGTCAGAGTGCACGATGCCATATACACTACAGTTAGGGGCAGATGCTAAGTGACTCGAATGTTGCTAAAAAGGCTGCTTTTAGGTTGTTTGAAGGCATATCCAAGGACATATTTTGCCCTATCATCACAAGATGCATACATAAATGCCTGTGTAGTTTCTGAGGCACCTGGCCTGACTCCGTTGGAAGAGCATGTGACTCTTGATCTCCAGGTCATGAGTTTGAGCCCCATGTTGGGTGGAGAGATCACACACAAAAAGTAAATATTTAAAAAATAAAATAAATACCGACACTAAAAAAATCATTTCTTTCTTCTAATGTGTGTTAACATTAAGTAGTAATAGTAACACTTTCAATATACAAATACATAACTTAGCTAGGATGACATAAGGTTTTTATAGGTAGATAACACCTAATATATGAAATACATGCACTTTTTCTGGCACACTATGAAAGAATCTTGATGCTTCAGGAAGGTGTAAAAGAAGTTTAGAGATACTCCTATTTAACTCTAGTTAATTAAAACAAAACACAAGTATATGTTGCTCCTGGGCATCACTTGAGATTTTTACTTTTTTATTGGTACTATTATTCTATATTTTAAAAAAATACTATTTAATTATTCATTTTGAGAGAGAGAGATAGCAAGCGAGTGGGGCAGGGGCAGGGAGTGAGGGGGAGAGAGAATCCCTAAGCAGGCTCCGTACCGTCAGCATGGTCTCAGACTCACAAACCATGAGATAGTGACCTGAGCCAAAATCAAGAGTCCAAACGTTTAACTGACTGAGCCACCCAGGCGCCCCTCTATATTTCTATTATAATAAGTTTCACAAAAATTTGTATTTACTAAAAAACTGTCATTACTACTAATGTATTAATATAAATAATGTGAAATTATTTCTTTGAAAGTAATACAATACTTAACATTCACTTTCTAGATAATGAAAATATTTTTGTATTTTCTTTTTAACTAAATTAATGTCTTCCTTGGTTTTCAAACTATAAAATCCTACCGGATTTCATGCTATTGCTTCAAAGGAAAACAATTTGATATCTTAAAAGTTTCTGCCATTCTGAAAAACCAACTTGAATGGAACCAACATTTATTTTATCCAATTCAATCTGGGGCTAGACCAAAATCTAGAATGGTTTCCATTTCTAAGTCTTCATAAAAAATTTGATTCAGTGAGTCATCCCTAAGTTCTATCTGATTCTAGAAACATAAGTCCAAGACAGATTAGGGAGGCAGTAGTGAAATGTAGTGGGAAAAAGCATTACTGGCCTGAAAGGGAAGACGTTACAGTCCTTCTCCAAGTTTATTTAAGAATGTGGCTTGAACCTTCATTATCTTAGCTATTCTTGTATAAACCAAAAAGCTGGTAAAACTGTGGCTTCTTCCTTCACAAGGTCTTAACCACAAATTTAAATCAAAACAGTACATTATTATGAAGCATAGGTATCATAAACACCTCAGAATATTTCTCCTTCAAGACTCTGTTGGCTATGCATAAACTGACTATTAATACAAAAATGCATTATAAAATTGTGGGTACACTTTTTCTGCTAAGTGGGGGAAGAAAATAACCTAAAGCTGTAGATTTGAATTTTATTTTTTAAAATTTGTTTATTTATTTTGAAGGAGGAAAGAATCCTAAGCAGCCTCTGCACTGTCGAGCAGAGCCTGACATGGGACTTAAACCCACGAACCGCGAGATCATGACCTGACCCAAAACCAAAAGTCCAACACTCAACCGACTGAACCACCCAGGTGGCCCTGTAGATTTGAATTTTAAAACTTAGATTATAAATCTAAATTTTAAATTACACATCACATCACTACTTTAAATTACCTCTTGCCTTTTATCTTTGAACAAAACATGAATGTGTATATGCATGTGTATGTGCGTTTATGTGTGTGTTATTTCATTTTAATTTAAAGAAAACTACCAGGACTATTGACATATAATTCTTCATTGCAATGTGAATCATATTTACAAAATATTTCTTAGAAAAATATGTGGTTCATGTGCACTATTTTGAAATGCAAGCTGTTCAAATTTCTCCAGAAACTTTTGCCCACAACCAAATAGATATGAATATTTGCTGTATTTTTATCCTGAGCAAAGAGTCAACCATAAAGTGGTTTAAGTGGTTGGTGTTTAGTTATTTAGATACTTTGAAATGCGATTATTCTTTTACTTTACACATAGCAATAAAAACGGGCTTATTTTGGGGAGATAATATTATTATATTGCTAACCTTACATTCAAAATCTATCTCTTTGTGGGTGACCATGAAGATTACAAAATAAGAAGTCACGGGTCTCCGGATTAATCCCCAATGTTGATGGCAATTCCCATCAGGAGGCAGAGGGTTCCAGAGTAGAGAGAGGTAGGAGGAAGCAGAGAATATGATAGCTGCGAGATGCTTGTAAAACATGGTCTCTGCCTCAAAGGGCTTACAGTCAGGTCATGTGAATAAACCAGTTTAGCAATGATGAGTCGTGTCAGCAAGAGGAGGCAGCAAACGCCAGGAAAGCTCAGCTCCTTCTGCTGAGGGGTTTGTGGAGAGAGATTTGTCTGTGGAGAGATTAGGACCCATTCTGCTGAGGAGATGGTGTTGGAGGAACAGCCCTGGCGGAGGGAAGGGTTTAGACTGAAACAGGTGGGGATTGTGAAGCAAGTTGAGAAAAAGATGAAGCAAAGTGTTCAAAGACAGATACTGATTTCTAGCATGATTTCCACTGTGAAACATGTCAGCAATTTCCTCTCTCCTTGTTGCACCAGTAGTATAAATGTTTCTTTTCCACTCGTCCCAGAGTAGAATCCTAAAATGTTACTTTTGCTTGCTTTGTGTTTAGTTATAAGGCAATAAATACTCAAGCCAGAATCTGAAAGTTTCCTTAACTTTTTCTGCATCGTCATCTTCTTGCCCTGCTGATTTCAGCTTCTAAAACTCTCAGGGTGCCTGGTGGCTCAGTAGGTTGAGCACCAGCGTCTTGATCTCAGCTTAGGTTTGGATCTCACGGTTGTGAGTTTGAGCCCCGTGTTGGACTCCATGCTGGGCATGAAGCCTACTTTAAAAAAAAAAAAAGTAAAACTCTCTCAAATATATCCAGTCTTCTTCATTCCCTCACCCACCCTTTCAGCCCAAGTGCCATCTTCTCTCATTGCAATAGATCTCTTAATAGATTCTCCACTCCTAACAACGGCACCCGCCTTTAATACACTTTTCATATAGCTACCAGACAACAGATTTAAAACATTAACTCCATCAGATCATTCTGCTAACCTTTGGGGGAAAAAAGCCAAAGTATGTCATTGTTCTTGAACACATGTGTGATCTAACCCCTGCTTACCTCTTTAGGTTACAATCTCAAATCCCTCTCACCCCCAACTCCTACAGCTTTTTAGGGCTTTGGGAAACTGCTTCTACCACCAGCTGCCCCAAGCCCCTCTAACCTGGATGACCATCCCACATTCTGCTGCTCATCTCATCTGAGTGACCTTTCTCTTGGGAAGAACTCCCAGGCCCCCACTCCTTATACCTGCAGACATGGTTGGTCCCCCAACCCACTGTCTTAAAACACGTTGCACTTCTCTTCCTCATGAAGCCAATCACATTTAGTTATTACCTGTCTTCTAAATCATGTCTGTTTTGCTCACTGCTATGACCTCAGTAGTTACTGCAGCGCCCATCCTAGAGCAAGCTGAGTTGATTAAACGAATAAAAAACCTAACTGATGCTTTAAACTCTTGGCTAGAATATTAGCAGCTTGCATTAAATTTACTTGTGTATTTCTAAATTATTTCTTTTTCCAGGTATTAATTAAATTCAATATAAGTACTAAAGTAGTGCATAACAATTGCAATTAATTACTTCCTTTAAAAACTGGACAAATTCTATTGACAAGCTTTGGGATAGTTGCAGGTTAGGCACAGAGGATAGAAATTGCTTTCAGTTGGGCTTAATGATCAGCCAGAAACATACAATCTGAGGAGGCAGAGCTCATTTATGGGAAAAACAAAGATTAGGATGGAAAAGGTATTTCCTTGGAGTAAGGGGAGGCACCACAGTTTATAAAAGGCAAATTAAAGAGGATATAAATTTAAAAAACCTAAGGAAACAGATTAGAAGTGGTGCATATGTGGTGAGAATTAGAGGTCAGTTTCCACTTGTTTTATCTCTAACAAAAAAAAAATAGGTAACTGATACTAACATGGGCTATAATCCAGCATTTTCTCTCCTGACCTTGGAAAAACCTTTGCATCTTAGAAAAAAGTTTTGCAGAGAAAAACTTTTAGAAAAACTTGTGCACCAGAAGGTATGCACAATATTGTTCATAGTATCAATGTTCACAGTAGAATAGAAACGAAAACTGGAGACATACTAAATATCCAACAATAGGAGATTGGATAAACACATTCTGGTGTATTCATACAATAGAATACTATTACATCAGTGAAAATTAATGGAATTCTAGATGCCAGGTCAGAGAGATGAATTTCAGAAACATAATAATGAATGAGAAAAGCAAGTCTCAGACAATGTATGTAATAGTACCGTTTTAAATATTCACAACAAAAGAAAAGTAATATATTGCTTAGGGATATATACTTATATAGTAGAAAAGGAAGAGGATGGTTTTTAAAATTATGTTAGAATTACTCTTGAAAAGATTCATGGGATCCAGGAGAAGTAAGAAGGTTGTTTTAAACAATATTGATGTAGTTCTATGCCTTAACTTGGATGGTCAGTTCACAGGTATTCATTTCATTATTACGCTTCATAATTTACACATACATTGCATAAATTCTTTTGAGCATATCACATACTTCATACTTTTTAAATGAGGATAAAAAGCAAGTAATTCCAGTGTATAAAGATTGGACCCAAAGTCTGTCACATAATATATAAATAAGAAACACAAATCTCAAAATGTAAGACTACAGGATGGTCAGTTTAGGATATTAGTCTATATAAACTCCAGGTGCTATACACATTGAAGAAGTAATATTTGCCATGATCACTCAATAATATTCATGAACAAGTGAAACTTTTGCTCCCCTATAAGGCCAAGAAAAAAAAAACATAAATGAGATTTAAAAAAAAATTAGAAATCTCAGCACTAACTGACCAATGACATGTGTTTAAAGGACACCGGTTTGTTGTGGTTACAGCCTTAACTGCTGAGACAGACAAAAAGCATTATCATGGCAATCTGTATAGAGAGTGTTGGGCAAGGGTGGGCATGACCGTGACTCATATTGAGGATGTAGGACTTGGTCTTGGGTAAAGTGAGACCTATAACAGAGCCTGGCACATTATCACTTGGTAAATATTTGCTGAATAAAGTAGAACAGTGAAAGTTGCAAGTCTTCTTACTGTGATCCCCCAAGGCAGTAGAGGAAGCTTTTAGTAGGCAAAGTCCACCTGTGTGAATTGTAAACCTTACTCCAGAAAGCTGACCACGGTAAGCATGACTAATTCAACTCCTTGTTCAGCATACCTTCAAACCCCGTTCCCTGGCCATCAAGAGCAGCACAAGAATGAAAACTATTTTCCTCTAGCCTGAGCTCCTAATAAAAAAGGAAAAATGCAGCATGTACTTTGGCAGGTGACTGCTACTTTCCTCTTCTCAAAACGCAGGGAGGAGATGTATGAAGGTCATAGATGTCTCTGTGGGTTATCTCCTAGCTAGTATGTCTTAACTGAGGTCAACTCTAACCATTTTAACCATTGTGAACTGCACAGTTGAATGACATTAAGTACATTCACACTGTTGTGCATCCATTATCACCATCCATCTCTGAAACTTTTTTCATATTCCCAAACTGAAATTCAGTACCCATCAAACAATAATACTCTATACCCCTCTCTTTTGAACCCCTGGCACCATCATTCTTCTACTTTTTGTCTCTAAGAATTTGACTACTCTACATGCCTCATGAAAGTAAAATCATATAGTATTTGCCCTTTTGTGACTGGTTTATTCCACTTAGCCTGATGCCCTCAAGGTTGATCCATGTTGTAACATGCGTCAAAATACCTTACTTTTTACGGCTGAATAACACCCCATTTTGTGTATATGTCACATTTTGTTTATCGATGCATCCATCAATATGCACTTGGGTTACTTACAACTTTTGGCTATTGGGAATAGTGCTGCTATGAACATGGGTATACAAATACCTGTTCAAGTCCTTGCCTTTAATTATTTTGAGTATACACCCAGAAGTGGAATTGCTGGATCATGTGGTAATTCTATTTTTTTTTTTTTTTGAGGAACCATCATACTGTTTTCTATAGTGACTGCACCATTTTACATTCCTACCAGCAGTACATAAGAGTTCCAGTTTCTCCATATCCTTGCCAACACCTGTCATTGTCTGCTATATTTTTCGCAGCCATCTCATGGGTGCTAAGTGGTTAGTCTTTTTTTTAAAATAATAACCGCCTACTGGGTGTGAAGGCCCCTAACTAGTATTTTGTAGCATTTTCTTAGAACCATTTCCTTTCCTGTAAACCATTTCACTCATATGCTTCAGCTAACCATCCATCCTTGCCTTTTCATCTTGATAATTACCAGTCCTTCACAGGAAAACACTTGAGCTATCTACTGGAACCAAGTCAGAGTTCAGCCTTTTGGACCTTTCAAGAATGCAACCCCTCATGTCTGGGGAAGACGAATCCTCTGGGGGTGAAAGCAGGAAAAGGAACACGTCTTTCATCCCCACACTGATAGGCCACATCAGGCTCTACATGATTTAGCTAAAGCCAAATAAAACTATAAGATTCTGAAACGCAGTAATCTTCAGATGGATAGAAAATAACACATTCAATATTCAGTGTTGACTGTCATTAAACTTAACATGGCAATAGGGGAAATGACACAGTTTAGAAACCAAACAATTTTGTAAAAAGAAAGTATTGATTAGAAGATGTATGTATTTTAGGTGATGGGCAAAGTGTAATATATTCTGTTGATCATATTTATCCAGTCACTTAAGATTTTGTGTTTTTTCCCTCAAGTGAAATAGTCACAGATTCCTAAATGAGTTACTGAATATCAGCAAATTGGTTTTTGTTTGTTTGTTTGTTCGTTTGTTTTGCCTGTTACCATTCACTTTTCCATCTCAGTTCTTCCTGCAAACCAACATTTTACAAAAATCAGACACAGTGACAAGCAAGCTTGGCCTCCAATGGTTTCTATCTTAAGTAATCATTATTACCCAGAACCATGCAGCTGGGTCTTCCTGCAGAAATAGCTATTACGCTATCACTTAAAGCTTCAAATTTATAACACTGCAGAAGGAGAAGAGTAGAATAATGTGAGAAGCATTAAGCAGTAACACTACAATAAGGGGTTTATAGAATTATAGTCACCTGTTTTGCATTTATGAGATGTGGGATATTCTTTAACTGCTCTGTTATAAGATTTTTGATGAACATGGAGTTTAATTAGATGGGCTTTTACTGCTGGTTCAAAGTATTTGCTCCTTACCATGGATGTAATTTTTGATGACTAAGAGAATTAATTTTGTAGCACCGACTATTATATCATTATACCTACCATATGTCACTGTAGCATAGGCTTTGTCAGATCCCAAAGATTTGTCATTTATCCACAAAATCTCACTCTGTGGTAAAGTGTTGGGTGAGAATCCATCAATACCAGATGTAATGGCTTCATAGTTTCATGTACTGCTGTATGAAAAGAGAGTTAAGTTCTTTAACTGTATGTTGCTATCTTCCTATAAGTTACGCTTTGGTAGGCACCAGAAAAAAAAAGTATTTTAAAACACCGAACAGGGCTTTCCACACAAGACAGCATCATGAAGGAAGGGATCTAAGAGGATTGTCATCACTGTGATCACGGCATATCAACAATTTTATACAAAAGGAAAAACAGTGCTCATAAAAATGTCAAGAGACATTCTTGATGGCACTGAATTAGCTACTTGGGCATAGAAACTAATTGGTAAAGGTATAAAAATTGAAATCCACCAAATGCACCTCAAATGGGAGAATCTACCTATAGCCCCTAGTGTCCAAACTCACAATCCTGAGGTACTAGGCATTTCAGCCTCAGGCAACCACCCATGGTTCACCTTAAATTCTTGGAAGCGACAGAGTTCCATCAGATATCATATTTACCCTGCCTGCACCCTGCACTTCTGGGATACTGACTGACAGCCTTGCCCCGGCCCCCCCGCCGCCCCCCCCCCCCCCCCCAGCTCTGGCGGGCCAGGCCACCTATTTTGTCTCTGCCTCCAGCCCGGGGCTGGTGCAGGCAGCCTGTCAGGCTGCTGGAGGCTCCAGGCCATGGGAGCCCGCCCTGCCTGCCTCACCGCTGCTGCTCTGGCTGCCGACTGCCACTCTGCCCTGGGCCCAGGGAGACCTTCTATCCGGCAGAGAACACTGGAGAATTCCGACTAATCGGTTCAGCTTCCCTGAGGCAAAGGAAAAAAAAAAAAAAAAAAAAAGGTTTCTTAAAAGGAAAAGGATTAAGAGGGAAAGTGAGCAAAGGCTTGCCTGGTCTCCACTTAGGGAATCAGAAAGAGTACAATCAATGAAATAAATGGTTCACCTAATCATGGGGGCAGCAAGGGAGAAGGAAAGCTCTACTTTGCGGCTTTTTGCTCTTATAGAATCATCTAATAGTGACAAGCTCTGAAAAGTTTGAAAATGGAAGACATCTTCTTCACTCCTCCACATCCCATGCCATAATTTTCCTTTTTCTTCTCTTTTCTTGTCTTTCTTTTGAAAGTGCACTTTTTTTTTTAATTTTTTTTTCAACGTTTATTTATTTTTGGGGTAGAGAGAGACAGAGCATGAACGGGGGAGGCGCAGAGAGAGAGGGAGACACAGAATGGGAAACAGGCTCCAGGCTCTGAGCCATCAGCCCAGAGCCTGACGCGGGGCTCGAACTCACGGACCGCGAGATCGTGACCTGGTTGAAGTCGGACGCTTAACCGACTGCGCCACCCAGGCGCCCCAAAAGTGCACTTTTTGCCGTTAGCCACAGTCCTTCACACTGTGTGTATACGTATGTGCACGCACACATAGTCACACAGATGTGTCTCATGGTTTACGCATTTTTAGACTGAACTAGTTAATAGGTCACCTTAAGACAAAAAGGGGAGCTAGGAAGACTGTATGATTTTGATAAAGACCCAGCACCATTAGATTGTATGATGATGGAATTCTGTAAGTCCAAACTGGGAATCTATTTACCAAAATTGTGCTGGGGAAAATATTAGTGACTATTCTGGCATTCTTTGCATTTGCCCTTTTTGATATTTACCTGGGTTTTTCTAAAAGTTCTCCCGGCTATTGTATCTTGACTTCCCAAGCCCTCTTCCTCATGAATGATATCTGCTTGGAAATTAGGTGTCCCAGTGCAACTGCTTGCTAATTGTAATTTAATTTGAATCCCACTTAAGAAAGCATTTTCTTTGGCGGGAGACAAATCTTCAAGGAAAAAATACTTTCAGGTCTTGATTTGTATAACTAACCCCTTGCACTTGGCGGGTCATTAGATCTCACTAGTTTGTAATGCAATCAGAGTCAGCATTCTGCTCTTAAGGGCTGCTCAGTAATTTGCTTGTTAATATATTAGCACACAGCATTGATCAAATGGCTAATCCAATCACACGCTTGTTATTGATCCCTTATTGATTACCCAGCCTGGTGATCACTTTTGTTGGGTTCAGTCAATAGCAGATGCCAAGTAGCCTTTCACACACCTAATTAGCTTATGAAATAAACCAAACATTTTGCTTGGCCCCGAAGGCAAAGATCAATGGAAAGCTTTGGGGCTGAATTCAGATGATTTTTTCATCAACTTTTCCTCTTTTCTTCTGCAGCCACTCAAGTTCACATTAACACTCTCCCTCTGGTTTGAAGACATCTGAAAAGCAGCTGCCATGTCTGAGACACTGAAGCAGCTGTAAGCCATAAATCACAAGGGTGAGGGATTCTGGGTTGCACATTGGCATGTGGTCTGTCAGGCCAGAAAAATAGAGACATAAAAGAGCCAAAGGTCAGAGGTATATAGAGTTTAGAAGCCTGAACTTGTGCTATATTTCATGCAAGAAAACCTTGGCATTGGTGGTTCTTTCCAAATGCTATTTAACTTTACCTTGCTGATATGGCACTTGATTGGGTCTTTACTCATCGGAATGAGCTGACTCTAGCTTCCTGCTCTCCACCCTGCTACTATCACCTTGATCATCTACCTCCATGCCATCATCCAGAAGACCAGTCCCTCCAAGGGAAACTGGGCTAAATAATAACTTTCCAGTTGCATCAAAACACTCTGATCCACCTGAAACAATTTATGCTAACTTACACTTTAAAATGAAAGCAGTATTTGAGATCATTTGGTGATGCTTGTCACATGACTCTAAAGAAGTATCCACTCCCCTGGGCCCAACCCTAGTCCTTACTTCCCTACTCCCCAGGCTGGACTCATCCTAGGGAAATTGCCCAGGGACCCAAGTAATAACTGAGCAGGAAAGTGAGTGGAATGCCTTTCCTGGAAACTAGCAAGGTAGTTGATCCCAGAGCAATACGTAGTAATGACTCCCAGTGATAGCAAGTTCCAAGTTCCAAAACACAAACCCCAGGCTGGTGCAGTGTGAACAATCTCTACTGGCAAAATGAAGTATAGAACTGAAGCGTGATCCTAAAAGCAATCCCAGAATGTTCCTGCCTCAATTTCCACTTTTAGAACAGAAAATTTACCAAATGTCTTTCAATTTAAAAAGAAAGCAAATTTCCAGAAATTGCCCTTGGCTTATATGCTCATGGCAAATTTTCCTGAGCATTTAGGAGAACAATAGTTTTAAGGCCAAAAAACAACCAATTAATCGACCGATGGAAGAAAACCCACATACATGGTAGGGCAGACTAATCATATTTGTTCTTATTTGTCAGGACATATGGACACAAGTAATATTTCTTTAGGAATTATCTAGACAATTTCACCAACTTTTCACCTTGCCTTGGAGAAAAGATCTATGAATACAATAAACATCAAAATGATTGTTTAAAAGTTACCTGTTTCAAAAGGATTTTTTGGGGTGCCTGGGTGGCACAGTCGGTTAAGCGTCCGACTTCAGCCAGGTCACGATCTCGCGGTCCTTGAGTTCGAGCCCCGCATCAGGCTCTGGGCTGATGGCTCAGAGCCTGGAGCCTGTTTCCGATTCTGTGTCTCCCTCTCTCTCTCTGCCCCTCCCCCATTCATGCTCTGTCTCTCTCTGTCCCAAAAATAAATAAAAAACGTTGAAAAAAAAATTTAAAAGGATTTTTTGACTTTCTTTTCCACACACCTTATTTAGAGTAGTTTTATTTGGACCACCAAGATTTTCTGTTTTTTCCCATATGAAACAACAACAAAAAACCTTATCAAAACCAATGCTACGTACCATCATATAGAATGATTACTTTACAGTTTAAAAGTATTTATGCACATTTGTTTTCTTTTATAGAGCCAAT
This sequence comes from Herpailurus yagouaroundi, assembly GCF_014898765.1. Lineage (NCBI taxonomy): Eukaryota > Metazoa > Chordata > Mammalia > Carnivora > Felidae > Herpailurus > Herpailurus yagouaroundi. The sequence goes on from NW_024412394.1 coordinate 59,080,048, forward strand.
TTATTTATTAGTAAATTAATGCGAGATACAAGGAAAAGATCAGCTTATCCAAAGTGGCATGGCTTAACAAAGTTGACATGATACACAGATTCTTCTGCGAGAGATCATGGGACCAAGACTGTCTCCTTCCCTGAACAGATTGTGAAAACTAATCCGAAGCAAAGTTGAAATTTGTGATTTAGCTGGTGAGGCTCCTATACTCCTCTTCTGGGCTTTTTTTCCCTATAGGTTCCCAGTCCCAGATCTTCATTCTTATTTGTAAGGAACTGGTTAAAGGACAATAATCCTTAAACTCTAGAGCCAGGCCAGCTGCGTTCAAATCCCCATGCCGTCGTTTACTGTGACCTTCGAGTTATTTGACTTTGCCTCCGTTACATCATCTGTAGAAGGGGGATAACTGTAGAATCTACTTCTTAAGGTTTTTTATGAGAATTAAATGAGTCAGTGCATATAAAAAGTCTTAGGACAGTGCTTGGCACCTGGTAGGCACTCTAGAAATGCTGGCTCTTCTGCCCATTATTATCTGCCTAGAAATGATCTCTGCCTGATAACTTCTTCAACCCATTTGCCTACCTTAAGGATCCCTGAAGGTAGATTTTTCCCATCCAGTACCATTAACAGGGTTTCAAATGATCTGACAGTTTATCTCAGAAACCCCACCTTAAGCAGTAGGCCACAGAAGAAAGAAATCTAACAAGTTTCCTTGCAGATAAGGAAAAGATGACCTGTATCAGCTCAGTGTGTCACCCTTCAAGGGTCATTCATATTTAAAAGTAAGCTGCTCTGGAGGCAACAGTGAAGTCCCTTTACATTCCCAGATTTAATAGTTATGGATTCAACTATTCAAAGCCTGGCCTCAAACCTGACTTATCGTCAGGGCTCCAATTTGACACCAGTGTAGTAGGGGGCTGGTATGAAAGAGATCTGAGTGAATTTAGCAGACTAGATAGCCTCCCTCATCTTAATGCTGGGCCCTCATGAAAGATGTCCAACCACTGGAGATACACTGTTCAGAATGAGGAGAAAGTAATGGATGTAAGACAGTGATGGGTTTTCACTCCTCCAAAAGTAGTCTTATGGGGAGATTGGTATACTCTGTCCAGACCGGGCAGCCAGGTGGAAAAGATAGGCTTCTGAGCTTCCCGCTCAGGTAGTACTCAATATATGAGCCGGGAATGGTTTTGTATCTAGTCACTTCCACACTGAATTGGAATGGACATAAGCAAGTCGGATATAATTACTGATTTTGTTAGCATTTTAGTTTTAATCAGTCTAAAAATAATAAGTTATATAGTATCTTTCTGTGGAGATCTGTAGAAATAGGACAGAGCACTACCTTTGGGAGCCTACATAGTTACAACATGGTTCAAAGATCCGTTTCTGGAGTTTTCTTTTTTCCCCGCCGGTGCTGTAAGTCTATGGTTTTGTCATTTCAAGATGTTGTTTCTCTAGTTTTTCATTCACTGCACTGGTGAATTCAAGCTAGAAAAAAAACCAAAACAAAATACTATCTTTTATAAGTATTTACAGCATTTAATCACGCTGCACTAGCCATAAGTAAATTTATAAGGGTGTTTCATCTTGTAAAATAATCACGGCCTGCCTACCACTGGAAATATTTGCTGATCCTTGGATAAATTATATATTAGTCCCCTTACATCTAAATGACATTCCCATAGGCCACAAGCTGCTAGAGTATAAGAACTGCCAGCAATGTATAAAAATATCAACAAAATTTAGTGAACCTATCACAGCTAGCAGGATTGTAAAAATCTGTTTTTCTGATTTGTAGAATCAAATATATTGTGGGTCTTCAACTGTGCCTTTAAACATAAAATGAGTGTACAGGCTTTTTCTTACTATTTCCAAATTGGGGTGGTTAGATTTTCCAAAAAAAAATACAAGTACTGAAGAATTTTAATTAATTTAGTTAGTTATAAACTTAGGTAATTACTTAAATATACACAGAGAAATCCATAGGATTAAGAAGAGTGTACATTTAAAAAGTATGAGGGGCGCCTGGGTGGCGCAGTCGGTTAAGCGTCCGACTTCAGCCAGGTCACGATCTCGCGGTCCGGGAGTTCGAGCCCCGCGTCAGGCTCTGGGCTGATGGCTCAGAGCCTGGAGCCTGTTTCTGATTCTGTGTCTCCCTCTCTCTCTGCCCCTCCCCCGTTCATGCTCTGTCTCTCTCTGTCCCAAAAATAAATAAACGTTGAAAAAAAAAATTTAAAAAGTATGAATAAACATTTGTAACACCAATGCCAAAAAGTATTAGATTTTGTGTGAATATTTCTTTTAAAATGATATCATACACAGATGTGAAGTATATATATTCAGCCTACTTAAGGATAATGGTGGTCTTGAACAAGATAATGATTAGAAGAATATATAAAATACACTTAGATACCAGTTGTCAAATAGTAACACCAATCGTCTTTTAAAAATTAAGAATGTGAATGTCTTTCTTGTTCAGGACTATAAATGAAAAGTAAAGCATGAAATCTATGTGTGTATTAACTACAAAATGCTTTAACATCTAGCTGGATGTTTTTGGTAAAGTGGAGGAGGTGGCTTGTTTTTTCTTGTTTTTTCTAGCTTTGAAGTTAAAGGATGCAAAAGTGTTTTAATATATTAGTTAAAATACAAAGAAATAAGCGTTAAAATGTTTTAAAAGTTAAATGTGAAACATTTATTTATTTCAATGAAGCCAACATTGTAAGCAATATACCATTGAGTGTTTAATAAAATTAAAGCAAACACTTGCAAAGCCATAAAAACTGGCTCTTAAGTGGGAAAAATATAAAATTGATGTTTATATGAATCAACTCTCTAATCAAATTGCAGACTTCTTCTACTCCATGAAATTCAAATATACTTCCTAAAAGAGATCATTACGAGAAAGTTTCATGAACTGTAACCTTGTTTTAGTACATTGTGTGACTATGATATGCTAACAAGGAGCTAACCAGTAGATTCTAGGTTTCTGCTGCAGAACTGTGTTTCAAAGAAAGAAATGACGAAAGTTCTTGAAATGAGGCTGGAAACATACTTTTATCTGCCTATAGTGTTTACTTTTAAGAAGCACACATTTTGACCAAAAAGGAGGTGACATACAACATCAGGCTTGCCAGACCAAAAGTTCATAAAAGTGACACATGATCTGGTGGCACTTTCTGGAAAAGTGATTTGGCAGTGAGGTCAGCGTGTTTATCGTAGGGGCCCTGGAAGGTGACCTTTGTACATTGACCTTCCACCATGGAGAGGATGACCAAAGAGAGGGACCAGAGAGTGGACAAATAAGCCTCTTCCTATTTCTCTTTGTCGTACGCATCTACTGGAAAGAAGAAAGAGAAGAAGGAAAGGAGGGAGGAACAGGCAGACACTCTACTTGGGTGCAAACTTCTGTCATTAGCCACTTCACTCTGGAAAGTCATTAAAGTAACCATGTAGATGATTAAGGATTTTTGTTAATATGAAATGAATTTTTGTTAATCTAAAATTCATATTTGTGAGTCAGCCAGCCAGTCTGTTTTATGTTTACCTGGCATTCATCAAACCTAAACAAGTTATTTTTACTCTCTGTAAAATAACTATTACGTCTGCTAAATGACACACAACATTTTCTGCCCTTCCCCCCAGATCCAGGTCCAGCCAGATACGGTAGTGTTTCCTGAACTACAACTGAACTCTCTTTTCAAAAGAAGCAAATGGCTAGAAAACAATTTGATGCATGTAGTATTTACCCAAAGGGAAACAATTTTCAAAGCATGTGTTGAGGTCAGCACAGTTTCAGAAGGCGTATTAATGACCTGAAGACTTAATTCAGCACTTGTCCTCTGACAGACATTGTGTAAGACATTACTATGAATTAACGTATTTTATCTTCACAACATCTTTTTGAGGCAGTTATTATTCTTTTTACAGATAAAACTGAGGCTCAGGGAAAATTACAAACTCGCCCAAGATCAAATCGTACCTAAAGGAGGTGGGATTTGAACTCAAGGAAGGAAGGCCACAGAGAGGACAAGTAGTAGGTCCACTGGCTGTCAATCTGTCCAGTTCTCCCCAGGACCTGCATTCAGATAACGAACTCAGCCCGGGAGTGCTCCTTGGCCGTCAACAGTTGTGCTACATTACATATGCTATGTTTACCAATCACTTTTTACAAAATGAACGTTCAAAGACTTAACCAACAGCACTTTCACATTAAATCAAATTAATCAGAATATTGGCTTAGTCAGAAGACAAACTTCCTCAACCAGTCCTACTAAACACAACTCTGTTGCTTAAGAACTCAACAGGAAGAAGAAATACTTTACGTAATAGGAATACTTCAAAAGTTGTAAGCAAAAAGTTTCAGCAGACGGAGAACTACCTTAGCTAAAATTTAATTGGCACAAGCGTTCCTCTGCATAAAAGAGGACAAAATACTTTGCAAATATAAGTGCTGATAGCTACAGGTAGAAGAAAACACCGCTGGCATCTGTCAGCACTGCGCTAGAACATCACTTCTGTGCCACCCTTAGAAAGAGGGGGCCACTGGGACAGCCCCTTATGATATCTTCTGTTGCCCAGAAGTCATTCTTTATGAGATCAAATGCAGTTGAAATCAGGGCACAAAAAAGTTTGTCCGCCCCGAGACGAAAAGTTAAAGATGGCTATAAGTTTGGGGATGGGAATAAGACGGGAGGATGGGAGAACAAGAGATGTTCAGATTTTAAATAAAATGTCTACATCTTTAACCACAGGTCTTCCGGTTTGTAAGAGACGAAGTGCTGGAAAGCTGATCCTTGCTCAGTAATAAGATGCAGGCACACTCAAAGCAGGGTGCTTGCAAGGCACCGAAGTGGGGCTTGGCTGGGAGAGCAGCGTGCAGTTCTGAGACCCTTCTCACAGTGCTACTCTGGCTCCAGCAAGCCCCTGTGGGGCCCTTAGCATGGCTTGACTGACTAACACCGGGCAAATTTCATGCTGGCTTGAACCTAATACCTCTCTGTTTCTATTGCGTTTTTTTTTTCTTTCTTTTTATTTACAAAGAGACTTGCACAAAAAAAAAAAAACCTAGAATAAGATTTCAAAGTTTTTTTGGACGAGGGTGAGGGTTTGGCTACAAGTTGTCAGGGGAACATAAAACCAAAAACACAAGCCTTGGCCTCATTCTGGGTAATTTCAGAAGCAAACAAGCCTTTTCGGAAATGTGTGCTCCTAACAGAGCTGGCTGCAGTGCTGACGCTACGGATTTGCAGTCTGCAATGGAACCAGGCAAACCTGAGTTTATGTCCCATTTCTGCTATTTGTTGTTTCACTTTGGAAAAGCCACTTAGTTTCTGTATTTCTTCATTTCCTCCACCTCACGATGGGCATAATGAGACTGCTTACTTCACAGAAGAGGGATAATTGAGTCAGACAAATTGTGGAAGGCATTTTCTACAGTGCCTTCCAGGTAGTAAGTATTCAATAAAAGCCAAGTGTTGTCGCTGTAATTGTTTTATAAGGTTTGCAATTTGATTGAACTTCATTAAGATTCCAAAAGATTCTCTCCCTTTCTCTCATTCCCTCCCCCTTTTCTCCTCCCTCCCTGTCTTTCTCACCTATTTCAGCTCAATTATTTGCCACCATATGGAGAATTTGACAATACTGATTCCAAAATGCTTCACAAAAGGATACATAAGTGATTCTGGGAAAGATAAAATGGTAATCCCATCAGAATTGTCATCTTCACCGGGAAAATATAAAGGGAAAACATGCAGTGGAATTTGAATTCTTAGTGGATCAAGTCATTCCAAATGTTTTCATATGGATATTTTCAGAGTAACTTGGAAAAAAGTAAAGACAAATTTAAGAAAGCTGAGGTATGCATAAAATGTGCCATTCACAAAAAATCTCCTTTTACTTCAAGACATTTAAAATGGTCCCATGAAAAGATCTTCAGATCTTACATTAAATTTTTGCACACTGATTTGCAATGTAAAAGGGAGTTGGGTTGAAAATATAATTTTTCTCTGGGGTAAAAGTGAATACAAATTAAAGAGGTAAATTTTTAGGTTAGGAAATGTGCTTGACTTCAAAAAGAGCTGTGTGATTCACTCATATGCCCACATTTATTTAATGAAATGTAACATGCTACTGAAACATTGCTTTCCACCAATACTTTATGCCATAGTCTAAGAAAAGCTGAGGATTAATAGCAGAGAAAACAGCTCTGTTTGGCTGAATAAACATTTCACAAACACTGAACTCTGTGTGGGATCATTAGTTTTTTCATCATACCATTTCTAGAATTGAAAAATCACAAATCCCTCTCCAGCTTAGTTCTTTTATGCAACAAAAGCATTACCCAGACCAGCTAAGATGTATTCTTCGGGATTCTGACATCTCTGGAATGTCAAACAGGTTCAGTAGACACCAAATACAGATTCTCTCTTTCATGTGGAAAGGTTAAGTAAGAAAAGACTTCATGTGAGGAAACTGCCCCATAATTCACGGTTATTTTAATTTAATCTGAGTGTGTTTCAATTTACATATAGACTGGAATGCAGTCTCAGAGGGAAAAAAAATCTATTTTGAGTAAATCAACATTTGGGGGGAATAAAACTGACCATTTTAAAAAATGATGCACATCCTAAAGCTCTATATGTATTTGAGAGAAGCCAGCATCAATATAATGTAAGATTGGCATTATTTAAAAGTGAACTATCCATAAAAACATTATGAGTGTATTCCTTGATTAAAAAATTGGCTCTACAGCCTTCTGAAATTTTGAAAGACTTATGGTCTTTAAGACGCCAGAGCTTTTAACCAGACAAGCACATTCTTCTGGAAGATATTCCTTCAGTAGAATATAAATTAACCACAGACACGATGAAATGGCCAGAGCTGGCAACAATGGGAGAGAGCTGGATGATATTAGAAATTAAATGAATAAAATATGGTGAACCTTTATCAACAAATATTTAACCATCAAGTTATTTTTATTGTAACCTTGAAAGAGGAGAGTACGATCAATAAATAATATTTGTATATCTGCTCTTCCTTAATTACAATTATTTAGGCTTAATGTTATGGACTTGTAAGAATGAATATAACACTATGATTTTCTTGCACCTCTTCAAGAAATGATTGCAGTCACTTTGCTTAGAAGTTTAATTCAAATTATGACTAATTATTTCAGTCCCCTGAGGAATCACTGAATGTATTTAATTTAACCTTTAGCACAGTTTATGCTGTTTAACCTTAAGCATAAGTTCAAAAAAGCGCTACAATTAACATTTAGGACACAGATCTATGGAAAGGGAAGACTTGAGTTTTGTTTTGTTGTTGTTTGCTTGTTTGTTTGTTTGTTTGTCCACAGGGTTTGAAGTCAACTTCATACACAAATCAATTTAGTGTCTACTTTCACAAATAGTACCTGTAAGACACCTTTCCGTTATCTCTTCTGGGACTCCTTTCATGTCTGAAAATCCGTTATTAAAATTTCATTTCTTTTTCTGTGTTTGCGGATGACTTTGTTGTCCATGTAGAAAATTCTAAAAAATATACCAAAAATCTCTTTAAACTAACAAGTGAATTTAGCAAGTTCACACGATCCATGGTCTATATACAAATCAGTTGTATTTCCATATATTAACAATGAACAGTTGGTAACTGGAACAAGGAAACAATACTTTTAAGGATGGCATCATAAAATATGAACTATTTAGGACATATTTAAAAAATATATATTATATATATATTACAAAACATTACTAAAAAGCATTAGGTAACAACTAAATAAACAGAGAGGTGTATCATGTATTAAAAGTTCAATATTGTTAAGATGTCGTTTCTTCCTGGATTAGTGTACAGATTCAAAACATTTTTAATTAAAATCATTACAGTGTTTTTGGTTTTGTTTTTGGTAAAAAGTGATAAATTGATTTTACATTTTATGTGGAAAACAATAAAACTTAAAACAGCCTAAATAACTTTGGGATGGGAATAGGAGAACAAAGTTAGAGAACTCCCATTGTCAAATTTCAAGAATTACCTCAGTAAGCAAACTAATGTGAAACTGGCATATGCATAAATATGAAGATCAATAGAAGAGAATAGAGAATCCAGAAATAAATCCAGACCAATACGGTAAAAGGGTTTGCAACAAATTGTCAAGGTAATTCAATGAAGAATGATAAAATTTTTAAAAATGGTGCCCAAACAAAAATACAAAGTAAATATATGCAAACATAAATATACCTCACATCGCAAACAAAAATTACTTCAAAGTATATCAGCAAAACTATAAGACTTCTAGAAGAAAGCACAGAACAAAATCTTTTTCACTTGAGTTACACAAAGATTTCTTAGGACACAAAGACTACGAATCAAAAAAAAGTAATAAATTAGCCTTTATTAATATTAACATTTTCTGCGCTTCAAAAAGCACTGCTAAGAGAATGATAAGGCAAGCCATATACCAGGAGAAAATATTTGCAAAGTTTTTGTCTGATAAAGGATTTCTATTCAGAACAGATAAAAACTCTTCAATTCAATATGAAAATACACAACCTGATTTTGATTAGTGGGCAAAAGATTTGAACAGACACTTGACCAAAAAGGAGATATTATGACAAAGAGAAACATGTGAAAAGATGCTTAATATTACTAGCCACTAGGAATATAATAGAGATATATAATAGGTATATGTACCTATTATGATAGCTACATTTTATTTTTAATTTTTTAATTTTTTTTTTTTGGTTATGGAACACAATGATTGTATTTTAAATCTAAAAATTTTTTATTTAAATCCAAGATAGTTAACATATAATGTAATAATGATTTCAGAAGTAGAATTTAGTGATTCATCACTTACATATAACACTCGGTGCTCATTCCAAAAAGTGCCCTCCTTAATCCCCATCATCCATCTAGCCCATCCCCGCACCCCCCAACCCTCCAGGAATCCTCAGTTTGTTCTCTGTATTTAAGTGTCTCTTATGGTTTGCCTCCCTCTCTGTATGTATCTTCTTTTTCCTTCCCTTAGAGTAGCTACATTTTAAAAATAAGAAGAAAGACCAAGGTCCGATGAGGATGCAGAGTAACTGGAACTCTCATACATTGTTCATAGGAACAGAAAATGACAAGGCCACTCTGGAAAACAGTTTTGAATTTCTTTTAAAGTTAAATATACACTTACCTTGTGACCCAGCCATTTCACCCCTAAGTATTTATTCAAGAGAAATGAAACATACATTCATATATAGATGATACCTAAATTTCTAAAAACATTTTTTTGTAAGATCCCCAGAGAACAACCCAAATGTTCAATAGGTAAACGGGATAGATAAATTGTGATATATCCCATACAGTGGGATAATACTTAACAATCAAAAGGAATTAACATGCAAAATCCTGGGTGAATCTCATTAACATTAGGCTGAGCAAAAGAAACCAGACACAAAAGATTTCTGCTGTATGATTCCATTTATATGGAATTCTTGAAAAGACAAACTGAGCTATGGTGCTCTTTGCAAAAGGAAGATAAACACATAATTATACAAGTGCAAATGAATACCTTGTTCTTTATTGAAGTTATTAATACTAGGTGCTGTAACAGATGAGCCCTGAAATTTCAGTGCATCAGCACAAGAAAAGTTTATTTCTCCCTCACATGAAACCTAATGCGGTCCATGAGGGCTCTTATCTACCCTGTGACTCAGAGATTCAGATTCTCTCCCTCTGGGATGTTGCCCTCTGGACACTTTGTTTCCAAGGTCACTGGAGCAGGGGAGAAAAGAAGTAAAGGAAGCACACGAGCTCTTAAATGACTTGGTTCAGAAATCACACGTGTTGCTTCCATTTATATCCCATTAGTCAGTCTTAATCATTTGGCAGTAAACTCCAAGGAAGATGGGGAAACTTAGGAGCAAATGAAATATTTGGTGAGCACTGAATCTGCCCCATACATTTTACCAAGTTCAAGATATGAAGATATGGATAAAGGGTGAAGGAAGCTTAAAACCTGAGGGGAAAAAAAGAGATCCACATGGTAGCCTGGGAAAAGAGAGAGTGTAGGAAAGCACTGAAGACAAACTATCTCAAACCCAATCCTCTGTTAAACCCAACCCACTTCTGCTTTCATCATCTCTTCCTAGAACAGACATTGACCATCTCTCTGTTCAGCTTCCTCACCTGCAACATAGTAACAACTCATTTTTCTACTAACATATTGAGCAAACATAGTGGTGCCACAGGGATAAAATTGCATTAACCTTACCATAATACTGTAACTGGATCTGCAAATTCCAATTATTGGCTTTTCTGCATTATTGCAAAAAATTGCAAAATTAAAAAACTGATTGCAAGATTTGCAATCATGATTGTGAGTCATTATTTACAGTCATTATTGTAAGATTAAAGAACTGATGAGGATAAGCCTGTTGTGGAGGACAGCACCCAATTACCAGTTGTGTCAAAGCCAAATTTGTGTTATCACAGGATAGATTATCATAGGGATTCTCTTCATGTAAATGAGGCCATCGCCACTAATTCTTGTGGAGGAAAAGCTAGTCTATGAAATGTTTCCTGGTGTCAAATTTTTGGATATTTTTACTTAGAACAAACTATGGAATGTGCCACAATACAAAACTATCTCAATACGAATTCAATTCAAATAATTAACTTTCAATAACCTTAATGTTTTAATTCAGCAACATTTATTACACACTTACCAAAGGGCAAGCATCATTCTAAATGTTCACAGGTATTATCCCATTTATGTTCTAAAACTCTTTAAGTTAGACATGACTCATGACTGTTTCTTTTTACTTCCTTCCTTCCTTCCTTCCTTCCTTCCTTCCTTCCTTCCTTCCCTCCCTCCCTCCTTCCTTCCTTCCTTCCTTCCTCTTTCTTTCTTTCTTTCTTTCTTTCTTTCTTTCTTTCTTTCTTTCATAGCTCAGACTCAGAGAAATTATTTGCCAGGAGCTCAAAACAACAGACAAGATTTGAAATGAAGTCTTCTGACACCTGCACTCCTTCTGCTACAGCTGCAGCCTCAGCTGAAGAAATTAAAAGGTCTTTCTTCTTTAATTACTTCTTTTAACCTTATTGTTGTGTTCTCACTTTTTACTAAATATACCCTATCTGTAAATAGCTACTAGGTAGCTGAAGAAGATGTGATGAGGTACATGTGGAACAAGTGCTCACTGTAAGGTCCATTCCTGTCAAAGCAGGTACTTTGGCACATTTTACAGAGGAAGAAACCAAGGCTCAGAGAATTTAAGGGAATGACTTAAGGTGATATTCATTACTACTGAGCCAGAGTTTGAACACAATCTGATACAATCCCATTTCATTGTACCCAGAGCATCTCTACTTGTGGATGAAGAGAAAGGCAGTTGCCCATAAAGGCTCCACTTACATACGTGATAGAATTGTCTCCGGAATAAGTTAAATTTTATAACAACACAATTACCTAAAATGACTCACAGTCTCATGCAAGAAATTGCATAACCTTCATCCTTTACAACATGACATAGGAATACAACCCTAGGACATAAACAACAACAACAAATAGTGTGCATGAGAGAAAAATTACTTTCAATCAATCAACTGTAAAAATACATAATTATTATAATCCAAAGAAAAGTATATGTAATAGCTGAATAGTAGCAGAATCTTCTATTAGCATTCATCAAATGTTCCCAAAACATGTAAGGTTATAGATGTTTTACAAAAGGATGTCAGCCAGGGGCGCCTGGGTGGCTCAGTCGGTTAAGCAGCCGACTTCAGCTCAGGTCATGATCTCTTGGTCTGTAAGTTTGAGCCCCGTGTCAGGCTCTGTGCTGACAGCTCAGAGCCTGGGGCCTGTTTCAGATTCTGTGTCTCCCTCTCTCTGACCCTCCCCCATTCATGCTCTGTCTCTCTCTGTCTCAAAAATAAATAAATGTTAAAAAAAACAAAACAAAAAAACAAAAGGATATCAGCCAGAGATGAGGTCAGCTGCCAGCAATTGACTTCTCTTCATGTCAAGCTGACCTGGCCTTAGCTATAATTTCTGATGAAGGAGCCAGAATCATACCCATTTTGATATTTGGCAATCCTGTTAGTCACTAAGGAAAATCAAGGCAGCTAGATGAACACTGGGCAGGATACCTCAGAGAAATTCACTGTATTCTGCATCTTGCCCAGCACCCCATGAAGTCTTGCTGGTTTTATTAGGGGAGCCAGCCAGGATAGCTCCAGAATTTCCACGCAGGAGGGCTTATGGGCAAGAGGCAGCTGCTTCATTGGCATTTGCCTACATTTCACATTAGTTTGAGGAAATATCAATTGTTCACATCAGAGGAGAGGTGAAATGGAAGACCAAGACTTGTGGAAATAATTAAAGGGGCAGGGGGGAGTTTTCCAATTCCCTTGCACCTGGGACCAGAGATCCCCACCAACTCACCACCAGATTTTGGGACACCCCACTACGGAAGCAAGTGAGGCCCTATCTCTTGAGGACATTGGTGAGAGTTGCAGGAACCTTGTTTCTGGGACTAAGAGATGGCAAGGGGCCAACTCCTTTGGCAAGGAGCACAAACTGAAGATAACTCAGCAGACATCACTGTGCAAAAACAGACCTGCACCAGATCCCCGTCCCCACTTTCTTCCCCCTGCCCACATACAGTCACACCACCTCCATCTTAAATCAGCTCTGGGGGGAAGGGGTATTTTCCATGAATTGGCTGAGATGTTTGGCCATGGGGCAGGGCATCATCATAGAAATGTAAATGATATTAAATATAATTTATAAAAATAATAAAGTTACCTTTCATGCACATTTGAGTCTGTGGACTGAGTTTAGACCCCACACATCTGTGTTAACCTCACAGCTTGTCAACCAGACAACTGGAGATGATGTACCTGGGTCCTGCCTACCTCTGTACTATTCTCATGAATAGTGCTGAATGTGTTCACTTCTTCCTGTGCCATTCTGCAAACCAACCCACTGTTCCATCGTTCACATGCTGTGTGACTGAGAGTCAGTCTCCCTTGGTCTGTTTTATTAACAAAAATAGTATTACATCCCCTATCATCCTGAAAATCAAATGCCAATATTAACCCTGTTTTGAACTTTAAGCCAAGTCCTATGTCCTATGTATCCACACACAATGAATCCACCTCCAGGAAAATGAGTGCAGACTTCCACTATGGTTGAAAGAACTCATCCTAAGCTGCACCACCAGCCTTCAGTCTTAACCTGCTTGCCCCTGGCCTGCCTTTGCTCCAATCTCATCCCCATCTGGTCTCAAACTCTTGATCTCTGACCCTGCCCTCAATCCTACCTTTGGCACTGTGGACTTGATGTTTATACATGGTCTCCTTGGGTGTGACCTTTGACATTTTCCTATGGACTTTGACTTGACTTGTATTCCGTACTCTCAGGGTCTTATTCCAGCCTGGGCATAAAATTCCCTACTACAAGTTCAGCCCTACTGAATGCAAGTCCTCACCCTGGCAGTTCAACAAACATCTAGTCTGGCCAGACCTGGCCTCACTGTAATTGATTAACTTTGGCAGATAAAATGGAGAGGAAAGCTTTTTTAATGGTTCCAAATATAAAGACACACTATTAGTGATCACCATTTCTCTACTAAACATCCAATACCTAAAAACAGCACATTGCTTGCTCCTTCCCATTGCTGCTCTGAAATCCACTGACTGCACCACCCCCATTCGCTTCTTTCTCATTCTGCTTGTTTGCAGTCAAGTCTCCATATAGTAGCCCCCAAAGCCCCAGAAATTATTTTAGGCTTGGGCAATGTATGAATGACAGTGTGTGTTAGAAGAATGGCTATGGGCTGATAGAGTTCAAATATTTCCTCCACAACTTATCGAGTAAGAGCTGTGGTTTCCTGATCCAGCAAACAGGGACGATAACACATCACTTACTACAGGGTTTCTCTGAGATTTAGCATACATAAAACACCTAGTGCCATATATGGTACAGTAGGTACTCAATATTTGTTTTCCCTTATTCCCACCTTCCTTACTTGGTGGTAACAGTTGGGATACTTGGCTCATGAAGGCCTCACTCAAAACACTATTTTGGAGAGAGTAGAGTTGGATGGGCCACTTCAGTGTGGGATAAAGACAGCCTTGTCTCAGCGCTTCCTTTTACTCCTTTTATCAATCCACTACTCTGTGGTGTTGGCCATGGGTTACCGACTGGGGTGTCATGGAAGGCCAATTGCAAAGACCCATCCAGAGCCACTAGTGTGCTCCAACTATGGGATAATTGCTTGAGAAGTAAGTAATCACTTCAAACCTTTCTGTCCAGGTGGGCTGTTGCATGGCTGACAGACTGTCTTGTCAACTCTCTTTCCAAAGTGAACCTAACACCCAAATCTCAGAGACTATTGGGTCACTGCCACACCCAGAAAGCAGGAGAGAGAGAATAGGCTTGTGGCTCTTCTGAGTTGAAGTTAACAAAATACCTATGGGACCAAAAATGCAGTACATGGAGAAAGGCAAAGTCCCGCCCATCAGCTCGAAGGAGATTAAGGGGCAGCCATTGTGTTCCTGAAGATTCAAAGTGAAGCCTTCTTTCTAGTTTCTCCAGTTAGGGGCCAGGAGGTCAATCTCTCTTCCTCATCTCTTGGGGCTGGAGTGTTTGCCTTTAGTCAACACAAAGAATCACCTCGAGGTGATTATTATCACATTCTTATCACCTCCACAGCTGCTTGCTACTTAAGGAGCAGGAACCTCCAGGATGACAAGGAGCAAGACCAAGGAATGTGAGATGGCTGGATGAGAAAATTAAAATTACTTCCACACCTCTATTGGTTAAAGTAAGAGAAAACTCGGAAGCAGTTCCCTGCTACCCTTGTTCTAACACAGTGTGTCCAACATATTTTTTTGTTTGATAGTTAAAGAAAAAAAAAAAAAACTAGTATATAATACCTGAATGTGAGCATAAGAAGAAAGAAAGAAAGAAAGAAAGAAAGAAGAAAGAAAGAAAGAAAAAGGAGGAAGGTGAACTCAGTATACAGTATCTTTAAAAATATGCTAATTATAACCAAAAAATAGTGTGAAGTATTAAAACGTTTCAGTAGCCGTGTCCTGAAAAGTTGAAAGAACTTAAATTATAAGTGATAGAGGTCCGTACTGAGAGTAGATAATTTATGGTGTTTGTACAGGGAGAGACATTAGCCAACTACAATTCATGCTAAGGAGGATTTTGAACAAAGTCCAGATGGTTTTTAACAGTAAAATGCAGTTACCCTGGGACTATCTGGTGAACAACGAAATCACTGAAGTCAGGCTCACTGTTCTTTATAAGAACCAAGTTCAACAGAAGCAGAACCAAAAACAATGGAAAACAGTTGTACAGTATTTTATGTTAGGAATGGCACCGTTAATATTTATTTTATTGCCTAATTTTTATTTAATGTGCAAATCATATTTGTACTGCAGCAAAGGGGAAAAAAGGGCAAAATTTCCACATTCTCATCATCCTAATACACATAATTACAAGCACACATAATTCAACATAACTGAAATCAAAGCACAGCTTCAATTTGCATTCTTTTTTTTCCATTTAACTAAATATTAAACGATCATTGCGTATCATCATTTCTGGCAACTCCATAACATTCTAATTTATGTACCACAATCTACTATTCAAGTCTCTTATAAACTTGCCAGTTAGGATGCCCTCAGATTTTTTTATTCTTAGAAATAAAACTACAAAGCGTATCTCAAGCAAATAACTACTGTCCCTTTCTGATTTTTTTAAAGTGCCGTAGTCTTTTTTTAAATGTGACAATATAGCTCCAATATTTTCTTCAAACGAATTTTGGAACTTTTAAAGGAAGACAAATTAGTGTTGTTATGTTTAGTGTCTCTTTCATATGTGTGCTAATATCTTCACCTTAAAATTTTCCATTTCATAAAGCTGTCACCAAATTCTACTGAGCTCAGATGACTGCTCACAGTAAGTTCCATTTTACTTGGCTCCAATCAATTACAGGAATATAGATGATTTACAATCCAAATCATTTGAGCTCATACATTTCACATGGGGTAAAACGAAGTTGACAACCTCACTTGAAAATGTTAAAAGGGTAGTCCATGTTTTCATGCACTAGTAAGTGATTTCTCAGTTAAACCTGAATGAATTTGAATATGTAATAGAGCCAAAATAGCACCAAGTCTGGATTTTGTGGAAAGCACAGCATGGGATCATTTCTATACCGAGATTAAACATTTCATTAATTAGCTAAGTCTCAGATCTATTTTTCCTTTTTATTCTTGATTTGGTAGCTCCCTTCATGCTAGTGCTTCTTTTCTAGAAAAAGAAAGAAATAATGTTTTTCTTAGACAAACTATAAAAGTTGTATTTAAAAATTGCTAATGGAATTCTGCTTATGACAATATTATAGGATTTCTAAATTGTCTAGAAGTTCATTACACCCTTAAATTGCCTCTCCCTCTGTCCTCAGTGATTGTTTACTGAAGGAGGGTGTGGGTAGACAGAGCTCACCTAGCTACATGGGATGAGGGCAGTGGGACCAGTCTGGAAGAAATTGGGACACCAGGGAATGAGCTTTGAGTTGTCCTCTTCTACAGTAATTGATAAACTGACTCAGTTCATATGAGCACTAATGAGGAATTGGTACTGATAACCTGATCAGAAAAATTCATGTTTGAATCATTATAAAGATAGAGTCCTCAATTTCCTTACTGAAGTCTGGAATGGGAATGATAAAAGTGAGTTTAAATATTTAAAAAACATTATATAAGATACTTCCAGGGGTGCCTGGGTGGTTCAGTCTGTTAGGCATCCGACTTCGGCTCAGGTCATGATCTTGTGGTTTGTGGGTTTGAGCCCCACATCAGGCTCTGTGCTGACAGCTCAGAGCCTGGAGCCTGCTTCAGAGTCTGTGTTTCCCTCTCTCTCTCTCTCTCTGCCCCAGCCCCTGCTCGTGCTCTGTCTCTCTCTCTCAAAAATGAATAAACTTAAGAAAATTAAAAAAAAAAAAGACATACTTACAAGAGGGTAGGGTAGTAGGAGAGATACCATGGGTTTTATTTATTTATTTTTGTTATTTTTTTAAGTTCATTTATTCATTTTGAGAGAGACAGAGAGAGAAAGTATGAGTCCAGGAGGGGCAGAATCCCAAGCAGGCTCCATCCAGTTAGCACAGAGCCTGCCATGGGGCTCAATCCCATGAACCGTGAAATCATGACCCGAGCCAAAATCAAGAGTCAGATGCTTAACCGACTGAGCCACCCAGGCACCCCAAGACTATAGGTTTAATTTGGAGCTAGAAACAGCAAAGGAATTTGATTCCACTTTTATAGATAATAAATTTATAATTCAGAATCAGCCATTTGAATAAAACTCATTAGAATAAGAGGAGGAAAAAAAAAAGATAAACACATTACTGCACACATCCCACAGCTAGATGTGATAGAAATTTACTCTTGTGGCTGATGTTGGTCTAATCTTTGTGTTTTTATTCTGTACAATGTTATCTCACAAGAAACAAGAAGAAACAAATTCAGGAGAGAAATGTGCCAGACTAATCACTTTATAAAAGAAGTATCCTCACACATTAAAAACACAATTCTGGCAGATTTCACAGCAAAATAAAAAGGAAACAATTGGCTTCACTTAGAAGCAAGTTAACAAATATCATGAGGGCATTACAGATAACAAAGTGCTTTAGGAAATACTAAAAATCATGACTGCACTCTGAAAAAGGAGGCACTGAAATCACATGCCACTTTAGCTTGATAAGTAAAACTTTTGATTCTATCTCATATTCCATATTTTTAAAATAAAGGATCATTGAAAACATCTTTCAGCTATTTTTAAGTATGGGAATACAATGATTTTTGAGTATTCAAATTATATATTATATGTTATATTGTATATTGTATATTCAATTTATACATTATATTCAAATTATATTTAGATACCACTGTACCAAGCAAACTCCTCTCTTTCTTTCCTTTCTTTTCCTTCTCTTTTTTTTAAAAAAAGTTGATATTCTCTGGATTTCTCTTAGTATATACTTTTAACTGCTTTGTTTTATTTTTTTAATAAGACAATAGGGTATAATATATAAATAAATATACTGGAGAAAAGTGACAATGCCTAAACTGATCTCAAAAGTTCATCTTGGTGTGTAGAATTCCAACAAACTTAATGACTTCCAATATGAATTAAAGATGAATAGGTGTTTATCAGTCTCTAAGCACATGTGTGGAAAGAGTAGCACTGTTTCTATGGGAAAGGGAGAAGTCAAGACACAATCACTATCTAAAGCTGACAGTTGAACTCTTTGGAATTTCTAGAAAGGGAGATAACACCGGAGAGGTAGAATGGCAGTTTTGGTTGACACAATGGCTGGTGGGTGCTACCAGCAGTTAGAGCCCAGAAATCAGAGATCTACAAGTTCCTCCACACTCTAGATGATTCTATACACCAAAGACTGTTCAACACAAAATGTTAACTGCTTTTGAAACCCAAATGAGAAACCCCTGGAAAGTTTGAATTTGATACTGCAGACCCCGATGCATTCACTCATTAACAAATGACTGTTGAGCAGCCATTGTGGGTCAGATGCTGTGCTAAGACTATCAGAGATGCAGGGATGAACATGGTTCAAGCCTGAAATCTATTGGAATAGAATAATATGAAAATCAACAACCATACTATAAAAAACTGCTATAGTAGAATACAGAAGGAAGGAAAGAGTTCCAGGGGGCTCTTTAACTCGGCAAGATTCACTTAAACCCTTAATTCCAGTGGGTATTATTAGAAAATGTTTCCAAGAAGAGATTAACACCTAAAATGCATGTTCATCAAGTATTTATTTCTTCACAGATATGTGTTGAGTATAGGCACTGTGCTAAGTACTGGAATTCAGCACTGGACCAGGGAGACATGGCTCCTGTCTCCATGGAGCAAATATTCTAGTAGGGTTGATGGTCAGTAAATAAAACACTGATAGTGTGATAAATGCCACAGAGGAGATCAGTTGTTCTGGTATAAAATGTTAAGGCTATATGAAGCTATTCAGAAAAATATGGTTAGAGAAGTCCTATCTAAAATGGTGACATTTGAGTTCTGACATGAAAGATGAGAAGGAGGGAGTCAAGTGAGGTGGTAGAGTGAAAAGGATTCTGGGAGAAGCAACTGTAAGTAACTGAAAACAAAATGGCCTGTTTTAGAAAGTGAAGAAAGACAATGTGACAGAGCGTAGTGCACAAGTAGGAGAGCAGTGTGAAATGGCCCTGGAGAGGGAGGCAGGAGACAGTTTCTTCAGGGCACTGAAGGCCAGCGCAAGAGCTCTGGACTTTATCAAAAGTGTAAAGAGAAGCCACTGAGGGTTAGTTTGTTCATTTGTTTTGCTATCAGGGGATTTTAAACAGGAAAAGAACCTGATCAGATTTACTTTTCTAAAATGTTGTTTTGATGACTATCTGGAGACTGAATTGTAAAGAGGCATAAATGGAAGCAAGGAAGCCAGGCAGGAGGCTCTACCACAAATACATGTGAAAGAAGATAGGGGTTGAACTGGAATGACAGCAGTGGAGATGTGGACACCAGAGGCCTGAGATGTACTGTGGAAGTATAATAGATGGGACCTAGGGATGGGCCAGATGCAAAAGATGGTTCAAACCTGGTTTATTTCCACTCAAGTCTAGGTAGTCAGGGGTGCCAGTTACTGAGATGAGAGAACAAAAGGTGGAACAGGGAGAACAAGGGAGGAATTTCAGATGCTCCACTTTGGACTGGTTAAATTTTAAAAAGTCAGAAACATCCAGGTAGAGTATGCAAAAGAGACTTCAGCTGGAGATAAGTTTAGGAATGGAACTGTATGAGGTCTCCAAAAGAGAGAATTTAAAGAGAAAGTAGTCTGGAATCAAGCCTTGAAGAGCATCAACACTTGGGAGTTAAAGGAGGAAGAGAGAGTAAGGAAGCCTGAGAAGGAGCAATCAGAGAAGTCTGAGGAAAATCTGGGAGGATCCAAGCAGAACAGACAAGGAAAAGGGAGCAGGAAAAGAAACGTTGTGGAGGGGAGTAGGGAAGGAGCAAGAAAACTTCAGGCAGAGACAAGAGACTTGAATGAGAGCGCACAGACAACTTTGGGAACCCAAATTAGCCCAGCGGGGCTGAAGGAAAGGTTACAGTGCAGGAGATACTGGAGATATGTTTTTCATTTAAATTCAAGTTAGTTAACATACAGAGTGGTCTTGGTTTCTGGAGTAAACCCCAGTTATTCATCACTTACATATGACCCCTAGTGCTCATCCCAGCCAGTGCACTGGTGCCCTCCTTAATGCCCATCACCCATTTTCTCCATCCCCATCAACCTCAGTTTGTTCTCTGTATTTAAGAGTCTCTTATGGTTTGTCTCCCTCTAGGTTTTATCATATTTTTCCTTCCCTTCTCCTATGTTCATCTATGTTGTTTCTTAAATTCCACATGAGTGAAACCATGATATTTGTCTTCCTCTGACTGACTTATTTCACTTAGCATAATACACTCTAGTTCTAACCACGTTGTTGCAAATGGCAAGGTTTCATTCTTTTTGATGGCCAAGTTATGTTCCATTATATGTATGTACCACTTCTTCTTTATCCATTCATCAGTCGATGGACATTTGGTCTCTTTCCATAATTTGGCTATTGTTTATAGTTCTGTTATAAACATTTGG
This sequence comes from Herpailurus yagouaroundi, assembly GCF_014898765.1. Lineage (NCBI taxonomy): Eukaryota > Metazoa > Chordata > Mammalia > Carnivora > Felidae > Herpailurus > Herpailurus yagouaroundi. The sequence continues at coordinate 59,100,744 of NW_024412394.1, forward strand.
GTGCATGTGCCCCTTTTAATCAGCATTTTTGTATCCTTTGGATAAATACTTAGTAGTGCAATTGCTGGGTCGTAGGATGGTTCTACTTTTAATATATTGAGGAGCCTCCATACTGTTTTCCAGAGTGGGTGCACCAGTTTGCATTCTCACCAACAGTTCAAAAGTGTTCCCCTTTTCCTACATCCTTGTCAACACCTGAATTGTCCATTTTAGCCCTTAAAATCTGAGGTGGTATCTCATGTGATTTGTATTTCCCTGATGATGATGACATCCCTGGATGTCTTCTTCGGAAAAGTGTCTATTCATGTATTTTGCCTGTTTCTTGGTGTGTTTTTTGTTTTTTGAGTGTTGAGTTTGATAAGTTCTTTATAGATTTTGGATACTAGCCCTTTATCCAATTTATAAATATCTTCTCCCATTCTGTTGCCTTTTAGTTTTGTTGATTGTTTCCTTCACTGTACAGAAGCTTTTTATCTTGATGAGGTTTCGATAGTTCATTTTTGCTATTGTTTCCCTTGCCTCTAGAGACATGTCAAGTAAGAAGTTGCTGCAGGCAAGGTCAAAAAGTTGCTGCCTGTTTTCTCTGTAGGATTTTGATGGTTTCCTGTATCACATTTAAGTCTTCCATCCATTTTATTTTTGTGTATGGTGTAAGAAAGTGGTCCAGTTTCATTCGTCTGCATATCACCGTCCAGTTTTCCCAACACCATTTGCTGAAGACACTGTCTTTTTTCCATTAAATACTCTTTTCTGCTTCGTTGAAGATTATTAATTGGCCATACATTTGTGGGTCCATTTCTGGGTTCTGTATTCTGTTCCATTGATTTGTGTGTCTGTTTTTGTGCCAGTACCATCTGTCTTGATGATTACAGCTTTGTAATACAACTTGAAGTCTGGAATTGTGATGCCTCCAGCTTTGGTTTTCATTTTCAACATTCTTTTGGCTATTTGAGGTCTTTTCTGGTTCCATACAAATTATAGAATTGTTCATTCTAGCCCTGTGAAAAATGCTAGTGTTATTTTGATAAGGATTGCATTGAATGTGTAGATTGCTTTGGGTAATATAGAATTTTAACAATATTATTCTTCTAATCCATGAACATGGAATGTTTTTCCATTTCTTTGTGTCTTCTTCAATTTCTTCCATAAACTTACTATAATTTTCAGTGTACAGGTATTTTATCTCTTTGGCTAGGTTTATTCATAGCTATTTTATGTTTTTTGGTGCAATTGTAAATGGGATCGATTCCTTGATTTCTCTTTCTGTTTCTTCATTATTGGTGTATAGAAACACAATCGGTTTCTGTACATTGATTTTATATCCTGCGACTTTGCTGAATTCATGTATCAGTTCTAGCAGTTTTTTGGTGGAGTCTTTTGGTTTTCCATGTAGAGTATCATGTCATCTGTGAAGAGTGAAAGTTTGACTTTTTACTTGTCAATTTGGATGCCTTTTATTTCTCTGTGTTGTCTGATTGCTGAGGCTAGGACTTTCAGTAGTATTTTGAACACCAGTGGTGAGAGTGGACATTTCTGTGATATTCCTGACCTGGGTGGGGGGGGGGACTCTCAGTTTTTCCCCATTGAGGATGATACTAGCTGTGGGTCTTTCATGTATGTCCTTTATAATGTTGAGGTATGTTCCTTATATCTCTACTTTGTTGAGAGTTTTTCTCAAGAAATTATGCTGAATTTTGTCAAATGATTTTTCTGCATCTATTGACAGGATCATATGGTTCTTATCCTTTCTTTTACTAATGTGGTGCATTATGTTGATTGATTTGCAAATAATGAACCAGGCTTGCAGCCCAGGAATAAATTCCACTTGATCATGGTGAGTAATTCTTTTAACGTACTTTTGAATTCGGTTGCTAGTATCTTGTTGAGAATTTTTGCATCCAGGTTCATCAGGGATGTTGCCCTGTAATTTTTCTTTTTGGTGAGGTCTTTGTCTGGTTTTGGAATCAAGGTAATGCTGGCTTCATAGAATGAGTTTGGAATCTTTCCTTCCATTTCTATTTTTTGGAACAGTTTGAGAAGAATAGGCATTAACCCTTCTTTAAATGTCTGGTAGAATTCCCATGGGAAGCGATGTGGACTAGGACTCTTGTTTGTTGGGAGATTTTTTTTTATCACTTATTTGTTTTTAATGTTTATTTTTGAGAGAGAGAAAGAGATACAGAGACAGAACACAAGCAGGGGAATGGCAGAGAGAGACACACACACAGAATCCAAAGCAGGGTCCAGGCTCTGAGATGTCAGCACAGAGCCTGACAGGGCTCGAACCTACAAACCATGAGATCATGACCTGAGCTGAAGCCGGGCGCTCAACCGACTGAACCACCCAGGCACCCCTATTGGGAGATCTTTTATAACTGATTCAATTTCTTTGCTGGTTATGGGTCTGTTAAAATTTTCTATTACTTCCTAATTCAGTTTTGGTAGTGTGAGTTTCTAGGAATTTGTCCATTTCTTCCAGGTTACCCAGTTTGTTGGCATACAATTTTCTTAATATTTTCTTATAATTGTTTGTATTTCTGTTGTATTGGTTGTGATCTCTCCTCTTTCATTGATGATTTTATTTGGGTCCTCTCTTCTTTCTTTCTTTCTTTCTTTCTTTCTTTCTTTCTTTCTTCCTTTTTTTCTTTTTATAATTCTGGATAAGGGATTTTCTATTTTGTTTATTCTTTAAAAAAACTATCATTTAGTTTCATTGATCTGTTTTGAAGGTTTTGTTTGTTTCTATATCATTTATTTCTGCTCTAATCTTTATTATTTCCCTTCTGCTGGCTTTAGGCTTTATTTGTTGCTCTTGTAGGTGTAAGGATAGGTTGTATTTTGGGGACCTTTCTTGCTTCTTGAGCTAGGCCTGAATTGCAATGTACTTTCCTCTTAAGACTGGCTTTGCTGCATCCTAAGAAGAAAGTACAAGGGTTTGGAATGTCGTGTTTTCAGTTTCATTTGCTTCCATGTATTTTTTTATTTCTTCTTTGATATCCTGGTTAACCCATTCAATTCTTTAGTAGGATGTCCTTTAACCTCCATGCATTTGAGGCTTTTCCAAATTTTTTCTTGTGGTTGATTTCAAGTTTCATAGTATTGTGATCTGAAAATATGCATGGTATGATCTCAATTTTTTTGTACCCATTGAGGGCTGATTTGTGACCCAGTGTGTGATCTATTCTGGAGAATGTTCTGTGTGCATTCGAGAAGAATGTGTATTCTGCTACTTTAGGATGAAATGTTTTGAATATATCTGTTAAGTCCATCTGGTCCAGGGTGTCATTCAAAGCCATTGTTTCCTTGTTGATTTTCTGCTTAGATAATCTTTCCATTTCTGTAAGTGGGGCATTAAAGCCTCTTACTATTATGGTATTATTATCAATGAGTTTCTTTATGATTCTAATTAATTGATTTATATATTTGGGTGCTTTCACTTCTGGAGCATAAACGTTTACAATCGTTAGATCTTCTTGATGGATAGACCCCTTAATTATTATATAATGCCCTTCTTCATCTCTTGTTACAGTCTTTGTTTTAAAATCCAGTTTGTCTAATATAAGTATGGCTACTCTGGATTTCTTTTGATGCCCATTAGTATGATAGATAATTCTCCATCCCCTCACTTTCAATCTTTCAATCTGCATCTTTAGGTCCAAAATGAGTCTCTTGCAAACAGCATATAGATGGATCTGTTTATTTTTTTTTTTTTCCTATTCTGATACCCTATGTTTGATTGGAGCATTTAGTCCATTTAAATTCAGAGTGATTATTGAAAGATATTAATTTACTGCCATTGTGTTACCTTTAGAGTTGGTGTTTCTGGTGATATTCTCTGGTCTTTTGTAGCCTTTGTTGCTTTGGTCTGTTTTTTTTTTTTCCTCCACTCAGAGTCCCCCTTAAAATTTCTTGCAGGGCTGGTTTAATGGTCACAAGCTGCTTTAGTGTTTGTTTGGGAAACCCTTTATCTCTCCTTCTATTCTGAATGACAGACTTATTGGATAAAGAATTCTTGGCTGCATTTTTTCCCAATCAGCAATATTGAATATTTCCTGTCACTCCCTTCTGGCTTGCCAAGTTCCAGTGGACAGGTGTGCTACTACCCTATGTCTCTCCCCTTGTAGGTTAAGGACATTTTATCCCTAACTGCTTTCATAATTCCCTCTTTATCTTTGCATGTTGCAAGTTTCACTATGATATGTCATGGTGTTGACCTGTTTTTATTGATTTTCAGGGGAATTCTCTTTGCCTCTTGGACTTGAATACCTGTTTCCTCCCCCAGATTAGGGAACTTCTCTGCTATAATTTGTTCAAATAAACCTCTGCCCCATTTTCCGGTTCTTCTTCTTCTGGGACTCCTATGATATGGATATTGTTTCATTTCATGAAATCACTAAGTTCTCTGTCTCCCTCTGTGATCTAATAATTTCCTTTCCCTCTTTTTTTCACCTTCATTATTTTCCATAATTTTATCTTCTTTGTCACCTCTTCTCTCCTTTGCTTCTTCAATCCTCATTGTCACTGTATCCAGTTTGTTTTGCCTTTCATTTATAGCATTTTTTATTTCATCCTGACTACTTCTTAGGTCTTTGATCTCTGCATCCAGGGTTTCTCTAGTGTCTTCTATGCTTCTTTCAAGCCCAGCTAGTGGTCTTATGACTGTTGTTCTAAATTCATGTTCAGATATATTGCTTATATCTGTTGTGAGCATGTCACTGGCTGTTATTTCTTCTTAAAATCTTCTTCTCCTTTCTTTTGAGGAGAATTCCTCCATCTTGTCAGTTTGGTTAATTTCTGTCTTTTGCGTGTTTTTAAAGCTTGTTATGTTTCCTGCACCCGAGAGTACTGCTATGTTAAAAAGGGGTCATACACTGTCCAGGGCCTGGCACTTGATTAAATGTTTCTGGTGTATGCTGTGTGCACTCTGCTGTTGTGTTCTGACTCCTCTTTCCTCCTGGTCAGTCCTCTGCAGACCTCCTCCTTGCTTGCAGTGAGGGAGTGTTTGGACCTTTAACTAGATGTGCTTTGATCTGTTTTTTAAAAAACGTTGGGGGAAAAGTGGAGAAAAAAGCCTGATCCCCTCCCAAAAAAAAGATAAAAAGAAAGGGAAGAACAACAAAAAAAGAGAGAGAGAATCAAAAACTATAAGGCTAACTCCAAAGAAAAAGAAAGGGAAAAAAAGAAGAAAAGGAAAAAGAAAGGAAAAGAAAAGAATAAGAAAGCTTGATCCAAAACAAAAGAGATAAGGAAATAAAAGAAATAAAGAAACTATGAGCCTGATTCCAAAAGAAAAAAAGAAGAAAGAAAAAAAAAAGAAGAAAGAACTGCAGGTGTTGTGTTGAAGGACTCGATGTTCAGTACACTTGGTGCATGCGGGGTGCTGGCTTTGCTGGTCTGGAGCAGAGGTCCCCTGCATTGGCTCAGAGTCAGTCTTGCCTTCTTATATACGCACTTGCCAGGCAGAGGAGGGTGGAATTTGGTGTAAGCAGGTTCCGCCTCCACTGGGGGTCGCTGTGTTGTTCTCTGAAGTCCCACTGTGTTGGTGTTGGGGGAAAAATGGTACCACCCCAAACTCTCATCCCCATACTGGGGTTCTGGAACTCCCCACTGTTCAGGCATAATGAAGGCAGTCAGCTCGCCCTGCACCACAACTCTCCTGTGTTTTCTCTTTAGCATGCGACTGGGATTCAAAACCCAAAGTCTTAAAGGACCTGGCACCATGCAGATCTGCTCCCCTCCTCTGGAGTAGAGCCTATCCATGCTTTGTGAAGTCCTCTGTCCCTGAAAAACAGTGCTCATGCACAGTGCGCAGAATATATGGTGAAGCACTGCCAAGAACAGCAAAGGTTATATTCCCTCTGGGTGCACCTCTGTCCGCTGCTGATGAAAGGCTTTTGGCTGGCACCTACAGGGCCTTTTGTCATCGGGGAGGCAATATACCCTCTTCCAAAAGTACTCCAGGAAGGGGAATAAGGGGATGTTCTTTCCCATTGCACTCTGGAGATCTCTACACCACGCTATGCACTCCAAGGCCAACTCCCTCCTCTCCAAGAGCATGTGTGCCTCAGCTCCAGAGAGTCTCACACTTCCAAAACCTCAGAGTTTGAGCTCCAAATGCTATTTACAAAAACAAACAAACAAACAAACAAACAAAAAAACCTGGGATACTGAGTACTTCTCGCACCCCAGTCCATGGTTAAAAAAGGTTTTCCTCTTTTGCAAACTCAAGCCGCATTTTCTCAACTCCTCTGTTTCTCTCCCTTTTGTCTCTCCACAGAAAGGGTTCCCTCTCCTCCGTGGCACCGCCATTTTTCTCTCCCCCAATTCACTTCCATGCACTTCACATCTACCAAGCTGTCTCCCTCCAACTGTGGAGATCCTTCTGCCACTCCACAGATTGATATCCGGGGTGTTAAAGTGGTCTGACCTCAATACAGCTGTGTTTGAGGAAAGCCCAGGGTCCCCCTACTTTTACGCCATCTTAATTCCTCCTCCACCACAACCTATTTTAGGGAAGGTAGAGAGATGTCAGATTATGATAGATTCTACTTCCCTTTCTAAAGAGCGTGAATGGGAAATTTTGCCATGAAGGAATTAGGAATCTAGTAGAGGATTTTAGGCAAGGAGGGGACTCAGGCTGATAGATGTTGTAGAACAAACCCTCTGGAAGTTCTGAGGAAGGAGAGGAAAAAGGAGGAAGAGAGCCCAGTTTTAGGAATTTAGTAACTCTTTAGGAAGATCCCAAATTAGGATACTGGGAATGGGTTAGAGAAGAGAAAACAGATTGGAGAGGTATTTAGGAGGTGGAAAGAACGCGAGTTGGAAATGGGGGGTGATGAGGGAAACCTAGGATGACTTCAGATTTAACCTTTCAATGATCCCAAGGTTTCTCATGCAATTGACCAAAGTGAGGAAAACCAGAGTAGATGCAGGTTGGAGGAAGGAATAGAATACATTTGCACATGCTGAGTTAGAGGTGCCTGTGGCATATCCATCTGGAAATATGGACCTGAAGCAAAGGCAAGTGGCCTAAGATAGATATCTATTTAAGAGTTCTGGGCTCATGGATGGTAGCTGAAAGCCCTGGGAAGAGGATGAGAAAGGAGAGGACCAGGACCCATAACTCAGCATTAGGGAATCCTGCATTCAAAGGTCAAGTTAAGGAAAGCCTGGTCAGTAAACTTGGAGAAAAATCAAAAGAAGGCTATCCTAGAAGTTAAGAAGAGAAAGATGTGATCAATGCTATCAAATGTTACAGACAGGCCAGGAAAGAAATTGTATGAAGTACATTGATATATACATAATATAGAGAGACAGGTATTATTAATATGTAGATTACACACTGGATGTTTGTGTCCCTCCCCCACAAATTTGTATGTTGAAAGCCTAACCCCCCCCCCAATGTGATCATTTTAGGAGATGAGGTTTGGGGAAGGTAATTAGGATTAGATGAGGTCATGAGGGTAGAGCCCTCAGGAATGGGATTAGTGCCCTTGTAAAAGTCACAAGAAAGCTCTCTTCTTCTCTCTGCTCTCTGCCGGGTGAGGGCTAGTCAAAGACAGCCATCTATGAAGTAGGAAATGGGCTGTCACCAGACACTGACTCGGCCAGCATTCTAATCTTGAACTTTTCAACCTCTGAACTGTGAGAAATAAATTCCTGTTTACAAGCTACCCAGTCTATGGCATTTTGTCATAACAGCCCAAATGGACAACATACACACACACACACACACACCCCTCCATTGTTCCATTAAGATATCATGAGAATTAAATGACCTTCCAGGTGTAGAAAATAAACTAGGAGCTGAACACAGAAAATTTCAATCATGGACAAAGGGAAATAAAGATACTGCTAGGAGTCAGCTTTTTGCATTGTTGTCATTTAATCTATGAGAGTGGAATTCTTTTAGTGTGTGATGTGAATACTATATGATGCATATACATCATATAATACATAACATTGATGTCTATAAAAGTACTGAATAAATAACAAAGAACAAAGAGAAATTATGGAGTACATTCATTGTTACCTGTTAACAACTTCATCTATAAAACAAAATTATTTTGAATAATAAATTTGTAATAATCAATAATCATTGTTTTTGAGTGACTAACTTAAAGCAAACCAATACTTTCTAAAAGATAAATTTAAATTTTAAATATATTATTCAAGTTCAATAAAACCTTGCTTATATAAGCTAAAATTTTCACTGACCAAACAAAAATACCACACCTCATAGTTCACATTCTGTAATACTCTTTTAAATTTTAAACACAAATAAAAACTCCTAAGGGCCATTTAGTATGATAGAATGGAAATGACTCAAGTTTTGTCTCACAGTCACTTGCTAATTTTGAACTTTCCATTTAAATTCAGGAATATAAAGTATCACAGGGATTGGAGAAAAGAACTCCTCCTGAGGAGCTCAAAAGTTTCAAACAATTTTGAACTTATTCCTAGAAGGAACATATGTAGTAGCTGAATCTCTATGTATTAGAGTGACTCTGTAAAAGGGAATTTCTTCAAATTAACCTTCATGTAGAGTTGGATGTTTATTAAAGGATAAGTAATTAAAATGTCCTAATTTGAAAGTTGCATATACAGTTAAAACTCAACAGTAATCACAGCAGTTAATTAGAATGCAGACAAAGAAGGGCACCTGGGTGGCTCAGTCAGTTAAGCATCTGACTTCAGCTCAGGTCATGATCTCACGGTTTGTGAGTTTGAGACCTGTGCCAGGCTCTGTGCTGAAAGCTCACAGCTCAGAGAATGGAGCCTGGAGCCTGCTTCTGTTTCTGTCTCTCTGCCCCTCCCCTGTCCATGCTCAGTCTCTCTCTTTCTCTAACATAAAAAATTAAAAAAAATTAGAATGTAGATGAACAAAGGAAATTTTTTGGTGAAGAGGAATTTCTCATTGACATTGTTTGGAATTGCTGGCACATGGTGATAATAAAAAGCAGATCAGCTTTGAGTCAGTTTTATTATTGTTTTTAAGTTCTAAACTGAAAATGCACACCCTTACTGCTTGTACCCAGGGAAGTTCACTCATGCCTACTCTACCTGGGTAAGCCACTGGGGAGCAGATCTGCCCTACAAAGTTTGGTAAAGCTCCCTGATCACCACCCCTGCTCTCTTCACCCCTCCTTTCACAGAGTGAAATAACTATATTAAGGACCTACAGAAATCATAAGGTTGTTTCCTGATTTCTGTGCCCGGAATAAGTTGGCATATGAAATGGTATGGAGAGGGTAAAGGCTGGAATATAAAGGGGCGCCTGGGTGGCTCAGCCGGTTAAGCGTCCGACTTCGGCTCAGGTCACGATCTCACAGTTCGTGAGTTCGAGCCCCGCGTCGGGCTCTGTGCTGACAGCTCAGAGCCTGGAGCCTGTTTCGGATTCTGTGTCTCCCTCTCTCTGACCCTCCCCCGTTCATGCTCTGTCTCTCTCTGTCTCAAAAATAAATAAACGTTAAAAAAAAAAAAAAAGGTGATCAGCACAGGGATCATATTTTCAAAGTCTGGTATGTTGTCCAAGAGAGAAAGTATAAGGAGACAAAGGCAGAAATTGGCTTGGAGGCTCAGGTAAGGCCTCAGGTAAGAAAATAAAAAAATACGAGAAGACAAACAATGAGTTGTCTGAGGAAATAAATATAAACCAACAAACAGAAAACAACGGCTTTAGGAAAGTCAAGGGAGATGGGCATCTAGAAAGAGGGGTGTGAGTACTGGTGGACGCTACAGAAACTCCAAGAGAATGGGGACTGAAAGAGAGCCATTGGGTTTGTCTAGGAGCACACTGGCAATTTTTGAGAGGCCAGTTTTAAAAAATGAATGGAGGCAGAAGTCTGCTTTTATGTGGAATTAGGGAATGGAAGAAATAGCACCAAGATGGAAGGCAGAGAATTCAGATCCCTTGTTAAAGAGTCCGACAGAAAAAAAGAAAGAAACCGGTTGAATAGTGATTAACCATAGGACAGTGCACAGGAAAAGTTTTTTGTTTGTTGGTTCTTTTAAGATGAGAAGACAAATGCAAACTAGAGAAAAGGGAGGAGATGCGCGGAGAACACACCAGCAATAACCTAGATTAATGACACGCCATGACAGGAGGGCAGTGGGTGAGCTAGTCAAGGCAGAAGGAGCAAGACACAGGAGTTAGTAACAGTGGCATTCAGACACAGTGGGTTCCCAGGGAGACACTAGTGACAAGTTGGGTGATGTTGGAGGAATCAAATAACTGGACACTTGGTGCAAATAGAAAGAAGGTTTAATACCTGTAGAAGTTGGAAATCTGCAGGTTGCAGTCACAGAAGTATTAATTTCAAGATTATGGAATTGGAGCCAACATCAGCTGATGTTCAGGCCAGAAGGGATTCCAAATTCTAAGAAACATCTGCATTTAAAGGCCATGATTAAGCAAGTGAATAAACAAGTGCTCTAGACGTATCCTGATGAATCAGAATAGCAGAAATAGCCTAAGGTTACATCTGATATTCTTCTAACGACTGTGTGGTGGAGAACTTTTTAGACTCATGCTAACCTACACACGGGATTTAATGTCTTTGTACTTTAAATAAGGGATATATCGGGTTCACACTAGTTTTCATCGAGATTCAGGTAGCAAAAGCCTTAATGCTTTTTCCTTATTATCTCTAACATAACTACTTCTGCTGGAGATGAGATTTACAGATTTTCAGGATGAAATAACACCCAGAGGCTGGCCAGAATTTACAAAGCCTAGTAGGAAGACATTTACCATAATTAACTTTACCAAGAAATTTTTGCTTTTTTTTCCTAATGGTAAAAATAAGACAATCTTAATGAATGCATTTTGGAAAAAATACAAAAATGCATTAGGGGTGCCAGGGTGACTCAGCTGGCTTAGTGTCCAACTTCGGCTCGGGTCATGATCTCATGGTTCATGAGTTTGAACTGGGCATCAGGTTCTCTGCTGTCAGTACAGATCCTGCTTCAGATCCTCTGTCCCCATCTCTCTCTGCCCCTCCCCCACGCTCTCTCTTTCTCTCTTTTTTGATAGCCTAATTATTAATTGAACCGAGATGATGTATTTTACTTTTTGACTGCATTGACTAGATTTCTCAGATACATTTGGATCTCTCAAAATAAACATTAAAAAATTAAAAACGCATTAAGAAGAAAACAAAATTCTTCCTTAAGCCCACCATTCAGAACCTAATATTACTCATTTTTCTATAGACGTATGTATGTATGTATGTATGTATGTGTACGTGTGTGTGTGTCTATGTATTTTAAAGAGATGACAGTTTTGGCTAGGTAGACACTAAAACATCCCCTAAATACAAAAATGTGAAAGAAATTGAAAAGGCCCTGTCCTCTTGGTCATTTTCTGGGTTTCAGTTTGATTAAACACTTTGCATACTTAATATCTATAATTGAAATTAAAAAGCTTGGCCATCTAATATTGTTTTTGATTTCTAGGCATTAAGAATTTAAGTGATAGGGGCGCCTGGGTGGCGCAGTCGGTTAAGCGTCCGACTTCAGCCAGGTCACGATCTCGCGGTCCGGGAGTTCGAGCCCCGCGTCGGGCTCTGGGCTGATGGCTCAGAGCCTGGAGCCTGTTTCCAATTCTGTGTCTCCCTCTCTCTCTGCCCCTCCCCCGTTCATGCTCTGTCTCTCTCTGTCCCAAAAATAAATAAACGTTGAAAAAAAAAATTAAAAAAAAAAAGAATTTAAGTGATATTTAATGTTTAAAGTATTGAAAGATAAATAACTTTCTAAAACCCTTAAAAACTATTTAAATTAATGAAATAGATGGTTAGTGATCAGAAAGAATTAGTGTAGATTTTCATAGTGCCCAACTTAATGCTGATTTTTCTTGCTGTTGTTCATAAGGAGGAAGATGTCATTAGAACAATAATAGATAGATGCCTTCACACGGAAATCAGGAAGACCCCAAAAGGAAGCTGGAATAGATAAAAAATAAGGCCGAAGATCCTCAACTCCTCAAGGACCTGGGATTAAACATTAAGCAATATTTTAAGCAATAATACTTTTTTTTTTTGGTTAATGATATACAATGGGTAAGTTTACAATAAAGAAAACCCTAAGAAAAACTTCTAAATTCATCCCATTTTAAGTTACCAAGTATGAATATGTCATATAAAGCAAATGGATAAACAGTGCAGTTACCTGAATAATTCAAGAAAGGAATATTAGGTAGAAAAAAATTGTACCCATTAGCTCCCAAAAAACAGAGATAAAAGAAGATTTTGTCTAAGTGATTGTCTAAATGGTTATCCAAACCTGTCTTATCAGAATTACCATTCAGCATTTTATTTTTATTTTTAATCCATTATTCCAAATCATGCACCAAAATAACATCAGGTATTTACTTTTGTTATTTTGATGAAGTGCTAAAACCCGAGTACATGGAGAATTGTCTCTAAATAAAACCTTTTAACTCAAATTGGAAGAAGTGGACTGACCTTCATTTTATTTCATGTTAACAGCGCTAGCTAGTAAAATTTATAGTAACAGAAATTGGCTTGTTCCTTCAGGCAGTATCTCACCATCGCTGGAATAAAGCTAACTTCCAATATGCTGTCAGGGCTGCCTGACTTCAGCTGTTTATTTCACAGGTAATTAGTACAGATCTTTTATATTCTGCTAAAAGGGTCATTCCAAGAAGAAATAGAAAACACCGGACAAAGAAAATATGAGTTGATCTTGTCAGCATCAAGGATTTCTCTGCAGGAGATCTTGCTGTGGCTTTCATTATTACAACAACCAATAGGTGTTGCTATAGAAACTATACTGTTAACAAGCTAACAGAACAAGGCAGAGGCAGAAAAACGATGAAACTGGGGGGGAAAAAAAAGGAGAAAGAAAAGGCTCTAAGGTTTGGTTCTTGTAAATGAGTCTCTTGCTTTAAAACCTTACTTATCTCTCCTGGTTTTCTCCTTAATACTGCATGGATAATGTATGACCAGTAATAAGAACAATATAATAAATTCATACAGCCTTCTTCAGCAGGGTCTCAGAGAGCTTTAGAATTCAAAATGAAATTAAAAGCAACAATAAACCAATACCTTTCAAAATTAGGACTTTAAAGTCCAAAATGATCCAGCCAAGTAATGAGGTATCTCCTGGCCCTCAAGGATAGCAATACTACATATTCATCATCTATATATGCCAAACGTATTTGAGAAATCTAGTCAATGCAGTCAAAAGTAAAATACATCATCTCGGTTCAATTAATAATTAGCCTATCGAAAAAGAAAATGATTCAATGATATTTTTTAAAGTATATGCTTAGATTAAAATGTTATAAAAATCTATGTGAAATCTCAACCTCAGAAAGTATAAAGGGGTTTGAATTTGACCTTTCCTCCCTCCTCCCCACAAACTCTTAACATTCAGGTTAGACAAAAAGGTAGGGAATTTAATTCAAAATATATATGAAGTACATTTATAACTCAAGTCCTCTGGGATTGCCAGCTAAAAATCTTTTCACATTTCTATTCCATCTTTGCCTCCTTTACAAGCCTAAAACCCTCTCTGCAAAATTCACCACTTTCCAAAGGATTTCTGTGCCTAGGGACCGGAAGAAACATAGCCATTTCTTTTAAAGGCTGCTCCACAAAAGAAAAAAGAAAACAGTTACACAGACTCCCCTCTTCACCAGCAGAAGTTTTTCAATGGCCTGTGAATATCAGGTTGTATTAATGCTCAATGTTGAAATTACAGTGTCTCTTCGCCTCATTGATTTCTGCCCCCGTAGAAAATGTCTCCCAATTATTTCTGGAAGTCACTGAGGAGGCGATCATTTGTGCTAACCAAAGGTTCTCCCCTGTCACAACCAGAGGGCTGCCTCTGCCTGCTTACTTTCTGTTTCTCTGGGATTCCTGCTCTCTTGCTCACAAGCCACAAGGAATCCTTCCTTACCACAGCCCTTCACAGGACACCAGAATCCATCCATGAAAGAATGTCCTGCACCCAACTCAAAGCCTGCTTCCATTTATTCAACAAATAGTTTTTTAGCAACCATGTCCCAAAGTCACCCAGCTTGTGGGCAGGGCCGTGCAAAGTGTTTCATAGAAATAACTCTTTTAGCTTCTATGTCTAAGCTCCAACTAGACAATAACTGTTTTTTTTAAAAAAAAACCTAATCCATTTCCACAAGTAGTAACAACATTATTCAGGCCCAAAACAGTCTCAAACCTGCTTAGAACAATTTTTAAAAGGCCCAAGGAAGCAGGATTTACAGAGATGTGACTCTTATACATACAAACATATGCGATCTTCCCACAGAGAGTTTTTCTCTCTCCTTCTCTCTTCAGAAACCCTTGAGGAGAAGTACCATCCTGCTCCCCTTAGGCCCCATGTTGTCTTACTCACCTCCCCACTTCCTTCTTATTCTGCCAAGGGAAATCCCAAGATCCAAGACTGGTTCCTCAGTGGAGGATGAAATAGAAACGGACTGAACATAGGAGAAAGGAAAATAAGGCCTGAACTCTTGAATATAATACATTGTACCCCACCCCTACTTGAGAGAAGGAATGGTAATCCTGAATCTTCTTTTTAAAACTGTGATAAAAAAACATATAACATAAAATTTACCATCTTTTTTCTTTTTTGTTAATTTTATTTTAATTTTTTATTTTAGAGACAGAGCATGTGCACACACGCACACGCATGAGGGGTGAGGGTCAGAGAGAGAGAGGGAGAGAATCTCAGGCAGGTTCCATGCTCTGTGTGGAACCCGACATGGAACTTGATCCCATGACCCTGGGATCATGACCTGAGCCGAAATCAAGAGTTGGACGCTCAACCAACTGAGTCACCCAGGTGCCCCTAAAATTTACCATCTTAACCATTTTTAAGTGTGCCTACAATAGTGTTAATGATATGAACATTGTTGTGATGCAGATATCTAGAAATTTTTCGTTTTGCAAAACTGAACCTCTATACCCATTACATAACAATTGCGTTTTTCCTCCTCTCCATAACCTCTGGCAACCACCGTTCTACTTTCTGTTTCTATGAGTTAGACTACTTTACATACTTCATATAAATGAAATCATGACAAATTTGTCTTTTTCTGTCTGGCTTATTTCTCTTAGCATAATGTCCTTAAGGCTCATCCATGTTGTATCATATGACAGGATTTCCTTCTTTTTTAAGGCTGAATGGTATTGCATTTTGTATACCACATTTTCTTTATCCATTCGTCCATCAGTTTGTAACTGAGTTGCTTCCACCTCTTGGCTATTGTGAATAACACTACAATGAATATGGAAGTACAGATATTTTTTTAATATCCTGTTTTCATTTCTGGATAGGTATGCAGAAGTGGGATTGCTGGATCATATGGTAGCTCCCTTTTTAATTTTTTGAAAAGTTTCTAGACAATTTTCCATAGCAGCTGCAACATTTTACATTCCTACCTGAAAGCTATTTTTAAGGCACTAAAAGGGCACATAGTTTTCAAAAAGAGTGAAATTCTCCTCCCTAGGCAGAAGCAGTGAAGGGTACACAGCATCTATAAACCCGATCTGGTAGAGGGAAAGGCAGGAACAGGAGTAGCAGAAAATCACAGGGGCATCTCAACACAAATTCTTAGACCAGCAATCTAGGAAAATGGAGAGAATCACCTCCCTCACCTGATTAAGTCCAGTTTTCATCAGCCTTGAGCCGTAACATAACAGGTCTCTTCACATCCCCACTCTGTGTACCCAACTTTAATGGGCCACACCCCAGGCCCCACTTCCACAGCCAGCTTCCACAACCTGCAAGTCCACTCGGGGCAATGTCCATGCTGTGATGGTGCAGCCCAGGGAGGACCATGGCATGGATGCTGTAGAGGAATGCTTTTTTGCCTTCCTCCTCTTGATCCCTTACAGTGTTAATATGCTCAGACAGAATTTGACCAATGGTGGAAACGCTATAATATATTTTGCCTTCAATATTCTTACACTTAAATGAAAGCAGAAATTTCGTGTGGCAAAATTCTATTCAGAAAATAAATATGTATCAGGGATACCTGGGTGGCTCAGCCGGTTGAGTGTCTGATTCTTGATTTCAGCTCAGGTCATGATCCCAGGGTCGTTGGATCAAGCCCTGCATCGGGCCCTGTGCTGAGTGTGGAGCCTGCTTGAGATTCTCTCTCTCTCTCTCTCTCTCTCTCTCTCTCTTCTCTGCCCCTCTCCCCTACTCCTTCTCTCTCTAAAATAAAAAGCATATATGTATTGTTACAAAACACTTGCTTATGTCTGTGTTGAGTTTTAGACCACCAAGTGGGAAGAAATGACTTGATTTATTGTATCCATCAGGACTCTGGTTGCTGAAGCTGGAAATTCATAAAACCTAGCCTTAAGAAGAAGGAAGGGAAGAAAAGAAAGGAGGGAGGGAGAAAAGGAAGAGAGAAAAGAAATCAGCTGCCATAACCAAAATGAAAAGACAATGGTAGCCCTGAACTCAAGAAATCCACTCTTCAGCTCCTCTGTAGCTTTATCTGTCAGCTTCATTCTCTGAGTCCTGCTTTTTCCACATGATGGAGGCAGGCATAGGGCCTCTATCAAGCTTGTATTCCTGAAGCTTCCATGGACAAAGAGAAGAGCTTTCTTCCCTCAGTTGTAGTTTGAAACATCTCAAGGAAGAAATTTTACCCAATTAACCAATCACAGTTGGCAGGGAGAGAAGATGTTATAATTGGTCTAGCTTGGGCTGGAGACATTTGCCATGACAAATCACAGAGGTCAAAGAATGAGGGTGCTTTAATAGAGTATCAGTGGGAAACAGTGGAATGGAGGGATGAAGACAGGGATTCTTAAAGACTGGGGCCCAGATAAATTCACTGCAGAATCCCTGTGAGCCAATCGGCCAGTACAACTTGGGTCTACTTTACCCAAATCATTTCTTTATTGTAGAGGTTCATACTGTGTAAAAAATTTAAACATGGAAGACCTAGAAATGAAGTGTGAGGAAAGCTCATAAATAATTGGTTTATTTGACAGTACATTTGTTTTTGACATTGGGGAGAAAGGCAGTGTTATTTAGAACCATTTTAGACCTATTCTTTTTAAGGCTGACCACTTCAAGCATCACCAACTGACTGACCATCCAAACACCACAAATGAGTTTTCCCCGACACAACATACAGAATGCAAGCTGATTTCTACGAAAATGCAACTTTCTTTATATTAACCCCTTTCTATTTCTTAGGGATATATATGTGGTCCTCTTTACCTAATGCTCTGAACACAAGAATCCACATCTCAGGAGGAACATTCTGAGAGCAGATCTGAGGTGCAGACGTTGGAGCACTCTGCAAAAGCCTATCTGAGTTTTTCTTATCATAAGTTTTGAAGAAAGATCAAAATTGTTTGGAAAATTTCTTTTCCAAACCATGCCACTAGGTCCACAGGCACGCCAATAACACCCTCACTGTGAAGGAAGACATAAACTTGCTGCTCAGAGTCCTCTGTCCTCAAACCTTCAGTTTCATGGAGGTAAACACCTGAAACAAGTGCAAATGCATAGTCATTTTCTTTTCGTCCTTCCTTCGCAAGCTGTATCCCTGAATGACAGCTAAAAGAACATTGGCTAAGAAATAGAACAGATGAGTTCCAGTTCTGGTTTGGACAGACCACTCTACCTCCCTTGACAAAGTATTGCAGAAAAGATGGACAGGCAAATTTTAAGTCCTCTGCAACTTTTTAGTTAATAATTCTATATGGTAGGAGACCAGATTTATGATCAGTGCCTACAAACAGAGTCAGGTTTCTTGTTTTGAGAGAACATCAATATCAGCATGAGGCTTCAGTCTTTGTTAAGACTTTATGGAACTCATAGATCAAGCTGTGCCTCTCCAGGGCTGTGGAGCAGAGGGTAGCAGATAGATGTTGGATAGGAGAACCAAGCAGGAGCAAGAGGTCTGAAATATTCATGTGTGACTTAAATAAATTCACAGTAGGGTTCAAGGGACACATTGATCAGGAACAGTTTTTTTAAAGTGACCCGCAAACTCAGAAATGTAGCCTTGCTTATTCCTGGGATCCTTTAAATGACCTAATTTTTATGGAACTTCATTTGCTTACTGTTTAATTCTGATTGAATTTTCTCCTTTGCCTTGGCTGTCTCCTTACCCTTACCCCCAACACCTTCCACCGCCAGCAATTTTCCCATTTTGTTTCTGAAAGCCAAAATATAGCATAGAAACAACCATTTGACCAGTTCATTTGCATCCACGGAATAAACCAGATATGACTTAGAAGTAAAAGACACAACAATACAAAACAGTCAAGCCATTGGTTCTTTTTATTCACTCAACAAGTATTAACATGTCACGTAATTTCCTCACACTTGGGCTACAGTGGCAGCAAAAAGGTCTTCTCAACCTGGAGGTTTAACATCTTAGGGGAATTAAAAGACAGTAAACAAATAAATAATATTACAATTTTATCATATATAATATCATAAGTGCTGTGGAGAACATAAGAAGAGCAAAGGGAATTGAGAGAAACAGGGTACTGGGGAAAGGTCTGTAATCTTGAAAGAGAGGATCACAGAGCTGCATTTAGTATGAAACTAATGAAGCCCCTCAATGATATGCACCCTTTCCAACATGCTTCTGTAAAATGTGCAAATGTGTGAAGTTTTAACTGAAACTGGTTACAATGCCATCTTCTCCCACTCGTTTTTCCCCATCACACTTTGCCTCATGTGGGGTGGTGTTGGTAGGTCTTGGGTATATTGAGGATATAGCTAAGGGGGGGGGGTTGAACTAGAAATCCATTTAGTTTGGCTTTAGTGAGATGTCGTTATGCAGTTCACTGTCACTATGGCTAGGAAGGTCTCATAGAGCAGTAGGCATTAGAGCTAGGACTTACATCGAGCATTTGTCCAACTCTGGTACTAATTTCAATGCCCTGGGCTCCATTTTCCATTAAGAAGATTTCCATCCCTTAACTTAAAGGAATCATAACTTAAAATATTCCTCAGTGACGCCAGCATTTGACAATTGTCCCACCTGGCTCAAACACATCTTTGCAGTCTTATTTCCTTCAACGGCTTCGCCTGTACACTGCACTCCCCCAACTGGGCTCTTTGCTTTTACTGGACCTCACATCTGCTCATGACCTCCTCTCTGTCTGAAATAGTCTTGGTATGATTAATTACCTGACAAATGGGACACAAAAAGCTGATATCACTAGAGATAATATAAAGCTATATACAGTAGTCCTCCCTTATCCATGGGAGATATGTTCCAAGACCCCCAGTGGATACCCTGAAACTGCAGAAGGTACTGAACCCTATCTATACTATGCTTTTTCCTATACATGCATACTTATGATAAAGTTGAATTTATAAATTAGGGACAGTAAGAGATTAACACAAAAACTAACAATAAAATAGGGCAATTATAACCATATATTGTAATAAAAGTTATGCAAATGTGGTCTTTCTCTCAAAACATCTTATTGTACCATACTCACTCCTTGTAATGAGGTGAGATGATAAGTCTATGCAATGAGATGAGGTGAGGTAAATGACATAGGCATTGTGACGTAGCATTAGGTTACTATTGACCTTCTGACCATATGTCAGAAGGAGTATCATCTGCTCTTTGACCGCAGTTGACCATGGGTAATTGAAACCTTGGAAAGTGAAACCTCAGATGGGGGGGGGGGGGGGACTATTGCATAACTCACCACTACAATAAGGACATCAACAAGAAACAAGTTAATGAGTGTCTCAATCAAATACTATTTAAGATTAGTTAATGCATAAGAAAATTTGATATTTCCTAAAATTTTAAGGTTCATATATCAAAAAAACTTGACAGAGGTTTTCCCAAATTTGACAATTCTAAGAATTTATACAATGTTACCCATTTCAAGTTGTTCAGAAGCTGAAAGGAATTTTTATAAAGTATCAATAATAAAAAATATTTTTATAACCATGCTACAGAAAAGGTCAGGATATCTTTCTATTTTCCTTATAGAAGATATAAAAATTGTTGCTACATGTAGAGGGATCAAAGGATATACAGTCAAAATATTTGGGGAAGAAAGCATTGAAGAGGTGCATTTAGTCATTGATTAAGAAAACTTATTTATTTATTCACTTATTTATTTGTTTAATGTTTATTTTTATTTTTTTGAGAGAGAGAGAGCACAGCAGGGGAGGGGCAGAGAGATAGGGAGACACAGAATCCGAAGCAGGCTCCAGGCTCTGAGCGGTCACACAGAGCCCAGTGTGGGGCTCAAACTCACAACCATGAGATCATGATCCGAGCCAAAGTCTCCGACCTGAGCCTAACCCCCTGAGCCTCCCAGGAGCCCCGATTAATAAAACGTATTATGTTATTCTTTTAGAATTTGTGATATTTCTAGTTATAAGCTTCTTAATTGTATAACATGTGGTTTCTCATTCTGAATCAATATTCACTTTCATATGTAAGTATCTAATTTGATATCTACAATTTTCTTTCTGTCTTTTCAAGGTTTCCCAAATAGTGTAAGCTTCAGATCCTGCAAAACCTGGAGCCATTCCCAGATGTCAGGGAAGACCTCAGTGATGAGGTAAAATTTAAGCAGAGACCTGCTTAATAAAGAAAGCATAAAAGAATAAAGCATAAAACTCTGTAACCCTCTGTGAGAAGTGTTTTTCAGGCATAGGGAACAAAAAGGGCAAAGGTCTCTACAATGAAGTATGTTGGGCAGCCATTATGTTTCCTAGCATGTCCTATGAGAGTAGAAGTTTAAATTATGTTAAAAGACATCCCAATTTGCATAACATTTTACCCTGTGGGTTTGGCACTGTACTTGTCATTGGTGTCTTGCAAACCACAGCTGTGGCAAACAGCACTACTTGCCTATTCAAGGGTTCATACTAACATAACACTGATAATATCTGGGGCTTCAATGTGCCTCGCTAAAAATCTATTTTTCCTAGCCTCCTTTGCAGCAAGTCATATGACAAAGTTTTTGTCAATGAGATCTAAGTGGAAGTCCCTAGGTGGGGCTGCTGTGAAAGCCCTTTAAAGGGGCTGACTCAATTGGAATACTTTCCTTGGCCTCCATACTTTTGCCTGAAACCCAGGTGTGGGGCTGGAGCACAGGCAGCCATCTTGAGCATATTTGAGAGGGTCACACCCCCTACCATAGGTATGGCAGAGCAGAAAGAAGGATCCTGGATCTTTGGTGACACTGTGAAGCTACCGTGCTAACCCTGAACTTCAAACCTTGGGAATTCTTTTACGTGACAGAAAAACAAGTTATGTGATTGGTTTAAACCACTCTTTTGTTCAGTGGCTAGGTGCAATTCCTAACTGAAATGCTGAGATACCTAACAGCAACAACAAAAACGTTATATGTTATATGTGTATGTATATATAAAGGTTTTATATATTTATATAAAAACACACATAAAATGCAGTGCAACTTGGAATTTCAAGTCTCATACCACCATAAATGAAAAACATTTTCTTCCACAGTTACTCGTTTAGATTAGTGCACATAGAATCCACATAAGCCTTCATTTTGAGACTTTCAGTTGGCTATTTTTTAATTCAGGCAGTGTAAGATGTTGTCATTAAAGTTTGCTGAATAGAAAAATGTCAGTACTCAAGACACATAAACACTGGACCTCCTTCTCAAAGAATGCAAAAGGATTTATCCCTTATATCACCTTGGACCACAGCCTTATCCAAAAAGAAATGACCTGTGTTTCATTCACTTAGTTGTTAATAAACAGTTCTTGCTGTTTATCATTTAATTATTAATGTTTTAAAAATTTAGCTACAAAAAATGCTCTTTTTACTCCCATGCAGAGCTAACATTAAATACGTTTCTATTGAGCAATGTTAAATAAGGAACACACAGAGAAGGAACAAACCCCGTGAATGCGTAAGTATTTCCGGCTGCTGATTCAAGTAAAGATGAAGAACAGGTCTCACGCACACACAGAAGAGAACAAGACAGTAACCAAAATCAGATTGTTTTAATCCACCACTGATTAGTAACGTAACAGTGAAGAGAATCAGTGGTAGTATGTAGTGTGTCTGATGCCTTCTAGAGTACCACAGACCAAAACACCTGTCTGGCAGAAAATGCCTCCCCAGCTTAAGTTTTAAAGTAACCAAATGCAGTTTATTATCCAGCGAAAGAGCTCACCAACGACATAGCTTTGGCTGCCTTACAAGGTGCCCCTCTCACTGCTGGGGAGTGCCTTCTGCGGGAGCAATTCCCAGGCTGCTGTGCCTCTCACATGTGGTGTTCTGAAACAGTTAAGGAAAATGAGAAGCGCTGTGAAAGTACATTTTTGGCTCAGCATAAACCATTCATTGATTTGTGGGCCTCAAGTCCTCCAGGGGGTGTTACGAATCCATATGATAGCTAGATCTTTACATTTGGATCTCTTCTTTAGCTGATGGATGTGTAAAATTTCATGTTAGCCTGGCTACCCCCTATTGGCTACACATCTGAGGAGGTTCAAGTGTATGAGTTATTTCTTCCAAAGTCAATTGTAATTTACACTCACTAAATTGCCTCCAGATCCACCTTTTAAAGATAGTAGACTCAAAATTGCATTCATTTTGGCCCGCACTGCCCATTTGTGTTTAAACCACAGCCTTACTTTGGAGAGCCGCCATCGCTAATGGAAAGACATTATGTGGCCGAAGATCCACATTTTCCACAGGAGAGCAGAATGCTGGCAAGTCAAATGGCCAATGTACAAGCAGTTTCCAGCCCAGTGAAACTCAGCTTTAATAGTGAGCCGGCAGACCAGGGGGAGGTGGGGGTGGAGGCACAGGATATCAGTTCTTCAGTCCAGAAAATCAAAAGCACCAGTTTCACACTACGAAACATTTGCCCTTGGCCTCAAAAGAGTCTTGAAACGAAGGAGTATTTTACTTTTTTTCTTTTTGTCCTTTCCCATTGTTTAGTACACACATCTCTGTGCAAGGCGCTCTTGAGCCTTATTTCACTGCTCAATTTTATTCATCTTACTGACTGGCTTTTAAAATTATTGCTGTTAATGGTTCTGCCTGTCTTTCCAGATGCAACCAAAAAATAACCCAAGCAGCACACCTTCCTTCCCTCAAAAGCCCAAATGCCAAACTACCATTGTGAGGAACATTTATAATTCTCAATTCCTCTCACTAATTGCCTCACTGCGGTTTTAGCGGGATCTTAAGTAGAAGTTTAGAGGGCTTGTTAGAAAGGACTGTTGGTTTCAAGACCAAAAAATTAAATAAAATTATGAAAACAGCCATGGGTTAATATGCCATCAGTCTAAAACAAGCGCATGAAGCTCATATGTAAGCCAGTGTGTACTTGAGATTAATTCATTCCATGGCATTGACCTCAAGGCCCACATACCACTAAAATGTGATGAGTCTGAGAGGACTGTTTTTCAAAAGTTCTGATTCCGTCAATGGGTTTTAAGTAGGCTTTCTCATTTTAAAACCAGCTCTTGCTGACTGAGCTCCAAATGCACATTTGGGATGATGAGCAGAGTAAATGAGATAAACAATGAGCTTCATCAAACCAAACACCTGATGACTCTCTCCACCAGCCTTCCCTTTTCTCTCCAGGCAGAATCTCTATTATGCGTCCTCTTTAACCCAATTAGGTGCCATCAATTTTCTACTTCAATCTCCCCATAACCTCCTTCTCATCCCCATCCAGTTTTAAAAATCACAACCAGAACACTCCCTGTGTGTTCATCAGTCAGAACTCAGTGTAAAAATTCATTTGGCCCATTTACAGCGTCAAGTCAGTACAGCTGTCTTTCAACTTAGGTTATGTTTTCTGAACGTACTTCTATTTCCGACTGGTATCAGCGGCAGTGCAAGTTGTTCTGCATCCATGAGACCTTTCCTTTCTGAGGGACCCAACTCTAAATTTTTGGCAATGCCACAAGGTTAAAATTTTGTTCCCAACACGAAGGGGACAGGGTCTACCACTCAACCATGCTGACATTTGCTCCTGGGAGGTCCAATAGTCTTAAACAAAAAGAAGTAGAAACATCTGGAATCTCATGGTCAGCTTGTTTGTTATGTTCAGCAGCAGGGGTGTCTGGAGTCCACATCCAACCCCACTGTCAGAGGACCCAGCAGTCAACAATCACTGTTCAATACAGGACTGGAGGAGGGGAGACATCCCACGTTATATGAAAAGCGTTGTATGAAAAGAGGAAAAATTATAGCCAAAGTCATCATGTTGTTTCAGTGAAGTTCAGAAATCAAAACCCCACTTTCTTTTTTTTTTTTTTAATTTTTTTTTTCAACATTTATTTATTTTTGGGACAGAGAGAGACAGAGCATGAACGGGGGAGGGGCAGAGAGAGAGGGAGACACAAAATCGGAAACAGGCTCCAGGCTCCGAGCCATCAGCCCAGAGCCTGACGCGGGGCTCGAACTCCCGGACCGCGAGATCGTGACCTGGCTGAAGTCGGACGCTTAACCGACTGCGCCACCCAGGCGCCCCAAAAACCCCACTTTCACTTTGGAAATATAATTTTAAAAATTCTTTCCTTCTAACGTTTCATTATTAAATGTAATTTTAATTAGTTTTCAGTGTTCCCAAGATACGGTTCACTTAAAATACCTGTATACAGACCCACACCCATCCTATGTCACTTGAGATACTTTTTTCGATGGGTCAGTTGGAATTATATTGTGAATGGAAGCACTTTGAAAATTTTAAAGTACATAACAAATATAGTATTTAATTAATTTATTATTATTTTGTTATTAAGGAAGCAGAAAGTATTATGGTATAAAATTTAATTCTTATTCTCCACGACACATCACTGATCTTACCTGGTCAAATGATTGCATAGCTATACTAAGTTCACTAAAAGAGCAGAAATGAATGGAGATGCTATACAGTCTATAGCTTTTCTTTTTTCTTTTTTTTTTTTTTTTTTCAGCATAGACTGAGAATTTGGGCATGTCCAAGTGGGTAAATAGAAATGGGATAATTTGGGAGAATGAGGCAGGAAGATGTCCTGGGAGTTGTTTTACAGCCCGATGAGCTGGAAATGATCAAATTACCCAAATTTGTCCACTATCAATTAATTATTCAAAGTCTACCTCACTCGGCATGTAAAGATGCCATTTAAATTCTTCGGAATCTTAATAACAACACTGCTCTTACCAAATGGGGTCTAGCCTCCAAGGAGAGGGAAAGTGGCTATAGTACATAAGAATGTAAAGTATGAGATCTGGAAGAGCCAAGATAAACACAGAAATCAGTGCAGCCATAGCAAACTGGAGAGATGGCTGTTAGGTTGGAAAGGGCAATGTGGAAAGAAAAATAAAAATATTCCAATTTTTTTTTTCTTCTGG
Organism: Herpailurus yagouaroundi; assembly: GCF_014898765.1. NCBI lineage: Eukaryota > Metazoa > Chordata > Mammalia > Carnivora > Felidae > Herpailurus > Herpailurus yagouaroundi. Next base: position 59,126,083 of record NW_024412394.1, read on the forward strand.
ACTTGCTCCACTTGATATCAAAATATACTATAAGCTTACACTAATTAAAATAGTGTGATGCAGGCACAGAAAAGACAAATATATCAATGGAATAATATCAAGAGTCCAGAAAAAAAGACACATGAATATATGTGAGCTTATAAATATAAAAGTGACACTTTAAAATGTGGGAATAATACTAATTGATTTAATTAATTATTTGACTTGAAAATATGGTTGTTTATTAAGAATAGATAAATGTAGATCCCTACCTCAAAGATACACAAAATAAATTCTAGCTAAGTTAAATTGCCAAACCAAAATAAATCCAAGAATGTTTTAAAAGATAAAACGTAAGACATTTTTCATACTGTTTGTGGTAAGGAAAGACCCAAATCCTAGAAGTCTTAGAGAAAAAGACTGACAGCTTTAATAATATAAATATTCTAAGCTGCTGTGTAGTGAAAGGTACAAAGACAAATCACAGACTAAAATATTTTGTAACCCCTTTAACCAGCAAAGGGATACTATCTCATACATAAACACTCAAGAAAAAGAAAATAATCTATTAGAAAAAAACGGGAAACAACTCAATTTATACAATAAATGCACATAACTGTGATCATGTATAAAAACATTCAATTTAACTAACAATGCTAAGCAAACGCTAAGAGAAAAGGCTAAGTGAAGAGAAAAACTATTTTTTTTCCATAAAATTTGCAACAAGTGAGGGGCACCTGGGTGGCTCAGTTGGTTAAGTGGCCGACTCTTGATTTAGGCTCAGGTCATGATCTCAGGTTCGTGAATTGCAGCCCCATGTGGGGCTCTGCGCTGACAGTGTCCAGCCTGCTTGGGATTCTCTGTCTCCTTCTGTCTCTGCCCCTCACCTGCTCATGCTCTCTCTTTCTCTCTCAAAAATAAAATAAATAAACATTTAAAAACAATCTCTAAAAATTGGCAACAAGTGAGACAATGCCTGCAAGAGTGCGGAGAAACAAGCAGGGTCTGGCAGTGTTTGAAGCGGTGGAAATAGGTACAAGCTCTTTGGAGGACATGCTGGGAGGCTATTTTAAAATTGTAAATGTACATACCTTTGAATAACTCTATCTATGAAAATATTAGCATGAATACCCACATTCTTACATGTCAGATATTCATTGCATTGTTGTTTGTAAGAGGAAAAAAAAAAAGTTTGACATAGCATAAATGCCCATCAACAAACTGTAGCACACAGAATCTAAACATATATATTTATTAAAAAGAAAAACCAATGCACTGACTTGGAAAGATGAACAAGCTATATTAAGTGATACCAGATATATGCATTCAAATATGCATATTTGAGGAATCAAAGAAAACCATCAGAAAGAAGGCATATCAAACTATTTCCAGTGGTTATCTCCAGGGATGCACGTGAGGATGATAGGCAGATGTTCTCTTCTTATTTTACACGTTTCTGTTTTCTTTGATTTTGCTGCTATTGGTGTATATTAATTTTATAATAAGATAATAATTATGATTTTTTAAATGTTTTCAATGTTAAGGTACTATTTTAATCAGACATAAGAATGTGTTCTCACAGACCTTCATTCATCAAATTGTATTGAAGCATTTGGGTGCACTGGGGAGCAACATGGACACAAATCCTTGCCCTCATGGAGTCTATGCTCTAGTTTTAAAAGAAAAATGGAAAAATAAACACAATAAGAAAAGCAAATTATGACTACGTCAGAAAGTAGTAAATGCTCGGGGGGTGGGGGGGGCGGGAAGAGCGAGGCAAGGAGATCCAGAGTACAGGACATGGTAGATGGGGGTTCGTTGATGCAACTGAAATTTGAAATGGGATGGTCAGGGTAAGCTCACGGAAGAAATACCTAAGCAGACTTGACATTGAGAGAGTTAGCTTTGTAGATATCTAGGGGAAGGCAGTGCCAGGTAGAAAAAGAAGAGAGGACAAAGGGTCATAGTAAAAGTGTTCCTTGTGTCCTTTGAGGTACACAGGGAGGCAAAGACCAGGGCAAGGAAGAGATGAGGAGCAGATGGGGGTCAATAGATAAGAGGTCACAGTGGGGGCCAGCTCAGAGAGCAACACAGACATCACCCTTAGGACTTGATAAGGACTTGTTATATCCTAGAGTATATCTCAATACAGACTTTCTATCTGACCTCTGATTTAGCACTTAAAACAATTATTTACCACCAACGTTATCTGTGCCCAACCCCCCAAAATTGTAGTATTGGAAGGGTCCAGGTAATTTTAAACTTGCTTTTCCGGTAAAGATTTCTTTATGTTTTTTGGGAAGTTTTATGAACATTTATCTCTACTTTTAATAGTTCCCTCTGAGAGGTTAAAGTATCAGAACTCAGACAACTTGCAAGAAAGCTTTGACTTCTCTTATGATGCATTGCAAAGACAAAGTCTGCCACCAGCTGTGGTGTCTTCTCAGAACCAAGACCTGAGCAATACGCACGGGCCTACAAGTCACCCAGACACGCAAACTTGCGCGAAGCCTGTATAATGAATTGGAAACGAACTTTTAAAATAACTGCCACAGGTCCTTGCCAAGTGAGGGGACCATACAGAGAGACACAGATGCATCCACTCCCTCAGCAGTTATCAGACTGTGAACGTCAGTTCTTAAGCAAAAGAGATTTAGGACTCCTGAAGAAACTGTTTAATCTGGTCAAGTTTGTAGAATGTTTCTCTTGCTGTAAAAAAAAAAAAAAAATGTTTTTCCAGTTTTATTGAAAAGTTACTGACATTGACATATAATATTGCATGAGTTCAAGGTGTACAACATAATGATTTTTTTTCCCCATGATAAGAACTTTTAAGATCTACTTTCTTAGCAGCTTTCAAACATACAACACAATATCTTTTAAAGTGTATTCTGAGATTTTAAAGCCCTCCTCATGTTTGTTTAGTGTGTGTTGTTTTTTAACTGATTGATTGTACTGTAATAAGAAAAAAAAGCAAGACAGAAAATCAGGGGACTGTGTGTTGATCCTAGCTCATGCTTCTAATTTCTGATATCTGAAGTCACTCTGAATCTCAGTTTCTCAGCAATAAGAGTAGGACGGTATCCTGCCTACACTGTAGACTTGATGTAAGAATAAATGAGGTAACATGGGAACACTCTCCAAAAACTACCACGCAGGCCTAGAGTACTCTAATCATTAGTTTAATTATTACCTACCACATCATAAATATTTTCTACACAAATGGGCTATTCAGAACCTATGGAGGCAGGCAGTAGCCAATCTATTTTTCTTTTTAATTAAAATAATTCTTTTAATTTTCTTTCATTTGATTTTTTTTTCATGTTTCATCTCAACATGAGTTTGTCATAAGACCTTAAGTAAAAGTACATTGTACACAACTGTGTAACCTGTTTGCCTGAAGTTTTTATAAATTTATTTTTAACTGTATGCAACAGAATCTTGAAAATGTGATGAAGCTACAAGCAGCTCCATTTTAAATGAAAGGATTTAGGGGGGCCAAGTGGCTCAGTCGGTTGAGCATCTGACATCAGCTCAGGTCATGATCTCATGGTTCGTGGGTTTGAGCCCCGTGTCAGGCTCTGTGCTGACAGCTCAGAGCCTGGAGCCTGCTTCAGATTCTGTGTCTCCCTCTCTCTCTGCCCCTCCCCCACTCATGTTCTGTCTCTCTCTGTCTCTCAAAAATGAATAAAAATGTTAAAAATAAAAATAAAAAAATAAAATTTTCAAAAAAAAAAATAAAATGAAAGGATTTGATGCACATAGGGTGACTAACTCATCCTGGTTTGCCCAGAACATTCCCAATTTTAAACCTGAAGGTCCCTCTTCTCAAAAAGCCCTTTGGTCCTGGGGAAACTGAAATGATTGGTCACCCTAGATGAACAAATCAGAAAGAAACTCTGATGGCATTCTGGAGAGGAATAATAGTGATTTCTCTCAAAGATTTAGAAAGAATCCAGTCTGTTGAAAAACTGTGAATGACACAGATAATAGGATTAAAAACATGCTCATTTCTTGGAATACTGCTTTGCATCATAGAGAAAGAATGTGTTTAATGACTGATGGGACCTGTCAAAAATGTATAGGAGTCAGTTCAAATGGGCTTTCGCCAGCTAAATTTGGGACAATTGGAACCAAATAATAATGATGTCAATGGATTATAACACATTTGATTTTGCCATCTATGCTGTATATGGTAACAAAAACATAACTGGGTGGCGTAGGAGGAAGGGGAAGGTATGTGAAGATAAGCTGAAAAGTGCCAGCCAGCTAGTAAATCAGAAGGAGTGATAGAATTTCTGAAATTACCAGTTTATAACCACTCATGCAATAACTGATTCAGGCAAGTGTTACTACTGAATGCTAAAGTAATTAGGTGAAAATTTGCTGGGAAAGTCACTTCATGAAGTATAGTATCACTCCATGTATTACTTACTAATTACAGAGGGAAAAGATACCGTTACAATAGACAGGCACACTTTAGCCAAGTGATCAAACTTTGCATTACTAACAATTACACGAACTAACATTTTGTACCTCCTAGGAAGATACATTTACATAGTGTTCTCACCAAAAATATTCAATCTGAATCTAATCATGAGAAAATGGATACATCCAGATTGTGAAAATTCTACAGGACAATATGGGCTCTTCAAAAATGGCAATTCCCTGAAAGACATTAAAGAAAAAAAAAAAGGAAAGGAAAAGAATCACAGAGTGTAGTCTCCAAAGATGGTCACCAGTAACTCCCTCTCCCTGTACACCCATGCTATTCCTCCCATCAAGAGAGAAATTTCTTCTCCTTGAACCTGGGCTGGCTTTTTGACCTGTGAGCCATAAAAGGCAATGGATACTGTGCAAGTCCCAGTACTAGCCCTTACGAGGACTGATGGCATTTGCTTTTACCCTCTGAACCCAGCTGCCATGTTCTAAGAGGGTCCAGGCTATCCTACTGGAGAGTTCACGTATAGAGAGATAGAGATGAGACACCACGTGGACAGAGAGAATACAAGGAAAAGAACTGAGGCATCCAGCTGACAGCATCGAAATCAGACATGTGAGGAGGACTTCTCGGACCCTCCAATCCATCCAACCCAGCTGCCAGCTGGATGTAGTTAAATGAGTGACCCCTGTTGATACCACGATGAGAACTGCCTTGTCAGCCCACAGAAATCAAATAAGTAAGTAAGTAAGTAAATTAATTAATTAATTAATTAATAAATAGATGTAGTTGTAAACCACCAATTTTCAGGCAGATTTGTTATACGTTAGTAGGTAACTGACACAAAGCTAAATACAATACCTATAAAGGATGAACTTGGGACAATTAGAGAACTTTGAGTGAGAGAGACTGGATATTAGATAATATCGTATTAAATTCTTTAGAGATAATAATGGTATTGTGGTTATGTAAGACACTGTGCTTATTTTTAGGAAATGCATGCTAATTACTTGGGAGGTAGAGTCTCATGATATTTGCAACTTCAAATGGTTCAGAAAGAAAAACATCTCAGTCTCTATCTCTCTCTTCCCTTCTTTACCCATACACACCACACATCTGTGTGCTTTATGTACTATGTAAGCAAATGTGGCAAAACAACTGATTAATCTAGGCAAAGGGTTATACAGGTGTCGATTGCACTAGTCTTTCAACTTTTATGTAGGCTTGAGATTTAAAAAAAAAACTTGAAGAAGGGATATGATTTAGAGATTTATGATAAATTTTGCGCTTTCAAATAAGTGTTTTGGTTTTAAAATTGCTCACTTAATAATCTAAATGAATCTCGGATACAGAATTTTAAATGGCCTGAATATACAGGAATAATAGTTTGGAACAAATGAGTATAGCTCAGTAGAGGGCAATTAGGATGGATGGCAAGATAGGAGGTCAGGAGCACTGGGACATAAATTAGCAACTAGCTTTGTGCAACTTATTCTTCCTCTCCGGTCCTCAGTTTCCTTGACTTTAAAAATAAAAGCTAATTCATGTCTGCAGTTGTTTTTAGTGTTATGGGTCACTAAACTGATACAACATAATGTACTTAAGCATACACCACAAAAGGGATAAAACCACAAAAAGAGTTGCAAAAAATCAAGAACAAAGAATTTAAGAATAAAGAAGAGATAACAATTTTAGAACACAATTTTCCTAACATGAATTTCCTTGGAAGAATGAAATGTCACACAGAGGCAATTGGTTGATACAGTAATTCATGCTTATGTGAGACACCATGATAAATATGGCATAGCAGGGTCTGAGTCAGTGCAGGGGGTTGGAGAATTGGAATTGAGCACACCCAGAGAGGAGCCTCATTGAAATTCCCCTCTCACACCTGATACTAACCAGCTTCTTATAGGTGAACTTTACTCAAAAGCTTACTGACAAAATGTAGTAAGCAGATAATGACCCCTGATATATCACATACCTGCTTTATATCAATGCAATGTTTCATATGACAGCTTTGCTTTAAAGGAAAATAAAACGTGGTCCCTGGCATTTATAGGATGCCATGCTTTATACCGGGCACTTTCGCATGTTATTTTAGTTCAGCTTTACAGCCTTGAGAGGTGGCTGCTACTTACCTCATTTGTAGTCATAAAGAACTAGAAAGTGAGGAATGACTTGATAGTCATCAAAACTAATTATATCAGAGACTATATGTCCTTACCAAGGAAACATGGTAAAGCAAAGAAATAAACAAACAAGAAGCAGGCTTTGTGACCCAAGAGGGCTGGTTATACCGTAACATGTAAAAGGACTTCCATGGGGATCACTAGGTACTGGAATATGCCTCCGCCGTGGTTGCAAAATTCCTCTTTGACGTCTTTACAGATAGGCTAGCAAAGGTCAAGGGGCAATATGGGAGGTCATGGGTAGAAGAAAAGGTTCACTGACTAAGAGACCTGGGTCTTCCTTGCGCCTCTCTCTCACCTATCAACTGTGGGACCCAGAGCATGGCAGGTGGCCTCACTGAACCTGTTTCCTCATTCCTACAGGGTTGAGTTAGGCCTTAGGTCCTTAATCTCCCCTCCAGGTCTAATGAATTCCAGCTCCTGTTGGGCTTGGTGCACACCCATCCTTTATGAATCACTGGCATTTCATTTTTTCCTTCCATAATTCTTAATGGCATCTATTTTTGCAAGCATAAACAGGTAAAATAAAATCAACTGGCAATTATTTTTTCTTACAGGGAATTTAAAATTCCAATCGAAAGAAAGGAGAAAGCCTGTAAGTGGGAAAGAGTGGTTTTAAGGAACCACACGAAATCACTGAAATAAAGTCCTGAGCACGCCCAACTCATTCATTCCACACATTTACCTCCCCTCTCTTTCTCCAGAGACCTCTCCCGGTGATAATAGAGGGACAAGGACAGTATAAACTCATAAGGGCAAAAAAACCGAAAGAGGAATGTTCTGTACACAAGGGATTTTAATGCACATCTGGGAGATGAAAAGCAGAGCACAGAGGCTACCAATGAGAAGTGAGTCAATCCACCCAGGGATCCCAGGAGGCTCAGGGATTGCAGGTAGGATCAGAGATGTCAGTTGAAAGCCTGCATGTGCACAGAGCAGTTGGACCCCAAGTGTTCTCTCATGCCCCCCCACATCTTTAGCCAAAAAGGGGAATCACCTGAGAAACAGGATAACGTGGGACCCAGGATCTAGGGGCTCTGGCACAGAGGGACACTGAAAGAATGTTCCAATAAGAAAGCTGTGCAGTACATTTGAGAGTAACCAGCCAGATTAGAGCAGAAGGAAAGAAGACTCATAAGAAAGGCTTCCAGAAGAAAAGAGGGGAAAAAAAGTTTATCTGGTTTATTTGAGTATTCAAGGAAAAAATTCCTAATTGTTGTGTATCAGATCTGAGGGAATATATAGAAAAAAATAATAAGGATGGACAAAGAGAAAACTACACAAGTAAAAATAAATGATATATAAATGTTCATAGTAGCATTATTCATAACAGCCAAAAAGTGGAAACCACCCAAATGTCTATCAGCTGATGAGTGGATATCTATGTATATCCATACAATGGGATATCATTTGTTTACCAAAAAGAATGCAATACTGATACACGCCACAACCTGGATGAACTTTGGAAATTTTATGCTAAGCGAAAGTAGCCAGACTCAAAAAGGCCACATATCACATGATGCCATCCACATAAAATGTGCAGAACAGGCAAATCTATAGAGACAGGATACAGATTAGGGTTTGTCTACAACTGGAGGGAGTGGGAGGGGAGAGTGGAAAGTGACTGGTAATGAGTTTAAGCTTCTTTTTTTTTTTAAATTTTTAACGTTTATTTATTTTTGGGACAGAGAGAGAGCATGAACGGGGGAGGGGCAGAGAGAGGGGGAGACACAGAATTGGAAACAGGCTCCAGGCTCTGAGCCATCAGCGCAGAGCCCGATGTGGGGCTCGAACTCACGGACCGTGAGATCGTGACCTGAGCTGAAATCAGACACTTAACCGACTGAGCCACCCAGGCACCCCGAGTTTAAGCTTCTTTGGGGGGTGATGAACATGTCATAAAATTAGAGTAGGGTGATAAATGCAAAGCTTGGTAAATCTACTAAAAACCATTACATTGCACACTTTGGGTGAACTTTGTGTTATATCTAAATAAACCTATTAAAAACAAATAAGCAAATGGAAGCATTGGGAAAATCTTGACTCCAAGTTAAAAAAAAGTGTTCAAGAGAGGAAAAGTAATTGTACCACATGATATGGGTGAACTTGCATAGTTATCATGTTGTACATTATTGACTTAACCAAAAATGTCAATATGCTAGTAGGATGGAGGGTTGGGATGGGGAAGTTAGGAAGGGTATAAGATAGTTCCTCATCTTTCATAACAAGAAATTAATAATAGATGGTGCCTAAAATTGACAAATCAAGAAATAAGCATGTTACTTAGAAACTGAAGGTAACTATGCCAAAAGAAGCTCTAAGAATAGCAGGTGGTTTCCTCTGGAAAACAGGAATTAGGGCAGGGTAGGGAGGGGTAGGAGCTGCAACTTACTAGTACAAGCCTCTTAGGGCTATCTTCTGCTCTGTTGACCATGTGCCTTTATTACCTTACTAAAAATAAAAATTAAAGGTAAGACAAGTTCATTTCTTACTGCCAGTTTAGCCTGTGAAGAGTCACCCTGACTCAGTCTTTGCCTGGGAGCAAAGCAGCAACATCTCTCTACATTGGCCCAAGACGCCTAGCAAGCAGGTGTCACAGTGCTGATCCCAACACGGACTCACTTCAGTAGGGCAGATTCCGAGCCCAGATTATTTGCTAATTGTGATCTGCCTTGAGTGGAGAACTGGGGAGGATCTGATTTCTTTTCGGTTTTGAACAGAAACGGGACCACAACACAGGTTACAAAATCATTGACGTCCTCCCCCCCAAAAAGAGGTCAAACTTGGGAAAACACTGGTTTATCCTTCTCATCAGGTGTCCTCAGGATGACGTTGCCAGTGGATCACACTCCAGTCTTGCTTTTTAAGATCAGAAAAGTGAGGCCAGGAAAGGTGAATGGTTTATCCAAACTCACAAAGTAAAGCAGAGGAAGAACTCAGATGAACAACTCTGAAGATTGAGAATACTGCCACCCGGGCACAGCTAGGCCCGTGAGCCCCTAGGCTTGGGCGCCATAAAATGTACACCACGTGCTCCCAGACCAAAAAGTAGCTGATGCCGAGCACAATTCACTCACCCCCTGCGTACCTAAAAATATGTAGTGGAATGTTTTCTAGATCCTCTGCAAATCTGAAATGAAATATCTGAAAAAATTAAGCCAGCCCTAAATCTTTTTATGTATCTTCTTCTCATTTCTTTATCCCTCCCCCTAATTATTTTTCAACCACCATGTCATGTAAAACCACATTTGTGTAAATTAAATACATATGTGGAGAATCTGACACCAAAGCCGGCGTTATTAAGTAATACTTTTTCGGCAATGTTTTGGCTTAGAAAACCTCACATCAGATGAATTCCCCTAGTTCCAAGGTCCTGCCTGATACATTACTGTATCAATTTCACAACCTCCTGATTAAATACTCTTAATATTGCTATATAGGCTGTCATTACCCACAGAATAATATTTACTCTGGGTCACATAAGACATATACAGATAATATACAGGTATACAGATACAGGTGTGGATACGGATAAAGATATATCAGCCATATAGATAAAGATATAAATATGGCTCTAGATGCAGCTACAGATATCAGATTTCCTCTCCTAGGATCCTCATTTAACAGAGGAAGAGCAGAGACAGGAAGGTGTTGGATGAATACACACAGACTCCAACCAGGGCACCTCTAATTAGTTTCCTCAGCCCTCTCTACACAGTCTGGATTTGCATGTTTTTATTTCGGGCAGCATTCAGTTTGATGCAGAAAAATGCTGTACACACCAAATGTTTTGAAATGTCTTTTATCAGCAACACATGTACATTTACACCCCAGACAGCAACAACTCAATTTTAGATCATAACTCCGTGAGCATCTGCAGCGATAACTACCTTTTTTATGTTGACAGGTGGCTGATTAAGGAGGAGGAATATATCTTTAGGTTTGCTATCGTGAAAAAAATACATACGCCACCCTCTCCAATGGTTCTGCACCTTGTGATTCCTCGTGGTCCTTTCCTTCTGAGCAGTTCAATTAGCGGGAAATCTCTCTCTGATGGACTGAAGCAGCTTGAGTGAACGCCCGAGCGCTCAGCCAATTAGGCTCATTTGAAGTTGCAGAATTGCCTTCTTTGGTGTTAAAACCCCATGTCAAACACTGGGTCTAAGATCATTTGTGCTTCAAAATGAGATTGACAGAGCAGCTGCAACAGGGGGCATGCCTGCTGGACGACTTAATTGTGGAGCCTGAAGGGCCATCATGAACCGGCGTGCGGAGACCGCCTCGCCACTGCTGCATTACAAATGCTCTTTATTAACAGCGATCTGTAATCAATGGGCTCAGGCTTTTTGCCAGAGCCCCCAAATCAGACAGGCGGGCCTCTGCGTCAGGGTGGGCGGAGCCACGGGGCCAGGCTATCGAACAGGGAAGAGAAAGCTGTGTTGTCCTGCCTGACTCTTGGGTGGGATGCTAAATCAGAAAGGGACCCTCGTGATCATTCCAGGGGCGCCCTTCTCTCACTACTGGTTGAATATTCAATTAGCCCGGGTGAGCTCAGCTCACTATACATACAATTACATATTATTGATGTGAATGAAACGAATTGCTTTTGTTTCAACAAAGGCAAATGTTCTAAATTAGTTCAGTGTTACGTGGAGGGGTAACTTTTGATCAGAAATGCAAAGGCTTAGAAATATATACCCATATGTAGATACATAGATAGAGACACACAAGTCAGCAGGTGTTAGGAGGTAGTAGGAGTCAGGAGGGCTTTTGTGAAATAGACCACAGGTTAATTTCAGAAATTTAAAATCTATTTTTTTTTGGGGGGGGGAAACAATCTGTAAATTCTAATATGGGATTTCCTTTCCTTTAAGAGAAATCATTACATGACCTTCTTTCTGACAGCGTATAATGGAAAAAGCATTGGGCTGGGAGTCAGAGACCTATGAGCTAGACCAAGCTCCATTGCCAGGGAGCTGTGTAACCTTGGGCAAATCATTTAACCTCCCTGGCCTGCCTAGCCTTATCTGTAATACCTGAAGGACAAATGAGTTGTAATGTCCACGAAGTTCATTTTCTATCCACCTTCTCTTAAATTTGTTTAGTGTTATTTCTTTCACTCTGTAGGTCAAGAGAGTCATTTACTCTCACTATCAGGAGCACAAGAAAGGAAGAGTACAGATGGGGGTCACAAACTACCTTGTCTCAGCCCCCCTTGCCCTATTCTCAAATAAATATCATTTGCAAATATTCTTGCTGCAAAGTCTTGTCTTAAGTGCTATGCAAGATAGGGCAGGGCCAGTACCACTGGGCCCCTGCTTGCCAAGAATTCAGTCTACCAGAGGAAAACAGACCAATAGACAAAGAACTCACCAGTCCCTGTGCAAGGTTGCTTTTCAGTTCAGTGACAGATCCAATTGCATCCTATCCAGGGACAGAGTGTATGACCACCCTGTCTGTGCACAGCACAACTGCAGGGGGCACCATACACATAGACCGCCAGTTGAACCGATACCCTCTGAAGTTGTGCAACAGGGCAGCCCTGATCCTATTAGATCAAATCAACAAGCAACATGTTCTATCAAGTTCTGAAAGAGATAACATGAGCTCCCTGCTCTCTGGTCGCTATACTCTGGGAATAAACTCATGGTATGTATATGAGTTAGAAATACAAAATTTATAGTTCCAGCCCGTGTCACGCTCTGTGCTGACAGCTCAGAGCCTGGAACCTGCTTCAGATTCTGTCTGTCTGTCTCTCTCTCTCATGCTCGCTCACGCTCTCTCTCTCTCTGCCCCTCCTCTACTCACTCTCTGTCTCTCCTTCAGAAATAAATAAACGTTAAAAAAATACAAAATTTATTACGTAAGATATAAACTATAAAAGAAAGAACTGAAGACATCAATTAAAAATCACAGCAATAAGGGATGCCTGGGTTAAGTGTCTGACATCGGCTTAGGTCATGATCTCATGGTTCGTGGGTTTGAGCTGCACATTGGGCTCTGTGCCGACAGTTGGAGACTGGGGCCTGCTTTGGATTCTGTGTCTCCCTCCCTCTACCCCTCCCCCACTTTTGCTCTTTCTCTCTCAAAAGTGAATAAACATCAATCAATCAATCAGTCACAGCAATAATTGATTATTAAGATTATACTAAGGTCTAAATTAAATGAAATTTATACATGCAAAGTGCTTACACTGTGCTTGGTACATAGCAAGCTTTTAGTAAACGTTAGTTTTTGGCCTATTCATTTTGCAACATTCTGCACAATGATAGCTGTTATTAGAAGGGAAAAATTATTTTTAAAAAAGTTTTTAATGTTTATATGTTTCTGAGAGAGAGAGTGAGACAGAGCGTGAGTGGGGGAGGGCCAGAGAGAGGGAGACACAGAATCTGAAGCAAGCTCCAGGCTCCAAGCTCCCAGCTGTCAGCACACAGCCTGATGCGCGGCTCGACCCACGAACCATGAGAACATGACCTGAGCTGAAGTTGGATGCCCAACCCATTGAGCCACCCCGGTGCCCCAAAGGGAAAAATTATTTTAGTTTGGGATACCCATGGAAGCATTGACAGAGGGAACAGGATTTTTTTTTTTTTTGAGAAAGCAGGATTTGAACTGAATCTTAAAGGGTAGATGAAATCCAAATAAGGAAAATATTAAATTATGACTTTAATTCAGATTCCCACAAAGTGCACGTAGAATAGTGGCTTATCAGGGTGGAGCACCCTGGGGATGCTCAGACATCTGGCCGTTTCTCACCACAGGATTCAGAAGCGTCCAAAGCACCAGCTGTGTCACCATTCATTCGTTGCCAGGGGGAACAGCTCATCACCAGTCTCCATGCCACCTTCATCTACCCCACTTTCTCTTCCACTGATTCTGTAGGGCAACTCCAGTCCTTCAAAGCAGGAGGGCTCCACCTCACTGATTCTACATTCCAGAGGTCACCTACAATCTTCCCTTAAGCTGACCTGGCTGCTAGCCCATGTTCTCAAAAGCAGATGACAGAGTTTTGAGTTGAAGACTAGAATATTCCACTTTCTACTGGGACCTCTGGCAGGGACCGCTGTCATTATGGCTGATCATTTCTTATCAGATCCCTCAGGTCCAACCAGAACAAAATTAAACCACCACACTGCACCCCAATAAACCATGGAGATTCCAGTGTGAGGACTTAGGAGAAGAAGAATAAAGATAATTAATAATGAAAAAAATAGCAACTTATAAGTCCCAAATACTTTACACACGAATAAAATATAAACATTTTTTACTCCTTTGGTCCTCACAACAACCCTTTGAGGTCAATACTTTTCTTATCCACGTTTCACAGTTGAAGAAACTGAGGCACAGAAACTAATCTGTCCAAGGTCATAAGCAGGAGAGCCTGGATATAACGCCAGGCAGTAGGCTGCAGTCTCAACACCCACAGTGCACTGCCTCTCTCCTCTCATGGCTGGGATTCCCTGCTCAAAATGGTTGAGAGGTCATAGGGGCCTACAACTTCTCCAGTTATGGTCATTTTTGTGACTCGCCCATTTATATGTATTAGCATTTCAGTCTAGCTCCATACTGAATCCTGACCAGTATATAAAACTGCCTACTAGAAGTCTGACCTTTCTTATGCCTGCCAATCTCAGCGTATTCAAATAGACCTCACTGTCCCTCTCACTGTCCCCACCCCCACCCCTCCAACCCACTCTCCTCCTAAACTCCCAAGCTCAGGGAATGGCACCAGAATCAACCCGAGCCAGAAGCCAAGAATTATTCACGATGTTTTTTTCCCATCCATTCTCCAAACAGATGACAAAATGGTACATTCAAATCTGAGCATGTTACTTCCCTGCTCAAATTCAAAGCTTTCTCTTACCTACTGGATTTAATCAAACCTCCTTGCAGAGTGTACAAGATTTTGCATGATTTGGTCCCAGCTTCAACCACAGTCTCTCCTCACATCAAACTCTGGGCTCCTGTCCACGATGAACTTCGTATAGTCCCCAGCACACTACCTTTGTTCGGTGCTCTGCCCTATAGATGCCCTGTCTAGTCTGCCCTCCCTTCACTTGCTAGTGACCAACGCTTCCTAGTCCTTTGCCATCAGCCCCCTGCTTGAAGCCTCCCTGCACGCACCAACTTCTCCCAAGCAGATTAGTGGTCCTGCTGCCCTTTGAAAATGATCCCCTCGTAGAGCTGTGATACTATATTATAATTTACCTCCTCAGTAACCTGATGTGCTTTAATCCTCAACATCTTACACATCTAGCCCTTCTATGTGCTCTTAGTTTTTATTCTTGAAAAGCATTCGCTTAATGAATGAATTGGCATTTGTAGAACTTTAAATTGTGGTAAATATTTTTGTCCTGAATGTATCTTAGGAATATAAATAATATAGGTACTAGTGCTTTGTCAACTGTGAAGCAATATAGTAAAGTAAAATATCATTGCTGCATATCCTTCCACTGAATATACTATAGCTTTTTCACAAAGTACTTGGACAGAAGACCTGTGGTCCTTTCCTGAAATAAGGGTAAGAAATTTGAATCCAAGAGAAAACTAGTTGTATGGAATTTTCTTCTATTCAAATTACATTTTCTCTAGGAAGTTTATATTTAGCATAGCTTCTAAAAATACGCAATGCAAATCTGAATATTTTTCTTTTAAATGATTTTTTAAAAATTTTTTTAATGTTTATTTTTGAGAGAGAGAGAGCGCACGTGTGTGCATGAGTTGGGGAGAGGCAGAGAGAGAGGGAGACACAGAATCCGAAGCAGGCTCCAGGCTCTGAGCTGTCAGCACAGAGCCTGACATGGGGCTTGAAGCCACAAACCACGAGATCATGACCTGAGCTGAAGTCAGATGCTTAACCGACTGAGCCACCCAGGCGCCCCTAAATAATTTTTATTTTAACAGAAGACTTTTACTTTCTAATTCCTTAGAAGTCTCCAAAATTAATATTGGATTTTTTTTTTGTCATCTTACAAGGCATCATCATTTGTGCCAAAATATATGTGTCTGCTAAGGAATGAAGGTATCTATGCTTCTTTGGAAATAAATGCCTTTTGCCCCTGATCCCCAAAGGAAACAAATTTGTTTTGTGACACACATGCAACAGTTTTTAAGTGTTATATTCTGATTTTATTCAACAGCTGCATTCTCTGTAATCTTGCACAAGCAGGAGAAATTCATGATTGGATGTATATCTATCATCTTTCTAGAACTTTCTAGAACTTTCATCTCTCCAAGGACATAGTTTAGCTGATCACATAGCTATTTTTCAAACTCTAATATCTATCACTTAAAATAGTTGAATGATTGCTGTCCTTAAATAATGTCACAGTAATAAAAGAATTAGCATCGATACTTGACACTGTTCATGCTAATATTTTACGCTCTGGATTTTTCCACAGTATGAAATCAAATTGCACATCCTGAGAGAAATGCACATGCCATATTGTCATGCACAGTAGATCAAACTAATGTAGTAAAAACCTTAAATGGAAAACTTCTAAGGAATTTTAAATACACAAGCTACATCTGCAAGATATTTAACTATTGTGCTTTCACTAAAAATTAATGAGATTTAAATTCAGCTTGAAAGATAGAACAACCAAAGTTTAAAGTGCATGTTAAATTTGTATCCTGGGTTGGTCCCTCAGGACTCTACGTAGCCTGCTTTGGACAAAATATTTCCAGTTCAGAACAATAGTGGGCGAGGGTAGAGATTCTCACTCCACTCTTCTATTTGTCCATGATCTCAACACAATTCTGCATGCCTTTTAATCAATGTATTAAATATCTTGGCTTATTTTTAAGGCATACATAAAAGGGGAAATTAGAGAGCATAGCTACAGTATGCTGGTGTATTCTCACATGGATGATTCACACTTGGAACTTGTCAGATACAAGAAAGTTCTGGCAAGATAAGTGTAATTGGCAAACTAGTGATTGCTTCAGTCCAACACATGACCACTTAGGTCAAGGAACTCTGCCGCTATAGTTTTATTCCATATGGCCACCAAAAACACTTTAATATACACTCCCAGAATCCTAGAAATTAAAGGAACAATTTCTACACATACACGCTAAATAAGATTTATATCTGTTTTTAGAAAAGAGAGACAAATAAATGTTATTTACTCCTCTTGCTACACAGCATCTTCTCTATTCTTGGAGGCAGCCATTTAAACTGCAGTCATACTTTCTGGAGAATGCCTATAATTTCAACTAAACACTAAAGAACACACAGGCTCACCAACAAATCCACAAAAATATTCAGCTGCACTATTATTTCTTTGGCAGCTTGTGTTTAATAATTTAATTCAATTCCAGTAGCGTAGTGCATAGCAACACCTTTTTTTTTTTGAACCAGTAAACTGTGTGACTGTGACATGGAAGTCATAATGGAGTATGAGTTTGCATGCTGAGGTATCATTTTCATAAAACAGCACTTTCACTAGGGGCACACAGTGAAAAAGCAGAATCTTCAGATCTGATATTCAACCGTCATCAGCCATTAATTCATTAAACTGTTTTTCCATCTGGACAATTTATGATTTGTCAGAAATATAGACAAGTAGTTTATATTTTTTTAAAGACTGTTAAACAGGAGATCTAAAATTTAAAAGCTACTAAAATACCAAATAAATACCATTTGCAGGCAAGGTACCCTTTGAAATATCCACAGGTGCAAGTCTTTCCAGTTATTGATGCTTTTAAGGTAAGACAATGAAGACACATATAATGAAAATGAAATATGGTTTTAAAACTTCTGTTTTGGCCCACTTCTGTTCCATATAAAAATATCTACATGTAAAGTCAAAAGGAGCATGGTTCATTTCTTTAAACATTTTTTTTAAGGTTTATTTTTGAGAGAGAGAGAAACCGAGTGGAGCAGGGGAGGGGCAGAGAGAGAGGGAGACACAGGATCTGAAGCAGGCTCCAAGCTCTGAGCTGTCAGCACAGAGCCGGACGTGGAGCTTCAACCCATGAACTGTAAAAACTGAGCCAAAGTCGGACGCTTAACCGACCGAGCCACCCAGGCGCCCCTAATGTTTTATTTTTGAGAGAGAGAGAGAGAGACAGAGACAGAGACAGAGAAAGAGAATTAGCAGGGAGGGGCAGAGAGGGAGACAGAATTGCAAGCAGGCTCCAGGCTCCAACCTGTCTGCATAGAGCCGGAGGCGGGGCTCAAACTCACAAACTGAGAGATAATTACCTGAACTGAAGTCGGTAGCTTAACCGATTGAGCCACTCAGGCGCCCCAGCATGGTTCATTTTCTTATTAATTTACTAAATCTGGATTTTACCTATTATAATAAACTTGGAATAAATCATTTAATAATCACTTAATAGAAAAATCTTTTCAAATTCCTATACATGTGACATAGGAAAAACAGCACATTGAATGACTGTTCTTTTTAAACTATTGGAAATCCCCAGCATCTGAATGAAACACACACCATGGACTTCAGTTCTACCCACCAGAGAAAACTCCTGCTCTGCAAACAGCCACATCTACCTATGCCTGGCTGTGTCTGCAGCACTTACTGTTTTCCCCATTGTCAACATCACCTGACAGTAGAAGATAGCTGCTCTCCTTTCTGGCCCCAACTCTCCACCTTGCCACGGCAACCATGGCAAATGTATCCATATTAGAGAAGCCTCTGGGAGAGCGCGGTAGAAGGGAGGAGGAAAAAAGGCTGTTCCCCAGATGATTTGAATGCATGCCATGGCATTTGCTGCTGAATAGAAGTATCTTTTAAGGCAACTAATGGCCACTCTGTTTTGTTTTGCTTTGTTTTAATGATTTACGTATGATTCACATGGAATATACCGCCTCTGATTTGCCAGGATGATATAAAGAGTGCCCGGGTCTTTTAAAAAGGCTAAGCTTGTATCTAGGAGAACTACCCATTTGTTGAGATGGTAATTGTTTTAACTTTGATGTCCCTCACTCTGCACATCTGTTTCAGCTCTTCTACCAGACACACTCATGAATTTATCATCTCTGCATATGTTCCTGGGTTAGGACTGCCTTAGTGGCAGAGTGCATCAGTAAATTCCACTGCTGTATTAAGTTTGTTACTCTTGGGCTTGTCCTTAAATTACAGGGTTTATTACCTGAGCAGTTCACACTTACAGAATGAAGAGGTACTAATATAGCAACATTTTGTTACCTGATCTTCTGACCCACAGAACCAATGTACTTCCTTTGTTACATAGTTTATTGTGTTATAAAGCAGATTTTTTTTTTTGTACTTTTTACTTGGCAGCCTCTAACCTTTCTGCTGTACCACATTGCTTCCCTGAAATATCAGGTTCAACCCTGACTCTATTAATTATTGCTTGTGTCACCTTAGTAGCATACAGTTTACTCATTTGTAAAATGAACAAAAAGTTGTGCCAATATCTCAAAAGTTTTGTTGAGAAACTAAGGAACTCCTAACACAATGGTGTTTAGTGCCAGAGCTCATTTGGCTTTTTTTTGCACATGGTGAGATTTGAAGAGTACTAATTTAATCCACAATCGAGATGAATTCATACAACAATGAACCATATTCTAAAATGCGTTAGCCATATCTTACACATGGGTTGATCATCATGTGGTTGGGGGCACGCATCCCTGTGAAGTCAAAAATCTGTATATAACTTTTGACTCCCCCAAAACTTAACTACTCAAAGCCTACTGTTGACTAGATGCCTTATCGATAACATAAACAGTCAATCAACACAGATCTTGTATGTTATATGTATTATATACTGTATTCTACAATAAAGTAAGCTACAGAAAAGAATATGTTATTAAGAAACTCCTAAGGAAGAGGCGCCTGGGTGGCTCAGTTGGTTGGGCATCCGACTTTGGCTCAGGTCATGATCTCACGGTTTGTGAGTTCGAGCCCCACGTCTGGCTCTGTGCTGACAGCTCAGAGCCTGGAGCCTGCTTCAGATTCTGTGTCTCCTTCTTTCTCTTCCCCTCCCCAACTTGTGCTCTGCCTCTCTATGTCTCTCAAAAAATAAATAAATGTAGAAAAAAATTTTTAAGAAATTCCTAAGGAAGAGAAAATACATTTCCAGTACTGTGCTATATTTATCTAAAAAAGAACATGTACAAGTGGACCCGCACAGTTCAAACCCATGTTGTTCAAGCGTCAGCTATAGCACCAAACTAGGTCTTAAATCTCAAACATGGGGCATTGCCCACTCCTGGGCCAGAGCCCTCTAGTTAACTCAGATAAGGACAAAGCTGACACTGAGGCATTATTATTGTATGTTCTATCTTAACTGCATCAAAGCCAATCATTTCAGATGAGGTGTCTAGTAACAAATTATGTCCATACTGAACTCTTAAATCTTTGAGACTTCTAATGAAAAAAAAAACAAAACATGATACTTATAATGGAGTATGAGTTTATCTGCTAAGAGTAGTTTCATAAAACAACACTTTCACTAGGACCATACAGGGAAAAATGGAGTCTGTGTTGTCAAAAATAATAAAAATATAGAAGAATATAAGATAAAAAATTCCTCCTCCCCCGTGTCATTTTCCAGAGTTTTTCACTGTTATGGTGTTTACCTTTCTGGAAGTTTCCTCTGCTTTAAAAGTCTTTCAACTATATGTTTATAAAAACATGTTTTATAATTTTACAAAAGTTGAAAATTTTTGTTCATTCACTCTGTTGTGGACCTCTCTTTGTGTTGTTACATTTAGATAGAGCTACATTATTTGTATAATAACAGAATCACAGTGTTCCTAGACAATCTGCCACAGACAGACATGCAGGTTGTTTTAATATTTTGCTGTTACAAAGGATGCTGCATTCATGCACAGACATCTCTGAACACTTCCGGCCATAATTCTGTATGAAAAATTCCTAAAGTTACAATTGCAGGTCAAAGGTATTTCATTTATTTTTATTTTTACAAGTACTGTCAAATTACAGTGTAAAAAGTTTGCAGCAAGTTATATCCTTTGACACATGCATGACCGCCTGTTTGCCCAAACCTTAGCCAAAACACAGTATCATCAAACTTTTAAACTTTTGTTAATTTGATAAGTAAAATAATACTTGCATTATTATCATTTTCATTTGCACAAGCACTATTGAGTTTAAACATCTTTTCAATGGTGTGTGGTTTATTTATTCGATAAATTACCCACTTACATTACCGAAGTATGACCATACTTTAGGAAACAGTAGTACGAAACCAGTTCTGATGTACAGATTTAACAGAATGAGATTCTACAGAATAAGAGTGTTTTACTAAGAAGTCCTTTGGCACCAACTTAATGAAGTAAATGTCCCACAAAAACTGATTTTTATACCCAATTTATTTTGTTTTAGCCATAGTATTGTAACCTGAAATGCTTAAAACAGGGTGAGCGGATGACAACTCTGGGATATTTATGGAACAAACATGTAGGTGTGCTTCCCACATGAAAGCTTTGGGATGGGTACCCGAGGGGTACAGAGATGAAGACGACCTTGCTCTCTAGTGGGATAGACATCCACACACAAGGAAGAAGTGATACTTTATGCGTAGGGCTATCCGAAAAGTAGGCAACTCAGATTCCAAATGATTGCATGACGATGTGATCTGTAAGTCTCCTATTGGGACGCCTGGGTGGCGCAGTCGGTTGAGCGTCCAACTTCAGCCAGGTCACCATCTCGCGGCCTGTGAGTTCGAGCCGCGCGTCAGGCTCCGGGCTGATGGCTCAGAGCCTGGAGCCTGTTTCCGATTCTGTGTCTCCCTCTCTCTCTGCCCCTCCCCCGTTCATGCTCTGTCTCTCTCTGTCCCAAAAATAAAAATAAACGTTGAAAAAGAAAAATTAAAAAAAAAAAAAAAAGTCTCCTATCAATGTCAGAAGCCTGAATGGAAAGCTTCGCGGCTGACTGTGAACTACAGATGTGGTTTGTCATGCACGGTGTTTTTTAACCTTCTGATTTAGTTACCAACATTCTAAATTTCAGAGATTTTACACTAGAATCTTAAGATTTCAGGCCTGTCCAGATAAAAATCGGAGGATCTGGCAACATCAGGCTATCATTACAACTTGGTAAGAGAGGATGGCCGTTCCCTTTCAGACTGGGTGTGTGTCCTCCAGTTGACCACAATCTGCACCACTTCCTGCTGAATTAACTTGCTTGGTTTGACTCTGTTACCTACCAGCTCCTTAGAGTCATTTGTGTTTGTAACCCTTGAAATACAGGGTTGGGTTTATGCTGGAGGTTATGACCTGGGGACAAAGAAAGAAATAATCGATAGCATAATATGGATTCAAATGTACAAATTATGTCAACTTTTAACAGAATATTATTTGAAATGATCTCTAACAATGTGTTCTGTGATTGCTCAGCAGAACTCAAAATATAATTTTCAAGGCAAAAAAGACAAAGGGGCATATAAAACGGCATATGTTGAGTGTTGTGCCTTTCCATCAAATGTACACCTTTGCCAATCAGACTGTTTTGTGATAATAGGTCGCAATGAAAGATTATGCCTGAAATTCTTATAATAAAGCTGTGATCTCAGTTCCTATGCAGACAAGAGAGTTGAACCATGATGAAGTCATACCAAAGACCTGTCTATTTCATCGGAGTTCTGCTGCTGGGAGGGTCTTCTAGGATTTTACTATCTCAAGACAGAGGGGCACGGATTTTATAACAATTTGTTCAACAATCACTGAATGTGGGCTTCGGAAAGATAGTCTTGTGACCTAGGTCAGTATGACCTGATGCTGGGGCACATGTGTCTTGGGCATGAGGGAGGATCTAGGGGGACACACCACACTATCTCCTTGAATCAGTACTTTTCAGGGAGGCCTCCCTTAGCTCCTCTAACTGAATTTAGCAGTCTCCCCCCCCCACCCCAATACATTATATATTTCTTTGCTCTTTTTTTTTTTAATTTTTTTTTTAACATTTATTTATTTTTGAGACAGAGTGAGACAGAGCATGAATGGGGGGAGGGCCAGAGAGAGGGGGAGACACAGAATCCGAAGCAGGCTCCAGGCTCTGAGCTGTCGGCACAGAGCCCGATGCGGGGCTCAAACTCACGGACCGTGAGATCGTGACCTGAGCGAAGTCGGATGCTCAACCGACTGAGCCACCCAGGCGCCCCTCTCTTTAGCTCTTAATACTAACATGTTACATACTTTTTTAATTTATTTTTTTATGGTGTCTCCTCCACTAGAAAATTGGCTCCTTGGGACACCTAGGTGGCTCAGTCGGTTGGGTATTCAACCTCAGCTCAGGTTATGATATCGTGGTCTGTGAGTTCGAGCCCCATATCAGGCTCTGTGCTGACAGCTCAGAGCCTGGAGCCTGCTTTGGATTCTGTGTCTCCCTCTCTCTCTGTACTCCTCCCATGCTTGCTCGCTTGCTCGCTCTCTCTCAGAAGTAAACGTCAAAAAAAAATTAAAAGAAAAAAGAAAATCATCTCCTTGTGGGAATGAAATTCTGCCTCTTTCATTCTCTGATATATGCCCAGTGATTAGACCGTGGACTGCCTTGCACAGCGTAGAATGAATGAATGATTCCTCTGACCCTGGCCATGGAGTATGCAGAGCTTTGGTTTGGAGTGTTTCTGCCTTCAGAGAGCTCTTCTAGAACTGTGTGTGATGCCTGCTTGATGAGGGATCCTCAGTTGGGTCATAACTGGGAACTTCCAGCAATTGAGACCTCTTCCTCCATTGTAAAGTCAGAAAATGCAGAGAGAATTCCCTAGCTTTGAAGGAAAGTCACATTCATGAAAGATATATCACAGGTCCTCTCAATGTAAAGGCAGATTGTAGTCTGATTACCTAATAACCAGAAATGAAGAGGCTTTATTTTATAGACAATTAAGGTGATTATAAGTGGCTTTACGTTTCCAATATCTGAATGGGTGTGCTTAGTAATATACTCCTCTAACAAAAGAAGTAACAGAATGAAGGCGCATGAGACCCAAATAGTACATTTGCAGTCGCCATATCCTAAATCTACAGGGAGAAATACCTTCATGGAAATCAGATCGGATCTTTCAATAATGCAGAGGCAAGAAATCTGAGGAGTTGGAGGGCACTGGCAGGTGTCTTCACAGCTGTACAGCTAAAATCTGTGTTATATGTCGTCTGCAAGTGTTAGATAACATTACATCTTGGGCCAAATTCTTAATGGGGCCTCAACCTTCCTCTCCAGATTTGTGACAGTCTGGATGGAAGCGAACATATTCTCATGTTTTTATCCTTGATGCACCACCCAAATTTTTAAATATTTTCTTTCATTCCCTTTTCTTTTCTCCTTTCTTCCCCTCCTCTCCCAAGACCCGTGCTGTTTGAATGTGAACAGCCTGATTGGCATGAAAGAATGGAAACCACTTGAGGAATTTTCTTTCTCCCACCTCAGATAAATAAACGACTTTTCTCAGTTGTCACATGTCATAACTTTTTTAAATTGTCAAAACATCTTAGAATTCACATATGTGCCTGAAGTGGAAAGCTATCAGCATTCATAATAAAGCTTCCCCTTTAGCTGAAATATTTTCCTCATTAAACAAAATTGACTTATATTAACAATTTCAATGCTAAGATTTTAATCTGCTTGGTCACTCCTAATATTCCTAGATGTCACACATTTTAATGAAGAATTTGAAGATACAATGAATGTTAAATAAATAGTTTTCAAGCCCTCTTACCCACTTCATAATAGAAAAAAAAAAAACATTGAGTTTGGTGTTATCATATTCTAATACTATGGTTATATTTTGAAGCTATAACCAAAGAAATTATTTGGTTTAATTTGTTGCTTGCCCTTTCTTTATATTCTCTCTTTTTCTCCCTCTGTCTTTCACACACACACACACACACACACACACACACACACCAGATGTGACCACATTTCCTGGCACTATAGCAACCCACTTTTTTTTTTTTTTTTAAAGAAAGATAGAAACTTTATTTGTGATTAAGTCTATTATGGAGGTTACAATCTTTTAACTGGATCTCTGAGCCAAGCAGATTACCCACTCAGTCACACCATAACTCAATGATGAGGTTAGCCCTCACCTTCTTAAGCATCAGAACCCATGCCTGTGGGAAACTCATGCCCAAGAGAAAGAAGGGCAGAGTGGTGCTAACCAAGCATTGCCTTTTAATCATTTCCAAGTTTCCTCTGGTGAAATTAGCTAATGGGGGTCTTAAAGGCAATAAGAAGTACTATGAGAAGAGATTTTTTACTTGGAAAGAACTATCAGGAAGAGGAAATAAATAATGCCCCCATGATCGTCCTCCAGCTATTTTTCCTTAACCCCTTGGGCTTCATGAATAAGACCATTCTCTACTAAAGATGAGGTTATTCATCTTGTTATAGGTGATTAACAGTCTATTAGCTTAAGCCTCCTAGCAATCCACTTTTATTTTCACTTTAATTCTTTTCTCTTGAACGGACTCTTAAAGCCTCAAGACATAGTCTCATCAAGTAGCTTCTCATTTCTGCAGAAACACTGCTGTTTCAGTCCCAGGAGGAAGAGGACAGCAAGTGTCCCTTTTCTTGATGTCTGGGTTTCTTTCAAAGCAACATCAAGTTTCTCTCCTTCTCTGGGAAAGACTCTTCCAGTGAAGCTCCAGATTCACAGACGTTCACAAGCATTTGAACCATGAAAACTGGAGCAGACACAGGGAAGATTCTCCCCACCTCTCCAAGATCACTGACAGAGCGAAATAATGTTTCAAAATTAATTTATATCTCTTTTTCGTAGAAAAATATAAAGCACTCAGCTCACCTGCTTTTTAAATTAAGGGCAGGGAAACTAAAGATTTATTCAGCAAGTGAAACAAATATTTTTAAAAGATCTCCCAGGCCTCTTTTATGTCCAGTTTGGGACAAAGAATATGGGAGGGGGGAGTGATGGTGAAGGAAAATGTTAGAGGGGGGAGAGAAGCAACATAAAGAGGAAAGTGAAATGCAGATGGAGTGAGAAAGAGCAAGGGAAAAGGAGAGACGATAAAGCAACATAGTCAAGAGGGGTGGGGGAAGGTGGAAGGCTTGAGTAAGTTGTCAAGTATAGATGACAAACTGCAAATCACTTGGGCCATGGATACCGGAAGGGTATTGTCATGCATCGAGTAAGTCACTCATTGAACACCTACTATGTGCCAGGCCTTCTTCTAGGCATAGGGTATAGAGTATGGAACAAAATTTATCAGTGTCTCTCTTTTGAAACATACAGATAATAAAAAAGAAAATATACGATAGACATGATCTATTAAGATAAAAACAAAACAAAATGTTTAGTGACTGAACCAGCTCTTTTAGATTGTGTGATCAGAAAAGTCTCTGAAGAGGTGAAATTTAAGCTGGGATCTAACTGGCAAGGAGGAGCCAATTATGCAACAGTATGACAATCATTCCAGGACGAGGAAAGAGCAGGAAAATGTCCTTAAGGCAAAAAGGGGTTTATCAAATTCAAAAACAGAACAAAGGTGTGTGTGTGGCTGGGGCATCTAGAACAAAGAAGCGCCTATCTGACGTAAAGTCAGAAGGGTAGGCAAAGGCTATATCATGAGAGAGTGAGGAAGAATCAATTAGCTTGCTAATGGATTGGAGGGGGATGATGAGAGAAAGAGAGGAACCAGAGAGGAACTGGGATCTGGAACTGAGGACAGTGGCTGAGCATGTCATTTCCTAAGCTGTAGAAGAGTAGGGAGAGAAGAATTTTTCAGATTTTGACAAACGTCAAAATGTTTGTTAAATGTGGTATTGGGGTGAGAAGAGAATCAGAAGGTTTCTTTTGGACATGTGAAGTCTATAATGCCTGTTAGACATCCAAGTGATTGCACAGAGTAGATAGTTGCATATAATTCTAGAGTTCTTATTAAAATTCCTAAAAACTGGAACTGCCTCTGTACAGATGTTCTACCACTCAGATACTTTCACCTGTGAAAAACAAAAATGAAAATTGGTGGAAAAGATCATATTGTAATCAAAACAATACCAGCCAGATGATCCACATGAAATCAAACTTAGGGTCAAACCAATCACTAACTGAGTTCTGAGTTCCCTTGTCCCAGCAGAAAGGAAACACGTTTTCCATCTGGGAAGTTGAGACAGTGGGGCCCTGTTAATGCTCATGATACATTGTCTGTGAATACAACTTCAGCCAAGTAAAGGAAAATAGGGAAAGGGGTAAGCTTAATTTGAAAAAATTAACTTGGTGGGAAATTCCTTTTTCAGAAATAAATATTTTCTGTATTTCCTCAGGATTTGGAACATTAACATCTACAAATGTGTAGATGTCAAGCCCATTTGTCATTTTTCTTTTGTTGATGTATAAGGCATGTTGGTGTATGTTTCTGTTGAACTATTTTATTAATATAAAGTATTAAAACTGTGGGAGAAAATTCAAAGCCACAACATTTTATTGTGCAAGAGTTACCTGTATCTCATACACAGCATATCTCACATCAATAGCATCTGATCTCTACAAAGTCAATTAAAGGTGTGATTTACAGACACAACCTGTGCCCAATGCTCAATGTCCAACTTAAGATAGAATATTCTTTTACTAGTCACATTGTCTTCACAGTGAAAACAAAATACAGTGAATAAATACTAACATGGTAATAGCAGGTAAAACAGGTCTATTTTATTTCTATAGTGAAAACACTGTTCCATGAAATTGTATTTAAAATAATTTTTCAATATTTTAAAATACATTTTCAAAATTTCTCCCCCAAACATTCTGCTTCATTGAGAAGCTCCACAATTAGGAGAAATTGAATATCTGGCAACTTTAATGTATTGTTTAAAATCTTAGGAAAATAGAGCAAAACAAAAAAGAAACAGGCAATTTTTGCCAACATTCATGTATACAGTAAGAAATAATTACCTTAAAAGTAAGGACAAATGTGTTCCAATGTATTTGAAGTGAGGTTATTTTTAAAAATTGAGTTAAAAAAATAAGTAATTCAATACATTTATTTAATTGCACGTTAATTTCTTCCATTTAGTCGTTTCTGAGTTGCGTCCTTTATAATTGCCAGTAAATGTAAGTAAAATGTTTTTTTCTGAATCCTATGAGTTGTTCTAGGGAATTGCCTGAGGAGGGTGTCATGGGAAACCCCTCAAATTTGTAGTCATGTGGGCAATAGGATGGGCAATTTGGGCACACCGTTTACAGCTGGCATTTGAAGTTGTATGGGACTGAGACCTCAACCTGTGGAATCTGTGTCAACTCCAGTTAATTAGTGGTAGAATCGAATTGAATTGTTAGTGTCAGAGAATAGAATAGTCTTTTATATTTACTTCATTTATATAGCTTTAATGTTGGCAAAAGATATTGTAGTATGTGGTCCTGACACCTCCTAAATCCAGAATTGATTTTTCCTCCATATACTTTGATTCCTTTTTAATGAAAATATATTTGTAAATTACTTATAGAAATGAATGATTGATTAATAAATGTATTTTCAAGATTATTAATTGCAACATTGGTTTGTAAAAGTCAAAATTAGAGTCAACCCAATATACATACCTACATATATACACACACACACATAAATGCCACTCTATCTAAAAGTCTGCATTTAAAACTAAAGGAAAAAGCAAAAATATGCTTTTGCCTTCACTAACCCCAATTCTCCTCTCCTCAGATAACTATTAGTATTACTATTGTATCTGTCATTCCAGACTTTAAAAAATATGATTACATGCTTTTGATTTATTGATGAGAGAGATATTAGGTAGGTAGGTAGGTAGGTAGATAGATGATAGAATCTAGAAACACAAAGCATTGTTTTGCGACTAGAGTGTAGATATGAATGAGTTCATACTGTATATAGATTATTCCAGAATTGTCTTTAATTAACAACATGTCTTG
Source organism: Herpailurus yagouaroundi (assembly GCF_014898765.1). NCBI lineage: Eukaryota > Metazoa > Chordata > Mammalia > Carnivora > Felidae > Herpailurus > Herpailurus yagouaroundi. The sequence goes on from NW_024412394.1 coordinate 59,154,544, forward strand.
AAGTTCTCTCCATGCCAGGATGCCATTATAGCACCCTTTTTCGTTGCTGACTAGTATTTCATAATTTGGTTATGCTGTATTTGTTTAGCCACTTCTTCATTTATGAAAATTTAGGTTGTGACTACTAGCATAGTATTATAAACAAACTTTTAAATATCTTTTAAAAAGTATTTAAAATACCTCTTTGGATACATAGCTAAGTAGTTTTACAATCTAAAAACCTGGAAATAAAATAAAATTGTTATGTTGCAATATATATTCGTTTTTAATTCACATTGATGGATTATGGAAATGATATCCAAAAGTGACTGTCCTAGTTTATACATCCAACAAAGTTCATGGAAGCACTGAATATTATTAGTCTTCGAAAATTTTTGCCACATTGATAAAAGTAAAATATATTTCCATTTTATTTCATTTAAAAATTTTTTTAATTTTTTTTAATGTTTATTTATATTTGAGACAGACAGAGACAGAGCATGAACAGGGGAGGGGCAGAGAGAGAAGGAGACACAGAATCTGAAACAGGCTCCAGGCTCTGAGCTGTCAGCACGGAGCCCGACACGGGGTCCAACTCACAGACCGTGAGATCATGACCTGAGCCGAAGTCGGACGCTTAACCGACTGAGCCACCCAGGCGCCCCTAGCTTTTATTTTTTTTTTTTATTTTTTTTTAACGTTTAAAATTTTTTTTAAATGTTTATTTATTTTTGAGGGACAGATACAGAACATGAGTGGGGGAGGGGCAGAGAGAGAGAAGGAGACACAGAATCTGAAGCAGGCTCCAGACTGAGCTGTCAGCAGAGAGCCCAACATGGGGCTCAAAGTCACAGACTGCAAGATCATCACCTGAGTTGAAGTCCAATGCTTAACAGACTAAGCCACCCAGGCGCCCCAAAATATATTTCTGATTTAAATTTCAATTCTTTAATTGCCCATGTCTGAGAATATGTCATTTATTTATTGGTCATTTTCATTTGTTCTTTTATAAATCACATATTCCCAACTTTGGCCCATTTTTCCTGTTTGGTTGCCTTTTATATTGATTCATAAAAGTGCTTCTTGTATTTTGGGCAATAAAGCTTTGTATTTTAAATTACTGTATTTTCTTTTGGTCTTGTCTTGCTTTTTAACTTTAGCATCTTTCCTTATACTAAAGTGTTTTTTAATTTTGATGTTAAAATTTGTTTATTTTATTTTATTTTATTTTAAAAATTTTTTTTCATTGATTTATTATTGGGGGGGGGGGGAGGGCGAGACAGAGCCATGACGGGGGAGGGGCAGAGAGAGAGGGAGACACAGAATCGGAAACAGGCTCCAGGCTCTGAGCCATCAGCCCAGAGCCTGACGCGGGGCTCGAACTCCCGGACCGCGAGATCGTGACCTGGCTGAAGTCGGACGCTTAACCGACTGCGCCACCCAGGCGCCCCAAAATTTGTTTATTTTAAAGAAGATTTTACAGGCCTTCACTAATACTTCAAGATCACACTCTCAGCCTGCTAATTAACAGTCAGTAAAACACCAAAATAAATTTGTTCATGTTTTAGGAGGACTAAATCACGTATTTTCTAAAAGTTATGAAGACATTTAGAGCTACAGTTTTTGTTTTTTTTTTTTTTAATTTTTTTTTCAACGTTTTATTATTTATTTTTGGGACAGAGAGAGACAGAGCATGAACGGGGGAGGGGCAGAGAGAGAGGGAGACACAGAATCGGAAACAGGCTCCAGGCTCTGAGCCATCAGCCCAGAGCCCGACGCGGGGCTCGAACTCCCGGACCGCGAGATCGTGACCTGGCTGAAGTCGGACGCTCAACCGACTGCGCCACCCAGGCGCCCCAGTTATGAAGACATTTAAATTACTTTAATATCAATTTAACAATAGTTAAATTTGTATATATTACTTCAAAACTCTTTCAAGATAAAGAGGTACCACGAATCAGTTGAAAAGATAGGACAGTGATATGTCATATGGAAAAAATTCTATTTAGATCCCCACCTCACCTTATATACAACCATAAATTGAGACAAATTAACAAATTAAAAGTTTTTAAAAAGGGTCAAGCCATAGTAAAGTTATAAGATAGATAAATATTTATCTGATCTTGGAATAGGGTAGGATTTTCTACAATTAAATACTAGGGAACAAATTACAAAAGAAAGAGAACAAAAGAAAGAAAGAGAAAGAAAGAAAGAAAGACTGATAAATTTGATTTATAAATGACTCTTAAAATGTCAAAATAAACTAAAAACTTAAATAAATATGACAGACAAAAGACTAACATTTTGGCTTACAAAAACCCCATGTAAACTGATAAGAAAATTTAAAGATGCCCAAGGGACAGTTGGGTAAAGAACTTACACAATTCACAAGGGGGGAAACACAGATAATGAAAGATGTCAGCTTACAGGACTCAAAGACATTAAATTAAAATTGAATAATCCCAATTTTTGCTGCATTTGGTTTAAAAATGACACAATCCTGGTTGCAGTGAGAATTGTAGTTGAGGTTAAGGTTAAAAGAACACACTCCTTCATGGCTGATATAAACAGTACAACCTTTCATAAAAGCCAATTGGCATGTGTTAAGAATGTTAAAATGCTCAGGCTCTTTGGTCTGGAAGTTTTCATTCTAATTATCAATTCCAAGGAGATAATTCCAAACAAAGATAAAAATTTAAGCACAAATTTATTTTCATAATACTATTAAGCTCCAAAATAGGCTAAGAGAAATAACTTCTTAATTCATTCAATAGGGTTTATTGACTACCTACAATGTCCCAGATCCATTAGAAGGGCTAGAAATTTAGTGCTGAGTAAGATAGACAAGGAGCTCTTATTTCAGAAGGACCAGGGCAAACAGTGACTGAATGATTCCATCAGTCATTCCCCTAGAGCTTTCCTGGGCCTGTCTCTGCAAATCTGGGGGAAGAATCCTGTAAGCAGAGGAGAAGGCAGTGCAAAGGCCCCAAGTTCCAGAAAGAAACTTGATTTTTGAGATTTTTGCAACAAACATAAAAAAAAAAAAAAAGAAGAAGAAGAAGGGAAGGAGGAAAAGAAGGAGGAAGAGAAGAAAAGAAAGAAAGAGAGGGAGGAAAAAAGAAAAGTGAAAATAAAAGCCCATGTGACCGAGCATAATATTAAGGCTATTCTACTGTAGGAGAATGACTTAAAATGCATGCATGCTATAAAATACTGCTCAGCATTAGAAATGATGTACATTTGCAAAGGGTGTTTAGTAACATGAGAAATACTTATGATACAATGTTAGGCAAAAAGGCACAAAGTTGCATATATTATATTGTCACAATTATGGAGAATATGCAGAGAAGACCCACTGGAAATAAAACTACAGTGTTAAGAATAATTGTCCCCAAGAGAGGATGGTAGCGTTCTTTTTTTGGGGGGGGGTGTTATTATTTGCAAATTCTCTGTAAGGAGTCCATATTAATTTAATAAGCCAGGAATGCTTAAACGCGGCGAATAAAGAAAATACCTCCAGTAAGTATTTCACTCTGCTCACCAAAAAAAATCAGTTTAAAGCTACTTATCTTGGCATTCCTTCATCTAGACTACAGAGAGTTTTCATTACCTTGTGCTAGCTGAGCACCATTTACTATTCTTAATGCACGTTTTTTTATTCTGCAGTCCTATTGATACACTTTGCTAAAGTCAGATTTACAGAGAGGTCTGGAACAAGACATTAAAGCACACTTCACATTGCCGTGTCCCAGCCCACGCCAATCCATCCCCCCCACCCCCACTGCATTTAATATGCTGAAATATGAGAGAAGCTGAGTGCCAGCTCAGCTCAGATGATGTAGGATCTTGACAGCAACTCCATCCCCTTGTACAAACTCCCAGTCAGCATGAAACCTACTTAGTATAATAAACACCACAGCATGAACTATTTTTGCAGGTGAGTTGTCCTGTGGGCAGCCCACCCATAAATTAAGAGGGACAGACTAGAACAAGAAAAGTGGCTCCAACAAGAAGACGGGAAAATGGAGTTGAGCCTCAAACCCCCCACTGACTGAAGGTCACAGGCCTGTTGAGACTGACAATTCATTATAATTTATTAGTGAGAGCATTTTTCCTTAAACCAGCAGGAGCATTAGAACCTGACACATTTTTAAAAACTCAATAGATACAAAAAGGATTTCAGAGGACATGAAATATACGGAAGACAAGAAAGGGAGGGAGGGTTTATGGTTTGTCACCAAACTCAGATTTTCTTCTAAGCAAAAGAACTTTCAAAATGTTATTAGTGGATGCTATCATAGTGAAATTATAAGCCATCAGGAGCCTTACTCTTATAGTTGCTATTCAGAGCTTCTAGCATTATTTATAAAATATCCACCAGCGATTAGTAGCTTATGTCATTATTAATGTGAGTGGGTCCTAATCCTAATGTAAGGAGGTCCTAACATCACTGTAATTTGATGTTAATCTTGCAAATATCCAACAAGTCTTCAAAGAGCATTTTAGAAAATGTATTCCATGTAATACTAATATCTGGATGGCATTTCGTAGGGGGAAGAAAAGGATCCTATGGTCAAATAAGTTTGTGGAACTACTGAGTGTTATTCCTTCTCCCCACACTTACCCCTCAGATTCTCAATGTATATTAGCATATAAAAGACTTTGAGAAATCCTTTAACTTTGTTTAAACCAAGACCAACTTTTAAATGTTTTTGTACAAGGTATCTTTTAACACTAATGCCCCAGAGACATTTCCTTAGACAATTATGCCTGCCTATCAGAATCACGGTGAAGAAAAAAATGTTTCTAAGCCATGAATGGCCCAAACATCACGTGCCAATAAGAAAACTGGGAGTGTCTGCACTATTACTTGGTGCCATTTATTTCTCTTCCAGAAATTCTAAAGTCTTGGTTCTAAACATGAATGGGAACTGAGTATAAGCTGGAAGAGGATTGAGTGGCTCATCCAGCAACACTCCTCCCTCCCCTACATCTCTTTCTCCTTCCCTTCTGCAATAGGTCACATGATGGAAATGAGCATTCCCACTCAGTATAGTAAATGCTGTCATATTCAACATGTTTCCTCTCCTAGGGTATACTTGGTATCTCATCAGTGAGACCAAGAACCAAATCATTATTTTATTTTTGCATTCTGGAGTTTGGACAAAATGCAAAGTCCAATAAACACATAGTAAAATAGTGAATATTTTAGTTCCCCTGGCTGATATCAAACTGATTTGTCCCACATGACACTTGAACTTTTACCAGGGTTGACTAATGTTCTTTGTTCTTTCTGAATTGAAATTCAAATGTAGTTTCAGTGATACAGAGCAGAAACAGAAATTTCATCCAAGAACGAGCATCATCTATAATATGGGAATAGTCAGCTGATGAGTCAAGTCAGATATGCTTTTCCTAGATCCACCTTCAATGTATTCTGATGAAAGTTTTTAATATGTGGATATAGTACACTGCTTATGAGTTTATAGTAAATGGAACGGAGGAAAAACTTATAAAAGTATTCAAACATATGATTATTTTCCCAATTACTAAAGCTGCTTAGAACAGTTGTTAGTTTTCCAGAGTTTGCTATTTGTTGTCCTTTGAAGGTTTAACACATCATCACAGTTTCTAAGATGTCTTCCTCCTTCAAACCATGAATACCCCCAAGGGCCTCCTCTTAAAGTGGGCATGCTAAACCATGTGTAATAAGTTAGGGGAAAGTAATATCTAGAACTAGTTCTAAAATGTAATATACTTTCCCTGATGACAAAGAAAGAAGAAAACTATAGCTCTGAATCAGCAAAACATTTGACAAAGTCTCAGTGAGAGAGGCCAGAAAGTAGAGCTCAAAGACGGCTGACTAATGGCTTGATTTTATCCACAGCGGGAGACGCGCGCTTGGCTCTTTCCTGCTCAACACGGCTCATCCACAACCTGCTGGAGAGGGGTCTCAACCTAGACAAATAAAGGTGACCATGGATTACAGAGAAACGACAGGAAAAAAGTGATGAAGACCTTTCTAATTGCTTGAAGACCAGGTGATCACCTGCGTAATCACTGACAGGGGAAGATATTGATATCTGAAAGGAAAAAAAGAGAAAAATAAGGTGAGAGAAATGGTAATAGCATGGGCTCTGGCATGAGCCGGAGTTCAAACTCTGACTTAACCTCTTACCAGCTGTGTGGCTATGGGAAAGTCAGCCAATTGTTCTAAGATTCAACTAATGAGGGCATTAATAGGAATTATCTAATAAGATTATAGTGATCAGATGTGGCCATTCTTTGAAACACAGAATGGAGCCTGGCATATGATTGGCCTTCAATCCATTATTATTAAGAGAACACACTCTTCCTTCATGTATTCTAAGGAACAGGGTATAGATTCTGCTAGGTTCCTACAGACGCCAAAACTGGGACCAAGAAGGGGTTACAAAGAGACAGAGATAAATTCAAAAGAAGAAAGAAATCAATATAGTTTGAAAATAAAGTTGTGAACGAAGAGTAGGATGTGCTTTTCTCTGTATCCAACTTTCATTCGTGTTGTCCACCTACAGGACATAGTATCTCCCAAGCAGTGGGATGATGGTATCCCAGTGGAAGATGGCATGTACATTAACAGTTTTAAAGGAAATGTCTCTGTTAGTTCATAGATCAATTACATGTTCTACTCTAAGTTTTTATGACCAATCAACACCTCTGCATATTTTTACCACAAAACACTCCTAAAAATTAATACACACAGGCTCTTCATAAGGGAAAGAAAGCACAATAACATATTAAGATGCGGGTTTGTTGTGATCCTCTGACAAATGCAACACACACACACGCACACACATCAGGACTCAGATGAGATACAAATTCGTCTCTCTTTCACGTATCAGCCCAAGCGTAGGCCTCCAGAGCTGCTCTGCTTGCTCCTTCTCTTCTGTTGCTCTGTCATCTGCAAAACATCTTCCAGCCCATGGTCCCAGACTGCCTTGGCAGCAAAAGCTGTGATGAGACCTTTTAAGACTCCAAACTCTTTTAATAGTGCTAAAATACTGAGCATTCTGCAGAGATGTAGCTTTAAAAGGCCATCTTGTGTTTTTCCCCTGCACCAACATTTCTATCCATTTTTGAGGTTCCTGGGTAGAAGCAGGATGACCATGATTCATGTGGAAAGGAAATATAAAGTTCAGAAGAGGATGAGTAATTAGTCCACAAAACACAGTATATGGGGTCAGGATTGGAACCTGATGCTTTAGAATCCTTCTGCAGTTAGGGAAGTCCTCTCAAAGCCCCAAAGCTGCTTGGGTTCTCTCGTCATCGTCATTGTAGAGACACCTACCACCCATGATCTAAATTTCGAGAAGCACAAGCCCTCACCAAAAGACTATAATGGATAAAACCGTCTCCAGGCAGCTGTAAGCAGCTGCCTACTTGACATAAAATAAGACATGTGGCAGCTGGGAAGACTGAATAGCCAAAATAATGCATTTGACTTTCATTGCAAGAGGTACCTCTCCATCAAGAGGGATTATGCAACAGGGGCCCGTATCATGCCAAGAGCCAAGGCAAAGCCTAATATGGAAGTCCTGTTGGTCTATAAACCATTGCATAGGTTTCCCAGGTTCTTCTCAGAACACCCAGGGTGTCATGTAAATGAGATTCTGCAGTAATCTGTATTGACTGTCCTTGAAATCCCAGCTCGAAGTGTTACACACATTCTGGCAGAGGATGCAAAGGGAAGCAGGTGTGTTCTCAGTTCAAAAGCGGGACAGTGGCCTGGATGGTCATTACCCAGGATTAAACTTAACTACATCACCTCTTTTTATTCTGACACACTTAAATATTTACTATCCTGTAGTGATTCAACCAGACTATATTCCTATCTCCAACCCATATTTCTAAATGCCCAGGAAAATAACAAAGGCACTCTCTCAAATTGCTTTAATACCCAGTATAGCTTAAATCCACTTCTGAAAATCGAATCATTAATTCCACATGACATTGTCCTAGATCTTCATAGGGGCAGGTTTCTCATGTAATGAAACTGTATCACTTAATTTTAACACAGATATGAAATGGGAGACCAAGACCAATGCATGATTACAGTAATTTGAGTTCGATTTAATCTGGGTGAGACTAATGTTTATCAATGTGATTTGTATCTTCTTCTATTCCCCAAGGAAATGATCAGGAGAAAATCAGGTATTTAACCTTTCCTTACAGAAAAATTATATTGGAAAAACATTAAAGCTATTTTCCGTAACTTTCTATTGAGACTAGACATTCCTTAAAAAGTTTTCCTAATATTATTTAGGGGGAAAGGATTGAAAATTTCTTAATAAGTAGTCATTTCAGAGAGAAGAAATACATAAAATTCCAGATAATTTTCATGAACACATCTCTTCTTACTTTATATAAGGAGAGATTTTTAATATATAAAGTAAGACCCCCCCCAACTGAATTTGCTAAAATATTCAAAGTCACTAATAACAGCCTAAAAGTAAAATCTTTTAAACTGTTAGAACAGAAGCTGCTTCTCACCAACAACATTGGCAACTGTTATTGACATCCAACATTTCCAAGTGTTTCTCATGGTGTTGTCTTTAGTCAGCCCCTTTAATCCCACATGACAACAAAGCATTTTTTGTTTTTGTTTTTGTTTTTTCCAGTTTGGAAAAGATCAGATTAGTTACCTAGGGACTGAAAACACTCCCAGTTTTACAAATGTAGTTTGAAACACAAAATTTGCATGCAACGTTAAAAATATTCGAAATCCTGAGTTACTGCTTTCCAAAAAGTCACATGCACGCATTTTGGGACTGATGTTGCAAGTCTACTTCAGGATGAAAAGTTAGTAGTTCTGATTTGTACAGTTGCCACATCTGAGCAGATATGTTGTAACATGCCCTAACTTACTGGCCTTAAGGGGCTACAGAGTATCTGCTACGTGAACATAAAGACACAGTTGATGAAGGTAAATGTACAAAACTTATCCTTTTAGAACCATTAAAAGTCAAATGTAGAAAGCAACATTTAAAAACTTTTAGATGGAAAAAAAAAAAGGAGAAAGAAAGGACTTCTCAAGACTCAAAGGTGCAAACCATAAAGAAAAGGATTGATGGGTTTGGCCAAGGAAAAACGAACAAATCCTTTTCATCAAAAGAAACCAAAATTGAGGGGGTGGAGGCAAGCAAGTAACAAACTGGGCAAATATTTTGCAACACATACAACTAGGCAGAGGATAGAAAGATTTATCCTGAAAATCTTTTTTTTTTTTTAAATTTTTTTCAATGTTTATTTATTTTTGGGACAGAGAGAGACAGAGTATGAACGGGGGAGGGGCAGAGAGAGGGAGACACAGAATCGGAAACAGGCTCCAAGCTCTGAGCCATCAGCCCAGAGCCTGACGCGGGGCTCGAACTCACGGACCGCGAGATCGTGACCTGGCTGAAGTCGGACGCTCAACCGACTGCGCCACCCAGGCGCCCCTATCCTGAAAATCTTGTTTGAAAAAAGAATTCATACAAATCAGTAATAAACAGATAACTCATAAAAATTGATCACAAGTCATAAGCATGGGCACCTGAGTGGCTCAGTCAGTTGAGCATCCAACTTTGACTCCAGTCATGATCTCGCAGTTCACGAGTTCGACCCCCATGTTGGGTTCTGTGCTGATGGCTCAATGCCTGGAGCCTGCTATGTATTCTGTGTCTCCCTCTCTCTCTGTACCTCCCCCACTTGTGCTCTCTTTGTCTCTCTCCCAAAAATAAATAAACATAAAAAAAATGAGCACAAGTCATAAGCAAGCATTTGACAGGTGAGCATATTTAAATGAATAATAAATATATAAGATATATTTACATACTAATAAAATGTAATAAAATATATTACTTTACTAGAATTGAAGCCAAAAATAGCACACTATTTTGCACCCACAAATTTAGCAAAAATTTAAGATATTGAATATACGTGGAGCAAGGAAGATGAGAATTCACTTCCAGTGGGAGATAAACAGGTGAGATCACTTTGGAGAACAATTTGTCAGTACGTCATAAAGCTGAATTTTACATAACTGCCCAAAGTCACATACTCAAAATTTACCCTAAGTGGTAGATATAGTGCCTGGGACAGTCTTTTAAAATATCTCTTGATTGAGAAGATATGTTATATGTGTTTTATTAACCACAAAAACATCTGCTTATATTTGAAGTCTATCACTACATATTTATGAATGCATATGGTTATCAGGCAACCCTGAGTGTGCATGTGGACCACAGCCTCTTTCAATAATTCTGCAGCTCCTCAAGGGCCTTCTGCCACAGTTAAGGAACTCTTATTGTCCCAACTTTTTTGAAAGCTGACATCAAGTAATGCCCATGGTTTCCCAAATCTCTTTGAGGGGAAGGGAAGGATGAAGAAAGATCATCCACTCACTAGAATAACCTAATTTATCTAATAAATTAATGTTCTACATGCAATTAAGTCAAATAAGAGCAGATGTCAGAAAAAACGTTTAGGGGCACCTGGGTGACTCAGTTGTTAAGCATCTGGCTTTGGCTCAGGTCATGATCTCATGATTTGTGAGTTTAAGCCCCACATCGGGTGAACATGAGCCCCGCTTCAGGTGAGCTAGAGCCCCACTTTGGATGAGCCCAGCTTCTCTCTCTCTCTCTCTCTCTCTCTCTCTCTCTCTCTCTCTCTCTTTCTGCCCCTCATGGGATTCTCTCCCTCTCTCTGCCCCTAGGTCACTTGTGCTCTCTCTCTCTCAGAAAGAAAGAAAGAAAGAAAGGAAGAAAGAAAAAGAAAGGAAGAAAAAGAAAGAAAGAAAGAAAGAAAGAAAGAAAGAAAGAAAGAAAAAGAAAAAATAGGTAAACACTTCCATGAACACAAAACATTCTTTTTCATGTTTCCTCTCTAGTTGATCTTGTAAATATGCACCTGATTTTCCATGTCATATAAAACTTCCAATAATCTACACCTTCATTTGAGCTGCAAAAATTTCCTTGGTCAGGTTGACCACATCTACTTAGTATCTCTCCTCTGTTCAGCATATGTTACATGATGAGCATATATTGGTGATATTTAAAAAAATTAAGTTAAAGTTCTTGCTCTAAAGCTTTCAGTGGAAAGTTAGAATATTGGTATATGTATATAGAATATTGAATATAGAATATTGGTGATATGAATATATAATACAAAGTGTGACACGTTTCATAAAAGAAACAGTAATGAAGTCACACCTCAAGAACAGTCACATCCACATGGGTGAGCCAGTCTCTGAGGATGAGCCCTTTCAACTGAAATCTAGGAAATGGAGAGGAGTCTCAGACCATACTACCCTGAATGCTCCCGATCTCATCTAAAAAATGGCAAGGAGCCAGGGAATTGTCCAGAAAAACTGCAGTTCCGCTTGATTTCTTGGTGTCTCTTAAATAAACATATCACGTTATCACTCACAGTGCTTGGTGTGCAATCCTAATTTGATGCTTCTGTCTGTAAGTGAAACATTAGGAATGCAATGTTACCCTATCTCTTTTTTAATAATAATAAAATATAGTATTTTCCTAATAAAAAATTAAAGACCAATTATTTTATTAACCAAAACTAAAATTCCCTTTCCCCAAGATACACTTGTCTTCCAACTCCTTCAGAATGCTTCCTTGATCTCCACAGGTGCCAAACCCCATGGATCTCTCTTCCCAGGTCTCTTAGATCCACCCTCCCCATCATTCCTGCCACCAAGGCAACTTTCTCCCAGACTCCTATTGTCTCCTAACTGGCCTCCTGTCCCTGGTCTCTTGCCTGCTCCATTAACCCATGTGGCTTCCACATCTATCTTTCCAAGTCACATCTCTTATCCTACCATTCCTCCAATGACCTTTACTGAATCTCTACGACATGTCAAACAAAACTCAAACTGTACTGTGGCATTCAGGAGGCCTTTGTTGACCTGGTCCCAGCATCTCATGGAGGCTGAGGTCACTTAGGCATATACTTCTTTCCCCCAGAGAGGTGCACATTCACGTCCTCCATTATTGCTATTGGTTCTCTACATAAAACTTCCTCCACACACACGCACACCCCATCTCTGCCTATTGGCTCTTCAAGGCCAGGCTCAGATGCTTCAGACATGCTTCAGATGCTTCAGATGCTTCTCTGTTCAGACACTGAAACCAGAAGGTTTCAGTTGGAACCTCCAGGGCACCCAGTGTGTGCCTTTATTGTAACATTTATCACATTCTGCCTTGCAATTACTTATCTGTACATACATCCTGTTGGCTCAGGTGGGCTGTGGTTCCAAGGGAACAGAGATGGTGCCTCCTCACCTTACCATCATGGAGCCTATTTCTGTGACTTTTTTGTTGCAGGCATATAAACACTGATTGACTGAATTTTTATAGGCTAAAAAAATGACTGTGTTTATCAGATTCAACACTTCAGTGAACTTTAAAAACGGACCACCTTGAGAGGAGCCTGGATGGTTCAGTCAAGGTTAAGTGTGTGACTTTGGTTCAGGTCATGGTCTCACAGTCTGTGAGTTTGAGCCCCATGTCGGGCTCTGTGCTGACAGCTCAGAGCGTGGAGTCTGCTTCAGATTCTGTGCCTCCCTCTCTCTCTCTGCCCCTCCCCTACTCATACTCTGTCTCTCTCTTTCTCTCAAGAATAAATAAACATTTAAAAAATTTAACCCAACTTTCTTGAGGGTTTTTATTAAGAAAAGGGACTGCCAGGGGCGCCTGGGTGGCTTGGTTGGTTAAGCGTCCGACTTCAGCTCAGGTCATGATCTCACGGTCCGTGAGTTCAAGCCCCGCGTCGGGCTCTGCGCTGACCGCTCAGAACCTGGAGCCTGTTTCAGATTCTGTGTCTCCCTCTCTCTCTGACCCTCCCCTGTTCATGCTCTGTCTCTCTGTCTCAAAAATAAATAAATGTTAAAAAAAATTTTTTTTAAAAAGAAAAAAGAGAAAAGGGACTGCCTTGAAATACAAAATCTCTTTCTATGTCATTGTTATAGTCATATGTATCATTTGAACACAAAAAAATAGACTATTTTTTCTTTGAGAATTTTCCTCTAACATTTTGAAGCTAATTATCTTCACCTATAAGAAACGTACATATTACCTTTCACACACTCAACATTCCATAAATGTTGCTAACTTATGACTCCTATGTTTTAAATATTGATGTTGTATTCTTTCCCACGGCATAAAAATGGAAGTTGGACAAAAGGTCAAACACAAAAAATATGGGACAGAAAATGACTTATGTGCTAGGTAATGGATTTCACTTGTACCCCTACAAGCTCTTCTAAAAACACAGTCAATACACTGTCTTGATTCACCTCCAGCATTCCCTACACACCAAAGAACCCGGATGTGGTAGTTTCTTGTTCAGTGACCCACTAATTTCAGTTTGTTAATAGACTACCTCAAACGTATATAGGTGAGATATTAAAAAGAGAAATAGGAAATAAAGTTGAGGAAAACATACAGAGAGAAAAATATAGGCAATTGTCAAAACGTTAAAAAGCGCATTATATGACCTTCTACAACTGTCTATGCCATCTATTTGAAAATTTAGTCTTCATAACTTCTATATTTCTCTGTAATTCAGGAAGTATTGGGACAATAATACAGAATTTCAAATGCTGGAATAGCACATAAGATACCACTGGATGTGTTATGATATGTGCTATAATACAGATATGTATGTGTGTGCATAAATATATATGAATATAAATATATATATCAGTATATATGTGTGTGTATACATATATATACATACATACATGGCATAAATAACATAGGTATTAAAAATAAAGGCATTTGTGAGAGGATGAGAATGGAAATGAAAATGGAAAAACTTTATTTATTTATTTATTTATTTATTTATTTACTTATTTATTTATTTTTAATGTTTATTTATTTTTGAGACAGAGACAGAGCATGAACAGGGGAGGGTCAGAGAGAGAGGGAGACACAGAATCTGAAGCAGGCTCCAGGCTCTGAGCGGTCAGCACAGAGCCCGATGCGGGGCTCGAACTCACTCACGGACCGTGAGAGCACGACCTGAGCCGAAGCCGGACGCTCAACCGACTGAGCCACCCAGGCGCCCCCAAAATGGAAAAATTTTAAAAGAGAATAAAATATGGAGAGAAATATGGGTTATGTCAGTCTTTCATCTCCTCAATAGTTCTCTCCTACATCTTAGGCTCAGGAGATAAGCTGTAAATACTATTTTCATTTCCCTTCTTCCTTTCTTTCTATCACCACTATGCCCAGAGCTCAGGGTCATTGTCAGATTTCTTTACTCTTTCCAAAACTGATTTTAGACACCATTGGCAATGAGCAACCCAGGGTTCTTCAAGAAGTCCTTTCCTCAGGGTGTTTGTTCTGGGCTCATGTTGATGCCAAAGGGGTTACTGCTCAGTCTCTTTCATGCCTCAAGGCTTCTCCACTGCAGGGTGCAAGGAGCTATCAAGCTAGCGCCCCTTTTCTGCTGCCCCACACACCTCTTCCCCATAACAGAACATGTTTTCACTATTATTATTTCTGAAATGCTCAGAATTTATATGTAATGTTCCTATATACATACAATATATATATTATACATAGATATTTTTCAATACTAATCATGGAGTTATTGTGATAAATGTGTCTCTTTCAAAAAATAGATCTTTTTAGAGGAAGGGTAGGTTTTCCTGGGCTGAGAGATGTTACAAGTATCAATGATGTAGACAAGATTAACCTCAAAATACATTAACCCATGCTGATCAGTGTCTAGAATTCCTGGGATTATTTGATAAATGGCCCTATTCACCACTAGATGGTAAACAACACAAAAATGGAGACAAGGTCCATTTTGTTCACCATTATGTGTTTCCAGCATCTAATATATTGATTGGCATGTAAAAGTTGCTCAATAAAAAATGTGTCAGATGGATAAATAAATGAATGAATGACAGAGAGCTTAAATGTGCCAATTGTCCTGAGACATATAAAGCATTGACTTAGACCTGGATTATTGATACCAAAAAACCTTAATCACAGCTGACTTCGGTATGGAGGGCAGGGAGAACACAAAAATGCTTTCAAAGGTTGATTAGAAGAAAGAATACAGAAAGTTGACTCTAAGGGAACTGAAGACAAACTCAACAGGTTTTAATTGGTGGTCAACTATGCACTAGGAATACCCACGAAATAAATACTATTTTTTGAATATAGTATTAAGAAGGTGGTTTATGAAAGAAAAATAAGTCCTCATCCCTGAGAACCACCATGGCCTTGGTGTTAGAATATTTAACTGGGCTTATAACTTCCCCACACAGAATAATGTATTGATTTTCCAAAAAGGTTATTAAAACTTTCTGCCTTTCCAAGTCTTAGTTTAATTTTTCAGGCAACTGACTTCCTGAATTTCTCCCAAATTTTATTACATAAAGTCAATATAACTTAGCTATTTCACAGCTTCTTAAGGAATTTCTCTTATTAAATGTTTTTTTTTTCCACTTTTAGGAAAATACTACAAACAGTACTACTTCTCTTTGTGGCAAGCTAATTTGCTGAGACAGTAGTTTCTATTTCTAAAACCTCTGTTGTTGTTTTTTTTTTTCATGTTTCCAAGGAGGTGGTGAGATCTTTTGAGACTGTTGAGGGAGAGATGGTAGGTAGAGCAGGCTATCCTGGGAGGAGTGGAGCAAGTCAACTATATTCCTTCTCTACACTGTATAACAAATTGCCATCAACGTAGTGGCTTAAAACAACACACACACTACCTCACAGTTGCTGTAGGCAGGATTCCCAAGCACAGGTTAATTGGGTCCTCTCTGCAGCAACTCACAAGACTACAATTAGGGTGTCAGAGAACTATGAAGTTCTCATGTGGAGGTTCAACTTGAGAAGAACCCACCTTGAACTTCATTCAGATTGTTGGCAGAATTCATTTCCTTGCACTGCGACCAAAGACGTCAGCTTCTTACAAATTTTTGATAAGACATGGTTGCCCTCAGATCCTAGGGACCACGCTCAGTTCCTGCCATGGGGCCCTCTCACATGCCCTCACACAACATGGTGAGTTGCTTCTACAAGGCCAGCAGGAACACTTCTCTCACTCCAGTCTGCCGAGTAAGGCTTATACAACTAAACATATTCACGGGAAAGACATTTAATTACCTTTGCCACTGGTTAGAAGTAAACAAGTTCCCTCTGCATTCCGGGTAATGGTGGGGGATTATACAAAGGCATCGTTCATTGGAGGTCACCTTATGGCATGTTTGTGACAACTATCTAATTCCACCTGATGTCCAGTTTTCAAGCTGAACATACAAACTCCTCTTCAGGAAGAAATGTCCCTAACATCATTAATGATCATTATAGTGACTTTAAATTCCTATCCTAAAATTCCCAACTTGTTATTAAAATTTTTGGCTGATTCCAGCATTCCTTTATATCTTCTGAAATAAGAAAGCATCTAGGAAAAGGGTGACATAAAAACAATTTGGTAAATTGACAAGGAGCAGCAATCATGGCAGATGGGGATAATCATTGCCCATCTTTTACAAAGTCATGAGGATTACAGCCTGCTGCATTCTGTAAGTATCTTATCATTAATAAGAGATTAATAAGATTTTTTTCAGATTATTCCTAACCTCTGTTTACAATTTTTTTTAGTATGGTTTCCATCTGTAAGGCTTCTTCTACAACTATTTTCTCTGAAGTTGAACAAGGAAAGCCAATTATCATCTTCCCCTCCCAAGGAATGTATCCAAATAAAAGAGGTCCTTTGGCTTCCCCAAAACAAGGGGAAGTTAAGCAGTGGACTCAAACCCAAGAAACAGGGCAAGCATTTAAAAATCCCACCCCATTACCGGAGCACTACCACCAGCTTAATTTGTTGTTTTCTTTCTAACGCCAAAAAAAGCTTTTACAAATGTCTCACTAGTTTTATCCCATTGTTTAGATACCATTTTGACATGGTCTTGCCCCATTATATTGCCCATTCTTTCCTGTAAAATTTGGGCAATAGACAGGGAGGGTGCGAGAAGGCATACTGGGTAAAATCAAAAGTGGAAAAGGGATACTAGTTCATCAAACATCTTGGACTTGCTTCAAACTCTTTTAAAGTTGTTGAAATTTAGAATGTATTTTTTCAAATACCCTTCTCTTAATTAGGATCGAGATCTGTATTCTTGAAAATGAATTCCATATGTTTCCATTCACTTATACTTCTTAAAGACATTGTAAAGATTATTTCAGGTCAAGTCTTATTTGAGTCTTTTAAAATTTGTTAAAACTTTTAGGCCATGGGTTAAAAAAGAGGAATGGGAAAAAAAAACAAACAAACAAAAAAAACAACAACAAAAAAAAAACCTCTTTCTTCCTGAACACTGCTACCCATCTATTCTGCACAAAGCTCTTTGATTCTTCACAAAACTGAACACATTACTGTGCTGAATAATTATCAAGGCAGAAAGCATCTCAATAAAATTCATTGTCTTAATTTAATATTATAATTTTAAAATAGTACAGAAGTAGAATTAGGAAACTTTTTTGTATATGGCTTCTCCATAAATCCAGAGCAAGAAGAACATTGTTTCAATTTGATGCTTCCATAAAAGAGCTCCATGCTTAGTCAGAATCTTCAAGGAACAAGGTTCAGAGAAATCTGTGATTACCAGAATCATGCTTGATAATTCTGATAATATATGGTTGGGACTTCAACTCACCACGAAGTACACTGGTATTTGATTACCCTGCAGTGGGGGGTGGGGGGAATTTCAGTCTGTATGTTTACAACACTCTTTCTTTGTCTCCATCTTAAATGAATGCTCTGGAAAGGTGGCCAACAGGAGGCACTCCAGAGGAGAGAGGAGAAAGCAAGCTAACTACTGCTTTTACCCACATTTTCTTGGAAAACCCTTTCTTAGGTTCCTGAAGGCTTCACCACCACCCAAGACTTCAGTGTGAAGTAGATCTGTGCAAATCCCAGTGAGATAAATCTCCCAGTGGTAAATATTCTGAAAGCAAATAGGAGGTGATCTCTATAGTGGATAACCCACCGTAAACGAATTCAGTTCTGCTTCTGTTAATTAGAACTCCACAGCTTTACAATTTCTCAAGATGAAATATGCTCCAATGTAGGAAGAGATCCTATGAAACATTTCAACTCCCAGCTTTTCAGGCTTTTACCATGGATTTAACAAGGACAATTGTAGGAAACAAAGTATGTGTTCTAGTTTTAAGCTTGATTTCAGAAAGTGAAAGCTATCACTCATTATTGCTTATTCACTTCTGTCCCACTTGTGGCTGAAGGGGATTTGAGGTAAGTTTACAAAAGCACAGAATATAATATTTAAATACATTCGGCAAATTTGACTCTTCGACTTCCTAGAAATCCAGTATATAAGAAAAGCATGATTAGTTTTAAGGTGTGTAGTATCTTTAAGAAAAACTAAACTACTGTAACCCTCAACAGAAGTGCAGATCTTCAAGACCATGGTGCACTCAGTTATTACATGTGGCTTTTAAAAACAACAAAATGTAAAGTAGAAAGTTCACATTTTATTCTAAATTTTAGCCAAATACTCCAGATTTCTAAGGCTTAATTCGGGTTATTTATTCACTCAGCAAATATTTTTGTACCCACTTTGCCAAGCACCGTACGAGGCACTGGCAAATCAACAGTACGTGGTATAGTTGCATTCTCTGCCCTCATGGAGTTTGTACGTGGTCAGAAAGATAAAAAAAATTAAGTGAATATTAATGGAAAATGAACAAATCTTATGATAAGTGCACAAAAACAAAGTACTGAGGCCTCTATTTAAAAGCAGTGATAACCTATTGGTTAAGTCAAAGAAAGCTTTCCTGAAAAAGTGATGTTCGTGGTAAGACACAAAATATGAATAGCTAGTGACCAGCTTATAAAGGGAGATGAAAATATAAGGGGCAACGCAGGCAGGGGGAAGAGCATACATGAAGGCTTCAGGGGTCTTTAAAACTTTTTAAGGACACACACGCATACAAACACACACACACACACAATTGTCAATATGTTGTATTAGAGTATAATATTATGTGGGAACATTCCAGAAAGAAAAGGTAATATTGCTCTGAATGGTTGTGGTTTTTTACCTTGCCCAACACTGTCTTTTGGTAACAGGATCTTACTCAGTCTCTTGAAGTACCTCCCCTACCTCTGACCATGTAGTCTGGGTGGGGTTGACTACCTCACACTCTCCTCTGTGTCCAGATGGAGCCCATTAGACCGTCTCATCCCTCTGTCAGCGTTCAGAGATAGGCTAGTGACTCAAATAGGTGAATCCAAGTAACCTTAGGAATTTCCACCAGCGATGCTGAGAGGATCAGTAGGTTAGCCTAGAGTTTCTGGGGTCCATCTTACCACTTTCTGAAACAGAGCCTGCCTACGGGAAAAACAAACAATACAAAGACAAGCAGAGTCCAGGATAGAGGCCAAGTCATCTGAGCCCCCAAATCTAGACACACCAAACTTTAGTTAAGTAAGTTAATTTTTCCCTCCCCGCTTTTCTTTTTTGCTTAAGTCACTTTGAATTATCACTTGAAACCAAAATAATTTTTATATTAAATCTAAACACAGCATTTATTTTTCTTTTAATGGATTCTACATGTAACTATAAAAGAATCATTGGCTTACCCACCACTTTTCTTTTTCCTTCCTAGTTTGGTATGATTTAGTCTAAGATGTCTATATTCAGTATGCCTTTTTTATTTCCATTAGGTCCCAGAATAATAAAAATATGTTTGGCTCTGACAATTCACAATTAATCATTGCTTTATTATTATTTTTAGACAACTAGTCCTTGCTTCAAATGGGCACCCATAGCTCACCTTCTGGAAATTCTCTCTGATTCCGTGCTCACCCATTTCCAGTCTCCACTCTACAAGGCATTCTTTGTTCTCTCACCTCTCCCACACCACTGGCCTGGTTCCCTGATATCCTCCTACAAGACTGGCAGCTCCTTAGTGCCAATACTTCATTTCATCTGACATTTTGACTCTTCAGCAAGTACCGTATACTCTGTGCCTGAAGGCTACATATGGATGTGTATTCATTAATTCAAAATCTTTGCAGGATCTGTTTCTGCTTTTTTTCTGTTCATGTGTTTTGCTTTTTATTTTTTTATTATTATTTTTTAAGTAGGCTCCATGCCCAGCATGGAGCCCAACGTGGGGCTTGAACTCACGACCCTGAGAGCAAGACCTGAGCTGAGATCAAGAGTCCGACGCTTAACTGACTGAGCCACCCAGGCTCCCCCATTTGTTTTGCTTTTTAGATTCCACATAGAAGTGAAATCATATGGTATTTGTCTTTCTCTGACTTACTTCACTCGGCATAATACCCTCTAGGTCCATCCGTGTTGTTAACAAATGGCAAGATCTCATTGTTTTTCTATAGCTGAATAATATTCCATTGTGTATATATAACATATCTTCAAATGGTTGTTGCATTATGGGACAAAGAAAATAAGAGTAACTTAAAAATCCCAGTGTTTTTTGTTTGTTTGTTAGAGTTTGCAGGAGGAGGTGGGCTTTTATAAGTAACTTTTCACAATTTACCATTTGAATCAATAACAAAATCATTCCATGCTTCCTGCTTATTGTTTCAAATTTTAACTACTATTTTTAACCAACCTCACAGGTATCATATAAATTACGTCAGGTATGCACCTCCACTGAAGCAAACTCTGGGTTTTCTAGCCTGTAATTACATTCTAAATACAATCCTAGACACAGCATTTCCTGTTTCCAGCAACAGTTTCCTATCTTTTTTAAGAATATTTTTTAAAGTTTATTTATTTATTTTGAGAGAGACAGAGACAGAGCGAGTGGCGGGGGGGCGGCGGGCAGAGGGAATAAGAGAGAGAGAATCCCAAGCAGGCTCCGCACTGTCAGCATGGAGACCAACATGGGACTTGAACCCATGAACCATGAGATCATAACCTGAGCTGAAGTCAAACACTTAACCAACTGAGCCACCCAGGCACCCCAACAGTGTCCTCTCTTATCAAAGCATTTAAAATTACTTCAACAAATCTCCGCATAGTTAGACATTCAATCTCTAAAGGCAAACTTATGGGTTTGAACTCCAGCCCTGCCATTTGCCTATCTAAGTAAGTTATTTACCTTCTCTAGGCCTCAGCTTCTCTCCCTTAAAATGGAGACAAGAATGGCACCTACCTCATAGAGGGGTTAAGGGGCTCAGTGAGTGTCTTCAACAAGGTGCAGAGCCCTCTGCTCTGTGCTTTACAAAACTATTCAGTACAGGTTGTGGTTTGCATTCCTGTCCTTGGGAACTTTACCCTCCAGCCAGCCCAATATCAAACTTTCTTAGAGCTGAGGAGAAGTGAATGAGGCTGCTTCATTACAAAGTCCCAGAGCTTTGGAGAGCATCTAAAGATGTACCTGTGGTTGCTAATTAAATTCGCACTTCACAGTAAAGTCTAAAGATGGTGGTCATAGCAATGAGAAGAGCCCAGAAGGGCATGTGATGCATGCCCTTGGCTTCAAAACAAGACACTATCTTAAATCAGAAAGGAAACTCTACAACCTACCTAGACCTCTGAAGAGAGGAGTGCCATTAAAATGTTCTCAGTACTTTAGAACTCACTTTTCTGCAATCACTTCCTCTGCACCCCAGTCCATCCTCCTCTGCCTTGTTCGTGGGTCTCAGGCTTGAGTGATCAGACTGTGATCAAGCCCTTCTTACCATGGTATACTTTATCTACCATTTGCTTCATTTTGGCCACCTTCCAAATATGAAGAAATTTTGAATTTACCTGGTTATTACCCAGTGAAAATATCTGCACACATCTCATTGGCAGCTACATGACTCAGTCACTTAAATAATTCACAAATCCATCATGAAATTCCTTGTTAGTGCATGCTACCAACCACTCACAGCATCTCCTAGCTTTAAATGCAGTTAAAGACATGTCAAAAAAAATAATTAAAAGAGGAAAATACGTTTGGAGAGAATGGGGAAAGAAATTCTAACTTGCTAGATACCTCCCACAACATTTTTTTCTTTAAGCATACCCCTTGGTAATGACTACATCCCTGATAGATTTGCTGTGAAGTGTTTTTATGAGTATGGATTATTGTAGGTGAAGTTCATAAATAAAAGATTATTTGTCAAATTAGATATACTCATATATATTCTAATTTCACCTCAACGTACTACCTATAAGGCCAATAAAGGCATTAACTAAAGATGTTAAGTGCAATTTAAGGATTAAGATAGTGCCCAGAGAGAAAATTGTCTGTAGAGCTAAGTTAAAAACAATCTGTGAGGGGCACCTGGTTGGCTCGTTAAGCATCCAACTTTGTCTCAGGTCATGATCTCGTGGTCCATGAGTTCGAGCCCCATGTTGAGCTCTGTGCTGACAGCTCAGAGCCTGGAGCCTGCTTTGAATTCTCTGTCTCCCTCTCTCTCTGCCCCTCCCCTGCTCTCTCTCTCTCTCTCTCTCTATCTATCTCTCTCTCTGTCTCTCAAAAAGAAATAAACACAAAAATTTTTTTAAAAATCTGTGAACACAAGAGGCCTGGTTTTCTTAGGAAGATGGATGGCGGTCCCATAGTCAGATAGTCAGCGAAGGGCTAGAAGACAAACAACCCTTTAAAGAAGATTTTGGCTTTTTGTCCCTAAGTGAGATTAGTGAAAACTCTAAGTGTTAAGGAGGAAAATACTAAGAACTTGAACATTGATTTTGGAAATTCCATTCCAGCACATTAGACAGGGATGTCTCTTGCAAAGAAGTTACACTTCTTTGGGCACAACTGCCCAGAAAGTGTAACAAAGATGTGCTGATAGCATAAGAAGAAGAAATCACATCTATAATCTAAGACAATAGTAAGAATGAATATATATGCAGTCCTTTGTCTATCATAGTGGCTAAACTTCAGATTTCTCTCCTTAAAAAGAGAGATATCTAGAGACAAAAATTAACTCAGAGAGTTTAAGCAAAACAGATTTCCAATAAACTACAAGTTTAAATTCTAGCAAGCAACCAAATGAGAAATGGATTTGCTTACTTGGAAAATTAATTAATAGAACATGTCCAAATTCTCAAGCTGGGGGCATACAATAGTTTTTGCTTCATTTTAGTTTTAGGCAAGAAGCCATGGATTCATCGGTCTATGGTCAGATAAAGTGCCACCGTGTAGACATGAGCAATACAGCTCGTAACACAACTGGCCTGGACAGAGAGAAAGAAAGGTTCAAGGACAATATAAAACTGGCAGCCGTGGCAGAGGTCTAACTCTGTGTGATTCCACACAGTGGAAGATCACGTCTTCAACACTCTGCCTGGAATAAACAGCCCTCTTCAGGATAGCAGGTTTTTATCATCCCTATGTTTTTTTAAATGTTTTTATCATTCCTATTTGTGTTCATAATTACATACTTGGACTGTTGAGTTTGCCAAACTGCCTGGTAAATTCCATTTTCAAACCAACACCCAGGCATTGTATGGCATGGTGCCTTCACCATTACTCTGGCCTGGAAAGTAATTTTCCACTCTCTATGGATTATGAAACGAACTGAAAGCATATTTGGGAGTGCTGTCTTCATAAACCTGTTCACTTCTCATCTTCTCAAGCTTCTGTCTCCACCAGTAGCAGCCACAACTTCTAGGTAGGATGCTTTCACAAGCATAGAAATTTGTCGTAGAGATCCCAACTGAGCAACTGATCCCAACTGATCCCCAAACATCAAATTACAGAGTAAAATGTGACATGAATTGTTATTTGCAGTCCTTTTCTCCTTGCCATCTGCTCCAGTTCAGCCCTGACCACTTACCAGACTGAGCATATGCAATAACCACTGCATCTTTAACACCTCCGTCTCAATTCCAAGCACTGCTTATTCAAAAGCCTTCTTTCTGCCAAAAAAAAAAAAAAAAAAAAAAAAAAAGACTGCTCCCAACTTCTCTCAGCATAAGATCACATGCTGCTGTACTGAGCTTTCAGGGTCTACATCCCATCTGCTACCTGGCAGAAAAAGACCCTTCAAAATGTGTGACATCATCTGGGGTGAAATCCCACTATTATCCTGGACAAATTTAATGGTGTTTGTAGATGATGTTTAACACCCAGTCTCCCCAGTTCTGTTGATGTTCTGGTATATTTGCCTTCACCTCCACTTTCTTTCTGCTATATAAACTTGTCTTCTACCTTATAATTAACGTAACTGACATGTAGCCAAAACCTTACATACCAGCATTCCATAGGCTAACCACAGCCTCCTACCCTTAGAACTTCCTGTTCTCTCCTATGCTTGTTTTTGACCTGACTGAAATCTTCAACTCTTTGATCCTCCTCCATTTCCTTTCAATCTACCTTTCTATTCTAGCCTTCATTTCTTTGTTGTTATTTCAACTTTTTGACCCTTGTCTTTCTACCACACTACCAGTAAAATTTCAACTAGAGAGCACCCCAAACATCTACTTTCTGCCTTCCAAACCCTGAGCTGATGAGTAAAAAATCACACACCCACACGCACACACACATACACATACGCACGTGGTATTGTTACATTATAAATTCATAACTTTTTAGCAAGCACTTTAGCAATATTGAGCAATGCCAAAGATATGCAAACCATAAACCCCTAGAAATTCTACCAATACCCTTAGAGAACTCTTGAACATGTAGACAAAGAGACATGTATGAGAGAGTTCAGTAGAACTCTTCACAGGCAGAAAGGTAGAAACAACCCAATTATCATTCAGGGGCATGGATCAGTACTCTCTAGTATATTCAAACAATGTAATACTATAATATAGCAGCTAAAATGCATATCTAGATGCTATTACTGAAAAAATTAAAGTCATGGTTAAAACTTATAAAATAATACATGGAGTATAACGCTTATGAGAAATTCAAACACAATAACCACAGCATATACAGGCATACCTCACCTTATTGCACTTAATTGGTTTATTGTGCTTCACAGATATTGTTTGTGGCAACCCTACATTGAGCAAGTCTATTCTTCCATTTTTCCAACAGCATCAGCTCGCTTTGTGTCTCTATATCCCATTTTGGTAATTCCCACAATATTTCACTTTTTCATTATTACTATATATATTGTGGTTGCCTGTGATCAGTGATTATGACTCACTGAAAGCTCAGATGATGGTTAGCATTTTTTAGCAATAAAGTACTTTTAAATTAAGGCATATACACTGTTATTTTAGACATAATACTATTGCACACTTAATTGACTACAGTATAGTGCAAACATAACTTTTATATGTACCAGGAAACAAAAAAAAAATCATTTGACATGTGTTATTGTGATTTTTGTTTCATTGTGATGGTTTGGTACCAAACTCAAATATCTCCAAGGTATACTGGTAGTGTTTATGAGTAGATACATTATAATAAAAATTTGAAATCTATATGGCAATGTACATTATTGTTAGGAACATGAAGAGGAAGGAAAGGACAAAGGTCATGGGAGGAGAATGTTAAATGGCTAACGTTTCAGTAAAATTTTATCTCTTAGATCTTATGCAAACATGGAAAAAATTAGCAACTTATATTTAAATGGTACATATCTGTGCTTCTGGAGGGCGTGTGTAACATTGATTTATATTGTTTTCTATATATCTGAAATATATTATGATTGCAAATAAAAACCAGATTAAACTCATAGTCTCAACCTTAAATATCTTGTAAGATGTCAGGCAGTCCTAATGGTCATGGTCAGCCCCTTCCTTTTGATTCCAGCATCCTCCATCACTCTCACTTCCTTCTTTCCAGAGAAAATAGTGTAAAATTTCCTTCAACTTTCTGATCTTATTTACAAACCCACAAATTATGTGCATCTTCCCCCCTCCTTATGTGCATCTTTCTTAGCTCACTAGAAGAAGGGTCCTCTCCTTCTGTTCTCTGCATTTTTCCCTCTCAAACTCCTTGGTGATCTCCTTCCATCCATGTACCTTCTCAACTTTATCCTCATCAGCTTCATTTAAGTCTTTCATTCAACAGATAAATATGGAACCCCAAGCTTGTCCCAGTTCTCTGTTTCATGATGAGGATTCAGTTGATCACAATTTCACAATACAGGTGTGACCCCTGCCCTCACAGAGCTTAAGCACTACCTCTTGTTCTCTGATGGGAATTTTCTTTAACCTATAAAAATGCTCAAGTCTTTTCTGGGGCACCTGGGTGGCTGAGTCAGTTAGTGTCCCACTCTTGGTTGCATTTCAGGTTATGATCTTACAGTTTGTTGGTTTGAGCTCTGCATCAGGCTCCACACTGTGAGCATGAAGGTGGCTTGGGATTCTCTCTCTGCCCCTCCCTCACTTGCATTCTCTCTCTCTTTCTCTCTCTCAAAATAAATAAATAAACTTAAAAAATGCTCAAGTCTTTTCTTTGTCTCTCTGTCTCCTCACAACCACACATCTCAGAATACGTCTCTAGTCACTGTTTTCACTTGTTTTCCCCTTTAACATATTGCCCTCTAACTTTTAAAATCTCTCTTGCCAAAGTCATGAATGGAATTCCCATATAATACAATGGAACACTTTTAAAATTTATTCATTTATCTAGACTGTTCTTGACACTCCAAATTTTCTTGAAACTCCTTCCTTACTGTCAGTGACATTATCACTTCCTGGATTTCCTCCACTATCTACGGCCACTCCCTATTGTCCTGCTCACCCCCAAAATGTAATATTTGGCAAGATTACCTCCTCAAGTGTTCGTATGCATTCCACATTTTCCTTGGGAGATTCATTCACTCCCATAATGTCCAGGAACCCCTGTATTATGTTGACTCTTAATCCATGGCCCCAATATAAGTTTCAGTCCTGAATTCCTTCCTTATTTACCATACTGCCTCCTAGACATCTCCATTTAGGCAGGTGCCTTAGATCAACATAACTAAGATAGGACAATCACTCTCCCACTGATAATAATTGTAATTTAATTTTAAGAAAATTTTTAAAAAGTTACTATAAAATAACTAACAGCAACCAAGGCAGCCAGGATTTAAGATGACAAGATGATGAAGTGAAAGGAAGCATATTGAGAAAAGTCCTATGTTCACAGCACTTTTCCCTCTCAAGGCATTTGTCAAATTACAGGGAATGTTTAAAAAAGGCCAAACAGAAACAGCAGTCTACAGTTGACATTCAATGCTACAAAAGTCCTTAGTCAGGATTTGAGGGATTGAGATCCCAGACAAACAGAACTACAGAGAAGCATAACCAATAGTCTACATGAAATGTGAATGTGCGTATACAAGGTGAATCACTAAGAAACAAGCAGAAAACATCTCATAAGAGGTTAAAAGCTAAGCAGAGATTTGTGACACTGTTACAGTATCACAAGTTAGAGCACAAAGCTCACCAAAGAAGAAGGGTTCTGATCTTTTTTGAAAAAGGCCGAAAGGGCTACACCATAGAAATAAAGGCAACCTGGAAATAGTTCAGCCTCAACTAAATTCAAGTGATCTCTTGTTGTATGTATCATCCTGCCAGAAGAAATCTAAATCTTCTATGAAGGAAGATAGCATCATCCAAAGCCTCTACAATTTGTCATAAGTAGTGCACATCATTTTTTTAGTTTTTCTTTTTTTAAAAAATTTTTTTTAATGTTTATTTATTTTTGAGACAGAGAGAGACAGAGCATGAACGGGGGAGGGTCAGAGAGAGCGGGAGACACAGGATCCGAAGCAGGATCCAGGCTCTGAGCTGTCAGCACAGAGCCCGACGCGGGGCTCGAACTCACGGACCGCGAGATCGTGACCTGAGCTGAAGTCGGAAGCTCAACCGACTGAGCCACCCAGGCACCCCTAGTTTTTCTTTAAATTCAGTTAACATACAGTGTAATATTAGATTCAGGTGTACAATTTACAAGTAAATTGTAATTACAAGTAAATATGGTTAGCATTTTTATTAAAAACTATGAGACGGACCATTTAATCAGCATACTTGAAATCTATAAGAAAAGAATCAAATGGAACTTGTGGAACTGAAAAATACAATTTAAAAAATAAGAATTCACTAGACTGTTTCTACAGATAAATAGGGACAGCAAAAAAAGAGGAATAACATGTCGACCAATAAAAATAAAAAATCAAGATGGATACTCAGAAAAAAAATAATAAAAATTCAGAAGAAAAGACATATATGACACGAATAGCACACATGTAATTGAAATCCCAAAGGAGAAGAAAGAAGGAAGCAAAAGCAATATTTGAAGATAGCTGGATGGTAATTTAACCACAGACTCAAGAAACTCCATGAAACTATGAGGGATAAATACAAACAGAACTAGATCTAGGCAACAAAAGACACAGAGGAAAATCTGAAAAGTGTCCAAAGAAAAAAGACACATTTTCAGAGAAGCCACCATAAGACTGAAAGCTGAGCTTTAACAGAATCAATGGAAGCCAATACTGAAAGAAAAATGACTGGCAAGCTAAAATTCCATGAGTAGTGAAAATAATCTTGTGAAATGAAGACAGAGATGATTTCAAACAAACAAAACTAAGAGAATTTATAGTCAACAAGTCTGAACTAAAAGAAACACCAAATTCAGTTCTTCAGGAAGAATAAAAATGATCTCAGATGGAAATATGATAAAGGAAGAAAAAATGGGAAGCCTGGAAAGAGGTAATCATGTGGCTAATTCTGAATTAATTTCAATTGCTTAAAGTAGTAATACTGATGTATTGTGAGGTTTATAACAATGCAGAAGTAAAATATATGACAATAGTATCACAAAGGACAGAAATGTGGTATATGAAATTAAAGTATCTAAGGTCTTCGCATTGTGTGGAAAATCAGAGCCTAATTAGACCCTAATTGAAGATAGACTCTAAGAAGATAGGGATGAATGTTAGAGGCTAGAATAATCATAAAGCAATGTATTACTAATAAGCTAAAACACAGAGGAAATGGGAGTAATGGAATCAATCAATAATTAAATACAAAAAAAGATAAAAAGAACAGAGGAAACAAAATGTATATAAAAATGAAGGTTTTAAACCAAAACTATACTATTAATTACATTAAATGTAAATAGAATAAATAACCCAATTAAAAGGCAATAGTTGCGTGCATACTGTATGTATGTGTACGTGTGTGTATGTGTGTGTGTATACAGTTGACCCTTGAATAATGTGGGGGTTAGGGACATTGACTCCCTACAAAATCAAAAATCTATGTATAACTTTTTATTCCCCAAAACTTTACCAATAGCCTACTATGGACCAGAAGCCTTACCAATGAATAAACAGTCCATTAACACATATTTTATATGTTATATACATTATATGCTGTATACTTACAATAAAGTAAGCTATAGAAAAGAAAATGTTATTAAGAAAATCATATGCCAGGGAAGATACATTTACAATCCTGTATTGTACTGATCAAAAAATATCTGTGTATAAGGGGACCTGCACAGTTCAAACCCATGTTTTTCAAGGGTCAACTGTATTATACTTACAAAAGTTGTACTTTAAATACAATGATCCAAAAACCTTCAAAGTATATGAATTTTAAAAAATATATTCCATGCAAGTATCAATAAAAATAAAGCTTCTATATCTATAACAATATCAGACAAGGTAAACTTTAGGGCAACAAGTATTATTAGAAATAAAGATATTTCATAATAACAGAAGTGTCAACTTAACAAGAGGATATAACAGTCCAAAATTTATATATGCCTAGTAACAAATCATCAAAACATGTAAAGAAAAACTAACATTAAAAAGAAACAATAAACAAATCCATGATTATGAGATATTTTACATGCCTCTCAGTGACTTATAGAAGAAAGAGACAAAAACATCACTAAAGTTGTAGAAGATTTAAACATGATTAGCCAAATAGACCTCATTGATTTCTAAAATGCAGAAGAAATATTTATCAGAGGGGTGCTTGGGTGATTCACTTGGTTGAGCGTCCAACTTCAGCTCAGATCATGATCTCGTGGTCCGTGAGTTCGAGCCCTGAATTGGGATCTGTGCGGACAGCTCAGAGCCTGGAGCCTGCTTCAGAGTCTGTGTCTCCCTCTTTCTCTGTCCCTCCCCCACTCATGCTCTGTCTTTCTCTCTCTCTCTCTCTCTCTCAAAGAATAAATAAACATTAAAAATATTTTTAAAAAAAAGAAATATTTATCAGAATTGGCCATATACTAGGCCATAAAGTAAGCCCAACAAATTTCAAATTATTGAAATACACAGAGTATGCTATCAGACTAAACTATAAAATTATAAATTAATAAAAATGCTAATCATAATTACTTTAATGTCTAAGTCAAGCTAGGAATCAATAACACGTTTGGAATTTATTTATTTATTTATTTTTTAAATTTTTTTTTTTTCAACGTTTATTTATTTTTGGGACAGAGAGAGACAGAGCATGAACGGGGGAGGGGCAGAGAGAGAGGGAGACACAGAATCGGAAACAGGCTCCAGGCTCTGAGCCATCAGCCCAGAGCCTGACGTGGGGCTCGAACTCACGGACCGCGAGATCGTGACCTGGCTGAAGTCGGACGCTTAACTGACTGCGCCACCCAGGCGCCCCAACACGTTTGGAATTTAAACAATATTCTAAAAAATAGTGATCAAAAAATAAATGACAAAGATAGTTAGAAAATAACCTAAATATAATAAAAATGCAGCATATTATAAGAAACACGAAGGAAGCAGCAAAAGCTATGTCTATATCAGGAATTCTTAATCAGGGACTAAAATTCAGGAGATCCATGAAATTAGAAGAGGAAATGCACAACTTCATTTCAACTAATCTCAAATAGAAAAAGCAGCTATTTCCATTATGAATAGCAATGAACTATATTAGTAATGGTAACTTTGGGAAAATTTGCAAGATAATTACAAAATTTACATGGAAATGCTAATATAGAAATAATGATCAAGGGGGCGCCTGGGTGGCGCAGTTGGTTAAGCGTCTGACTTCAGCCAGGTCACGATCTCGCGGTCCGTGAGTTCGAGCCCCGCGTCGGGCTCTGGGCTGATGGCTCAGAGCCTGGAGCCTGTTTCTGATTCTGTGTCTCCCTGTCTCTCTCTGCCCCTCCCCTGTTCATGCTCTGTCTCTCTCTGTCCCAAAAATAAATAAACGTTGAAAAAAAAAACCAAAGAAATAATGATCAAGGAGAAGAAAATTAGAGGACATACACAACTAGATATTAAGACATTATAAATCTATAATAATGAAACAATGTGGTGTTGGAACAAAGATACACAAATAGACTAGTGGAACAAATGCTTGAGAAACAGACCTACACATATATGGTTATCTGATTTATAATAAAGGTAAACTGCAATGTGATAAGGAAAGGACAATATTTTCCATAGTTACAGATGGATCCACTGGAAATACATACGGGGAAAAAAGGAAATAAAAAAGAAGTCAAAGAAAAGAAACTTGACCCCTATCTTGCAGTATAGAGAAAAATCAGTTCAAGATTATTATAGATGACACTAATAGAAGAAAAGAAAGACAAATGTCCTTTTACTTAAGATAGGCAAATATTTTTTAAACAGAACACAAAAAACACCACATAGGAAAAGATTTATATAATAGAATTTATTAAAATTTAGAACTTTTGTTATCTAAAAGACATTAAGAGAATGAAAGGCGTGCCACAGATCAGGAAGAGATATTCCCAACATAGGTCCAAAAAAATATTAGCCAACAAAGGACTTTTATCTAGTATATAAAATAAATTCCTAGAAATCAATAAGCAAAAGACATACAACACAATTTTTAAAAACTGGGCAAAAGATTGAACAGGAACTTTATAAAAGAGAATATCCAAATGGCCAGCCAGCATATGAAAAGGTGGTCAGCATCATTAGTCCTCAGCAAAATGCAAAAGAAATCCACAAGATACCACAACACACTCATTAGATTGGCTAATGTTAAAGAATCTGGGGGCACGTGGGTGGCCCAGGTGGTTGAGACTCGATTTTGCCTCATGTCATGATCTCATGGTTCTTGAGATTGAGCCCCGCATCTTTCAGCATGGAACTTGCTTGGGATTCTCTCTCCTTTTCTCTCTCTGACCATCCCCGACTTGTGTTCTCTCTCTCTCTCTCCCTCTCTCTCTCTCAAAGTAAATAAACATTTTTTTAAAAAAAATCTGAAAATTCTAACCATTGGTGAAAGTATGGTGCACCTGGACCTCTTGATTAGAGTTGATAGTAATGTAAATTGATACAACCACTTAGGGAAACTGTTTGATAAATCTACTAATTCTGACCATACTTACACCCATGATCCAGCCTTTCAAATAGAAGTGTATAGATATGTACACCAAAAAATCTGTACAAGAATATCCATGTGCAATTAATTAAATTAATGAAAAATAAAGACAGCCCAAGGATCAATCAATAATAAATAGGCTAAATAATTGTGATATATTCACACAAAGGAGTACAATTATAGCGATGAAAAAAGGACAATTTATGGTTACATGAAAAAACATAAATGTTGAATAAAATCCAGACCAAAAGAAAAGTACCGTATGATTTTACATAAAGTTCAAAAACAACTAAAACTAACCTATAGCAACAATAATCAGAAAATTTTTTACCTTTGGGATATATCTAACTGATAATTTAGTCATCTCCTAAGTAGCTTTTAAACTTATCCTCTCTTCCCCATTTCCATTTCCATTGTTTCAGTGCAAGTTCTAATTATATCTCACCAGGATTTTTATAATCATGTTCAACCATCTTTTAACTCGTGTTGCCCCACTGCATCAAAGCCTTCATTATGTGGCTGAAGCAATCATTCTAAAATACAAATCTAATTATGTTTTCTCCATTGCTTCAAATCTTTAAGTGGCTCTCTGTGACCTTCAAGATAAAATCCTAGGCTCTTAGAACAATATACAAGACAGTTTATTTTATAGGCTCTGACTATTTCTCTAGCTTCACTTCCTATTCTTCGTATCTCATGCCTTAGACATGAAGTTTCCAAATCACACCCTGTTACATGTCTCTGTACCTTTGAATGTGCTGTTCCTCTGCCCACAAGACCCTCTATTCCACTCCTTCTCTGCCTGGAAAACTTACACATCCTTCAAAATGTATGAAGCTCAAGGATCACCTCCTCCAGGAAGCCTTTCCACCTGCCCTAAAACTAAGGAAGGTAGGTGATTCTTTCTGTGAACTTACACTTGCCTCTAATGTAGTTGTGCTCGTACTGTATCTAATTATCAATTTACTCAACTGATTCTCCAACCAGACTACAAGGAATTGAGAGCAGGCAGTGTGCCTTTTTTTCCTCAATACTGATTAATCACACAAAGCCAGCAACTAATAAGTGAAGAGTATTCATTTCCATTGGTTCAATGTACTCCAGTTAGTTACCTTCATCTTCTTTCTTGACTCTAAAGAGGACACACCATTTATTTTTCTGTAAATTAAAAGCTTATCTATAGATAGGAAAGATATTAAACAACTAAAATCATTTCTCAGAATTTTACAATTTTTTGCCCATAAAATTGGCTATTGTATAAAGCAAACAAAAAATGGAAACTCAAACTCCCAAATAGATTTGAATCCCATGTCTACAGAAGTTAAGGCATGGGCTCTGGTGTCTGACTGCCTGGGTTCCAAATTCCAGTGTTATCATTAGCTAGCGATTAGCTATGAACTATGTATGAAACAATTGCCAAGGTACTTAACCTCTCTGTGCCTTAGCCTCTGTTTCTGTCTCATACAGTTGTAAGGATTAAATGGGATCATACATCTAATGTGTTAAGCACAGTGACTGGAAAAATGAAATGTTTGATAATATCTACTGCCAATAGTAATAGCAACAGCAGTGGTGGTAATTTAGATAAATGTCTGTATAAAATGGAAAGATTCTAAAAAAATTGTGTGACAGAAATTTGTGGCTATAAGGCAAGAAAAACAATTGTTCTGTTGGTGCATCACTCCCTGAAATATTTCCAACCAAACCATCATCACTTTTAAACTATAACTTAGAAAGATACTCACATAAAAAGTTGAATCACTGTTATAGTAATTATGCAAAGCTATAGGTGTCTCAAAAATTCTTATGTTTAAAAAAAGATGAAGGTAAATTGACATTATATGTTTTTGACTTGTGTTTTCAAACAACTGATCAATTCGTTGCTTTCAATATATAATATCAAAGTCTTAGAAAGTATAAAACCCATTATTGGTTTAAAATTAAGATCATGCTGGGGCGCCTGGGTGGCTCAGTCGGTTAGGCGGCCGACTTCGGCTCAGGTCATGATCTCGCGGTCCCGTGAGTTCTAGCCCCGCGTCGGGCTCTGTGCTGACAGCTCAGAGCCTGGAGCCTGTTTCAGATTCTGTGTCTCCCTCTCTCTGACCCTCCCCCGTTCATGCTCTGTCTCTCCCTGTCTCAAAAATAAATAAACGTTAAAAAAAATTAAAAAAATAAAATAAAAATAAAATTAAGATCATGCTAAAATGCTGGTCCAAGAGTTGGAGTCATTTTTATGAATAAAAATCATTCTTTCACTTGAAAAACTAATTCATGTGGAATTTGATTAAAATGATCTGCAAATAAAATAACTTTCTAAACCCAGAATCACAAATACCTTTTTCCTCCTGCATTTCATACTAATCTTTGTGTCTTTATACTGAATAAAATTTTCAGAGACCATAATCTTATAACCATTTCCAGCAATTGAGGAACTGGATTTCCTTTAGGATTAGAAATGTGTA
Source organism: Herpailurus yagouaroundi (assembly GCF_014898765.1). Classification (NCBI taxonomy): domain Eukaryota; kingdom Metazoa; phylum Chordata; class Mammalia; order Carnivora; family Felidae; genus Herpailurus; species Herpailurus yagouaroundi. The sequence goes on from NW_024412394.1 coordinate 59,189,260, forward strand.
GTAGTAAAAGAAATCTTGGTGATACAGTGGCTTCTAAATGGTAAATGGCCTTCAATTTTCACTTTTGGAGATAAGACTTTTGAATCGGTCATAATATTATGTGAGATGTATAAAGAACACAGTGACTTATGGTTCTGAAGGAAACAGAAAGTATAATTTTCGACCAAAATGCATAGCAAAATGAACCTGAACTTAAATTTGATCTGTTCATTATTTCCCACAGGGCTTTTAATGACAATACAAAAAGTCGAAAACAAAATATATATTTAACCTTAATCCTGGAAATCTACATATCTATAAACTTAAAAACAAATCTTCTGCCTTAAAATCCAAGTAACAGTTTCACCATGCTCATTATCTATATGATGTGAAATTCTTCCACCAATTATTTTCTGCCTTCTTATTGAGACAGAAACAAACTTAATAATAACTATCTTATTTTTACTTACTTTACAGTATATACTTAATACAGAAATATGTTTTATTATTTTCTTGATTTATTGTTGCTTCAATGTGATATCAGAAAAGCTCCTTAAAAGTTGAAATATTCAACTGACCAGTTGCTTTGGTTAAAAATTTTCTGACAGTTGTTTCAAATGATTTGGTTACCAAATGTATCGCTTTGGCATCTTTTAGACACAAGCTAGCACTACATAATTCTGTCTTCTTTTGCCAATAGCAGAATATATCTTGGAAGTCAATGAATTATTACCTCACATGTATGTAGTTGTAGCTATAGCAGTTGATGAGTATTATCTTTGAAAGTTGGCATTGTTTTCAATTTAAAAAATCCTATTTTACTATATGGCAAAATTAAACAATATTCCTTCCAGATATTCAATGTATAACTATGAAATGGAGAGAATAAGAAATAATAGTAGATGTTATTTAATGACACCCAAATGACACTGTATAGTATCCACCGCAGAGCTATCATATTACACACAAATTCAGACGAGAATGATACGCCAAGCAAACGTAATGTTCCAATGAAACAAAGTTGGCAGAGAAAATCCTATCTCTTTAAATAACGCCCAATACAGGCAATTCCTATAGACTATAGAATTTTCCTATACATGACATTCTACTTCCCAAGGAGTTCCCAAGCCCATCAGCGGCAACTAGGCAATGTCACTGCAAGATTTCAGTATTATTTTTTTTCTAAAGAAAGTCAACACAAAAACAACTAAGTCAAGCAAAGTTCTGATCATCAAAATAGCCAGATATGAAACTGTATAGCAAGAAGTAGCACACATTTAAAAGATATTTTTAACCATGTGTCACTGCTCTTTGGTCTGTTTCCTAAAAGCCAAGTAACAAGGTGGCCAAACTTCAAGTTTTTAAAAAATATACTTAAATCTTCTGTACTTGGGAAAAAAATTACTAGCCAAAAAACTTTAATACAGGAAAATAGGAAAAAAAAGAGAAACGGTACACAGTTTCATCCAGGATATGTATTTTAATCATTGATTTAAAAAAAAATAAGGATAGAGCGCACATGGTTAAAAAATTCCAGCTGTTCAGAAGGGAAACAAAATAAAAAGTAAACATCTCCCTCTTCCCTCACCCCAGCTACCCTGGACTTTATCTAAAATCATTTAAAACTTTCTAGTATATCCATCCAGAAATGCATGTTTATATGTGTACTCACATTTATGAATACTCACCTACCATGGTACAAGCATATTTGTGATGTTCTTCTATTTCAAAACACAAATGCAGCAACTATTCCACTCTAAGCATTAGAGAATATTGCTGTAGAAAAATGTAAACATTATGATTACCTCACTACATTTTGTAAGAAGCATGATTCTGAAATAAATTCATGTGGTTTGTTTCACGCTGTCACAAGTCCCTGTCATTAATCCTCCTGACTCAAAACATGCAGCACATCCAAATCTCCACTAAAAGTGACAGGGAGAATTATCCACATAATTCTACACAGGCTCAAAGGAAAATGGAACAACAACAAAAACTTCAAATACTCGTATTTTTTTAAAAATAAAAACCTTAAAAGAGAAACAAGTCATAAGGAAAATCTACACTAATTGTCGGATTTTAAATTTCTTGTATAAACTAATACTTTAAATCAATTTGAAAAACCTAACTTCAAAAATCTAACTTCTATTGCATCGATTGAACATAGAAAGGTACAGAAATGAAGTAAGAAATGCACATATTTTAAAAATTGATATTCTAAAATCCACATCTATTTTAGATCATACATGTGAAAATAAGTAAGACCCTCTTTCTAAAAACTTCCGTTTAGGTTTTTTAAAAAGCAACTGAGGGGCGCCTGGGTGGCGCAGTCGGTTAAGCGTCCGACTTCAGCCAGGTCACGATCTCGCGGTCCGTGAGTTCGAGCCCCGCGTCGGGCTCTGGGCTGATGGCTCAGAGCCTGGAGCCTGTTTCCGATTCTGTGTCTCCCTCTCTCTCTGCCCCTCCCCCGTTCATGCTCTGTCTCTCTCTGTCTCAAAAATAAATAAACGTTGAAAAAAAAAATTAAAAAGCAACTGAAATTAGGACAAAAACCCTCAATTTTGTCATTTGTTTTGAAATCTCATCAAACTGAAACTTTATCATCTGCCTACTACATTTGAACATATTTTTAATATTTTTAATTAAAATAATTCATGGTCCTGTCCCTTATTTTTAAGTTCTTAAAAAAATCCCAATTCTGTTTATTTACATGAATAAGAAACAATTCTTTCCTTTCAACATATTCTGATCTGAAGCAGAATTTTTTATCTATCCCTAAAAACTTCATTTTTTTAAGTTTATTTATTAATTGTGAGAGAGGGAGAGAGAGCACAAGCAGGGGAGGGGCAGAGAGAGAGGAAGAGAGAGAATCCCAAGCAGGCTCCACACTGTCAGCACAGATCCCAATGTGGGGGCTCAAACTCATGAAATATGAGATCATGACCTGACCGAAAATCAAGAGTTGGACGCTCAACCAACTGAGCCAGCAGGCGCCTGTGAAACTTCATTTTTAATTAAGTTTCATTTTAATGAATCATATGATTCCCATTTTCATTCTTCTACAATTTATCTCATATGAGAAAAAATACCCTCCAAGTAAATCTGTAATTTTTTGTTATTTCAGAATTATTGATCAAGGTATCTCCTAACACTAGCAAATCTTGTCAATATCAGTACCATGATTCATGACGGAGTGAAAATCAAACTTCTGAATTGACACTCATATTAGAAAACACGTGGGGAGGAAGCTATAATTCAAATTGATCATCCAATGGGTGGAGAGAGCCTCTGAAATTTATAATCAACAGACAATTAAAATTAAAAAAACACTGCATTGCAGAGTATGTTTGGGAAGCAGATTCCATGCATTTAGTCTGCATAGTTCAGAAGATTTTGAAATCTCTTTCATAATTAGTAACGGCTTGCCTTCCATCAAAAATGCCCTTGCTGTTGGGATACAAGCGCATTTGAAAGTCAGAACACTTGCTTTTAAAAGTGCGAACTTTTTCTCCCCCGCCCCATCCCTTGTCTCTTTGGTAGCCAGATCCAACACCTCCTTCTCATCCCTCCAACTGCTGCCAGCAAGGGCCACAATGGAGAAGAAAACTACAGTAATAAGCCAAATTATTTTACCAACTTGACTCCTCTAGACACATTCATCATGATGAGTCCTGACAACCACTGATGATTAATATTGTCATTTGTAGTCAATGAGATAGATTCTTTCATCACCTTCAAAGCTGTACAAAAAAGAAGACTGGGGATGTATGGGCGGTGGGAGGCGATTTGTCTTTTATAATTTACAGAAGTGATACATTCAGCAGAAGAAAGGAAATATTTAGCAGTTAGTTAAGGGGCTCTGTCACAGGGCAAATTGAATCACCGGCTGTTTACAACAAGTCCCACACCAATTCTGCCTAGTTACCTGGCAAAATATTTCTAATTCTGATGCATTCTCATACAGAGTCCCTGCTCACACCTTGGCTGGTCACATTCCAGAGCAACTTAGAGACTATTTGCTCAGTCTTTGCAATGAACCATATGTTGCGGGCAATTTGTCATCAGTTTCAAGACATCAATCTCCTTGGCTTCTTTCAAGTAGAATTGATAGAGAAATCTCTAACACCATAAGCCAATATTGTTTCTGATACCATGATGTCTTTGTTAATTAAAATAATAGCAATAAAGCTCTGTGACCAAAAATGAATGACTTTCCCTCTTGTACAATTACATCCCCTTCTCACCTGTGTTTCTTCTTTGGAAACATAAAAATCTTCTCTCAGGTTTAGAGTCGTCTAAAATCAGCCCTTAGCATTATTCCTTTGCCTTTTCTCCTTTTTTGTCCTGAGTGAAAAATTCCTCTGGAAAACGACATTTTCTGCCTGAATTGATAGCCCAACCTTTTAATTCTAACATTTCAATACATGGACTAAGGGAGATTATATATGTGTCTTGGGTTTCATGGACTTGGGGTTGTGATAATTTAGGTTTAGATTGCTGATACTATTGGGGCATTATACAATATATAGTCTGACAGTGGCCATAAAATGGACATTTGTTACTGCAGTATGCTCCGTGCTGCTTAATGGTGTCCACAAATATTTGCAAAACATAAAAAATACTGATATTTTAATGATGCAGTAGGATTACATCAAATAAAAAGCACTTTAGCTATGGCTGTGTGACAACAAAATTTACTGCACAACAATGGCAACAGAATTTAAATGAAAAGTTCTACAGAAAAAAATAGCCTGGTTTTTTGAGGTTTATACGTGTGTGTGTTTTTATTGGTGTGCTAAATTGATTCTATACAGTAAATGGCATCATTGCCTTTACATAGCATTTTGATAATTTCCAGATGGTCTGTGTTTTCATTTTACATTGGAAATTATGAACATAGAATCATTTTCTGAAGTTTTAAATTTTTTTTTCAACGTTTTTTATTTATTTTTGGGACAGAGAGAGACAGAGCATAAACGGGAGAGGGGCAGAGAGAGAGGGAGACACAGAATCGGAAACAGGCTCCAGGCTCTGAGCCATCAGCCCAGAGCCCGACGCGGGGCTCGAACTCACGGACCGCGAGATCGTGACCTGGCTGAAGTCGGACGCTTAACCGACTGCGTCACCCAGGCGCCCCCATTTTCTGAAGTTTTAAAATGTGACATGTTTGCAAATCTCAAACCTAGGTAAACCCTATGACTATGTGAAAACACCTTTTCCATATAAATGTAACATCTATAGACCTATTCTCTACTAACTGTACAAAATCACTTTGTGCCTAAAACTAATAGAACTGTTGGCAATGACTGCATCAAAGACAGCCATTGGTGGACAGGTTATTTTATATCCCACCCATTCACTAATATCCCTTCAATCAACGCTAAAACTTCCCTCAAAAATTTTCTTTCGTTCTTTCCTCTCTTCCCCTTCCCCACAACAAGACTCTTGGCCTGGAAGGAATTTTTTCATTGCATCTGATTTCCCACAAGTCCACCTCCATAGACTATCATTTGATATTAAATCGCAGTGTTACTTCTGCCCACCCTGCTTGTGGTGATCTCGTTTCAGCTCAGTGCACGGCCTGCATTGCCATCCATTCTCCACACATGTCCTCCCCAAATATCTTGTGTTGCAGACAGCTTTGCCACAGGGTAGGCAGCCTGGCCGAGTTCCAGGAGCACGTTGTGGGTGATCCTGCTTTGCGTTTCATGTTAAGCACGGCTGGTGGATGATGCTGAAGGAATGGCTCAAGAAGCCAGATGTGACATCTAATGAAGGTTGGACCCTACCGTCATACCAGAGAATTTCCATTTGGTATGGAGCTGGATACCATGTTGGTTTCTGGCAGTCTTCAGTTTCACAAAGCACTTGCAGCTAGTATTCTTGATGTGATTATCTTTGCTGGGGAAACTGAATTAATCCAGGTTGTAAAATCCATACTGTGTCTCTAATATACTAAATAATATCATTTGTTTCATATTTGCATTTAAAGTCATAAAAAGTATATGTTTCCAACAAAATGAAAACATTCGCTCAATTAATATTAATCGAATCCCTGTTTTATGTCAGGTCCTGGGCTAGGCATGAGGGATGGGGCAGAGAGCAAGGCACCTAGAGTTTACCACTTACCATTGGATTGTGTGTGTATTTCTTTCCTTCTTCAGTGAATTGTTTTGGCACTGAAGAACTGATTCCAGAACGGTCTTCCATTCTGTTATTAATGAAAATGTTAAAGATTTGGGTATATGCCAGTATCACATCTTAACCCTGAGTTTGTTGAAGATATATCTAATTAAACCATTTCTTTTCTTGTTTGGGGTTAGTTGTCATATACCTAAAAATAGTCTTGCAAAATTGTCAAACAAAAAGAATCATACAGTGCAAAACATGTGAATTTCTGTTTCACTGCCTTTCATGCCACCTGCCAAACACACATACACATCCATACACACATGCACATGTTCACACGTACTCGCCTATTCCCCTTCCAGAAGTGACTTCTGTCAATAGTTTGATATGCATGCCATGCATTTACATACATATGTGTTCATATCACAATTATACTCCATGTCTTTTTTGTACAAATGGAATTATTTTATTGATCCATGCATTTTTTACTTAAAAATATGTCTTAGAGATCTTGCCAAGTCAATATGTGTAAGTCTACCTCTTTCTTTTCAACAGCCAAATAGTATTCTTTACCAAGGATGGACCATGTTGGATTTAACCCAGATCCCTATTGATGCATCATGGCACCATTTCTGAGCTTGAAGGAATAGCACTTTATTGCCAATTTTTTTTCTATTTTAAAGAATTTCTGCAGAAAAGCTACACCATACATATGATCTCCATTTTCAGTTTGCTATTCCTTTTCATTTGTAGTGTTTGAAATGTAGCAAAGCTCCATAAGAGAATTCTGGGTCTAATTCTCTCAGGAGTCTTCTCTGAAGTACTCATTGCTTGGAGGCATAAGTTTCAAGTTATACATTTGGTGGCAAGAATAATCTCATGATTACTTCACACTTACTGTATTTTTAAAGGATATTAATTAGTTTATGGTATCACAGCATTGAAATTTAAAACAATACGTTGGGAAAAAAATAAAATGGTCTTGTCTCTATATGACTTGGAAAAGAACATATCTCAAAAAAGTGAGAACAATAGTACAAGGCATTATTCACTTGATTGAATTCTGAAAATCTGGTCCCAGTATGAAGGAGGATGAATCAGGGTTAAATCTGTGTGCTTCGATTATAACTCTCACAGAGACCCAGACATATAATCTGCCCCTTCAAACTCCTTTTTGGCAAAGATATAAATAAATGTTAATGAAAAAATACATTATTGGGTAGGGATGATGATGTGGCTTCAAATAATTCCAAACAGCAATTTCATCCACATTGACTGTTACTGGTTGACCTTTGTCCCCTATCACAGATGATAAGCTGCTCAAAATCACTATTCTCTGGCAATCTCTCTCAGGTTGTGAGCTTTCTGATATCCCATTAGGACCAAACATGTCAGTACACACATAAGCATCAGTGATGTTTCAGAGAATGGAGTGAGCGGGGCGTTTTGTGAGAATTTCTAAGTGTAACATCATCGTTTTTATCATCTTGTGCTTGTCTTTTAAAGATCACCTGATTGAAATTATGTTCCCCTTATGTCTCTACATATTTTTACCAAGTTCTGAATAAAGCAGTTAGTTTAATTTTCAGGGTATAAGGGACTGGCTACACAAAGATTTTAGGCTCAGAAATAAGTCCCTGACCATCTATGAAGCACTTTGGAGAGTGAAAGTTTGGGGCATGATTATCACTGATTCCGGAGTATCGTCTTCTTGTCTTTTCCTTAACCCCTGTTCAGATTAGCCAATAGACTGGCGTTGTCCTTTCTACTACCACATCCCTAATCCAAATGTTATCCCAGCACACCAAAGCTGAGCAGAAATTGAAGGGGAGATCATTGTCCGACAATGGTAAATATTCAATTCCATCCCCTTTGTCCCTGGGTTTAGGAGGCGAAAGAGAGAGTCAACCTGGGAAGTGGCATTCTGTATTTAATAATGCAACCTCTATCAGCACGATGAGAAAAGCAATCATTCAGCCTTGGTGCACTGCCTCAGGAATGTTTGCCTGCTTCTACAGGCTACCTGCAGGCACCCTGCTGGTCTCAAAATTTCCCAAGCTGCTCGCGATGCTAACGCTGCCTCCAAGGCCGCATCTGATGATGTCTGGCGGCCTGTTCATTTCAAACAAATCAAAATATTCATATTTTGTGAAATCATCTTACATGATAGAGTCTATTTAATGTATTTTCAATTCCAGTGCAAAGTATGATTTCTTTTTAGCTTCTTTAATTTCCCATTATTTTCATTACAAAACTAGAAATTAAATTTCTATTATTTACTTTATACCATTTACCCTTATTTTTGATCTAATATTAGAAATTAAATTTTACCGCCTGGTTTTTACCCAAAAACTGTATAAAACAATCATATTAAAATTAAATGACCAACCACCATGACATACCGGTTCACATCTACTAGAATAGTTAAAATTAAAAAGACTGGGGGAACCTGGGTGGCTCAGTCAGTTAAGCGTCTGACTCTTGATCTCAGCTCAGGTCATGGTCTCATGGTTCATGAGTTTGAGCCCCAAGTCAGGCTCTGTGCTAACAATGTGGAGACTGCTTGGATTCTCTCCCTCCCTCTCTCTGCCCCTTCCCTGCTTATGTTCTCTCCTCTCTCTCTCTCTCAAAATAAATAAATAAACTTTAAAAAAATGAAAAAGACTGATTATACCAAGTGTTGGCAAAAATATGGGGCAATTGGAGCTTCCATCTATGGCTAATGAGAATGTAAATTGATAAAACCAACTACTGGAAAACAGTTTGGCAATTTTCTAACAAGTTAAATTTTTGCTTTTCCTGTCACCCAACAATCCTACTTCTGGATAAATGAAAACATATGTCCATATAAAGACTGCATGCAAATGTTTAGATCAGCTTCATTCACAATACCAAAAAATTAAAATCAACCCACATGTTCAAAAATGGATGTCAATTAATAAACAAATTGTAGTATATCCATACAATGGAATCCTACTCGGACAAACAAAACCAAAACCAAAAACAAATTAAACAACATGTGTAAATCTCAAAAATATTATGCTGAACAAAATAGGGCACACACAAAAAAGTTCAGACTGATGATTCCATTTATATGAAATTCTAGTAAAACTAGCGAAAGTAAATTGCTGAAGACAGAGCAGTGGTTGCATGGGTCCAGGGATGGGAGGTAGACTGCTTAGGGGCACAAAAAATTTTTGAAGAGCAGTGGAGATGTTTTATAGCTTGATTCTGGTAGTGATTACATGGATATATAAAATTGCCAAGATCTATTGAATTGTACCTAGGTGCATTTTATTTGATATAATTATACCTTAGTGAAGATTATTCTTTAAAAAATGGCCAATATTTAAAAAGAGAATTTCTAAAGTAGCAAGAAGACCCTGAAATGAACATACAAACAGGAAATCTCCCCAATCAATTGTTGGGTTGTGAACGTTGGCAAAATTTGGGGGAAACAATTAGGTCCAAAGAAGTCTTTGTACCCTTGAGCCAAAAAACATCCTGAAAATATTATGTAATCACTAGGAAAAAAAATCCATATATAAGAAAATGTTGACTTTGGTAGGAGAAATCCGTGTTATTTAGAGGAGCAGCAGTAAAATTTTAAAAAGCAATCGTCTGAATTCCTAACAATGAGAAAAAGATTCCAGAAATTTTAGCACATCAGTACAATAAGACTTTGAAGGTCATTTAGCAACACGAAAATGTGCATATCATGTTAAAGAATATAAAACTGTGTCTCCACATCACATATCAAAAATATTTTGTTTATATGTAGACAAGAATGGAACAGAAATGTGGGGAAATAAAGTTATATTTGCAGAAGTAATGATACCAGGGGAGGCTGTTCACTTATTTATGTTTATGTTACCATGTTCTTAGAAAAAGTAATAAGCAAATGTTAGAGGACTCAGGAGTGCCTTCTACATGTCTTTTTTTTTTAATTTAATATTTATTTATATTTGAGAGAGAGAGAGAGAGAGAGAGCGCTGGGGAGGGGCAGTGAGAGAGGGAGACACAGAATCTGAAGCAGGCTCCAGGTTCCAAGCTGTCAACACAGAGCCTGACCCGGTGCTCAAACTCAGAGCTGTGAGATCATGATCTGAGCCGAAATAGGATGCTTAAGTGACTGAACCACCCAGGCACCCCTCTAAGTGTCTTAAAAGCATCACAAGCTACTCTGTGGACCCTGTGCTGCTCATACAGCTGGCAAGGGGACAAATCAATGTGTCCAATGGTCTTTCGGGTACAGTTTGTGTACAGTTACCCATGAGTGAGAACGTAAGCCAGCCTTTTCTCTTCGTAGTCTGATGTCCATACTTGCTGATTTGTCACCAGTTTTTCTTTCATTTTCCCTCTATCATTTATGATTTAATGGTAATTGTGTTAGTTTTCTTCTGCTGCATAATAAATTATCATAAATGTACCAATTTAAAACAAAACACACTTATTATGACCATCTGTCATGGTTCACCATAACTCCCATGTCCCTCATTAAGTCTTGTTGATGAACTAAGTTTGGGGTTGACCACAAGTAACCCTCATATCTCCCATATGTTCCAAACTGTCTTTCAATTAAATATTCATAGGACACAGTAAGTATCTGTGTTCTTTTCTGGAGCTTGGGATCCTCTTCCAAGCTCATGTGACTGTTGGCAGAATCCATTTCCTTGAAGTTGTCGGATCAAGATCCTTATGTCCTTACCGGCTTCATTTGGGGCCACTCATGAGGCTCCTAGGGGCTGCCTTGGTTCCTTGCCACACAGCCCTCTCACAACACAGTAGTTTACTTACTTCTTCAAGGCCAACAGGAGAATTTTTCTCTGTAGGAAGGGCCTAGTATGTCTTTTTAATAAATTGGGCCCACTCAGATAATCTCCCTTTGGATTAACTCAGTCAACTGATTTGGGTCCTTAGTTACATCTAGAGTCCCTTCACCCTTGAGGAAATGTAACATAATCACCAGAGTGATATCTCATCATATTCACAGGACTGCCCACACTCATGTACACAGGTGCACTCAGGTAAGCATCTTGAGGGCCATCTTAGAATTCTGCCTACTGCAGAATTCTGTAGTATCTACAGTATTTGATAAAGAGATGATTCCTACAGAGAGTAAAACTAACCCTACATGTGTCCACTATATTTCCTGAAAGTATTGTCTGAAAAACAACAGAACAACAATGGCAGCACACACAGAGACACACATGAAAGAAATAACAAGAAATATTTCTTGCAGAGCTGATTTACCCATAAGCAAAGAAACCACTCACCTTCATATATAAACATAACAAGGCTCTCCACTCAAGAGATACGTTCTTGGCAGAAAACATGAATAGACACTTCTCTAAAGAAGACATCCGGATGGCCAACAGGCACATGAAAAGATGTTCAGCGTCGCTCCTTATCAGGGAAATACAAATCAAAACCACACTCAGGTATCACCTCACGCCAGTCAGAGTGGCCAAAATGAACAAATCAGGAGACTATAGATGCTGGAGAGGATGTGGAGAAACGGGAACCCTCTTGCACTGTTGGTGGGAATGCAAATTGGTGCAGCCACTCTGGAAAACAGTGTGGAGGTTCCTCAGAAAATTAAAAATAGACCTACCCTATGACCCAGCAATAGCACTGCTAGGAATTTATCCAAGGGACACAGGAGTACTGATGCATAGGGGCACTTGTACCCCAATGTTCATAGCAGCACTCTCAACAATAGCCAAATTATGGAAAGAGCCTAAATGTCCATCCACTGATGAATGGATAAAGAAATTGTGGTTTATATACACTATGGAATACTACGTGGCAATGAGAAAAAATGAAATATGGCCTTTTGTAGCAACGTGGATGGAACTGGAGAGTGTGATGCTAAGTGAAATAAGCCATACAGAGAAAGACAGATACCATATGGTTTCACTCTTCTGTGGATCCTGAGAAACTTAACAGGAACCCATGGGGGAGGGGAAGGAAAAAAAAAAAAAGAGGTTAGAGTGGGAGAGAGCCAAAGCATAAGAGACTGTTGAGAACTGAGAGCAAACTGAGGGTTGATGGGGGGTGGGAGGGAGGAGAGGGTGGGTGATGGGTATTGAGGAGGGCACCTTTTGGGATGAGCACTGGGTGTTGTATGGAAACTAATTTGACAATAAATTTCATATATAAATAAAAACAAAAAAAAAGTAATAAAGCATGAATAAAAAAAAAAAAAGAGAGATACGTTCTTGGGTTAAGATGAGGGTGATTAACACTAGCAGCAATTTCTCCAGTCTCCATCCGTGTCTGTGACAGACTTCACTAGCAGCCACAGTGACTGCTCACACTGTGCCCAGCCGTGGCTTCAGAATTCTTCTCAGCACAGATCTTCAAAAATCCACAACAATCAGTAGGAGATGACACACAATATGAATCCTATTTACCATCCCTGGGATGAAGTAATGTTTTCAGAAAGTGCCTATTAAAATCAAACAAATTTGAGTGCCAGACATGACACTTCTAAGAGCTTACACTCTCGTTTGGGAAAAATAAAGATATTTCATAATCCATGTGGCTTTTGTTTTTACTCATATTAACATTTACTGGGTATTTTGAAGAAAAAGACTAATTTCCTACCACTTAGATCACAAGCTTAATTTGATAGAACAAAATAGATAGAAAAAGTGACAAGTTTTTAGCTGCTAAGTGTGATCAGCAGATAGGAGTTAGTTTCTTTTAGTAAAAACCACACCCCCCGACAACCAAGAAAGGTGTGAGACAAGGACTCAGATATGAGAAAGTGCTTCAATAGAATTATTCTGGCTATAAGTAACACTAATTCACACTGGCTTTAAATAATAATGTACATCACATAGGATCAGCTATTTTGTCTGTTACGCTCTCAAGGTCTCAGCTTCTTTGTATCCATCTGCTATTCTGTCCTTAACAATAGCTTCTCCTAAAAAAATAGCTTCTCTTCTTCTTCTTCATCCTTTGTGTCAAAAGATGACTGTGACAATGACAGTAAAAGCTACGTCTTCATATTCGCAACACCTTTGCTTCAGTCCTATCGGGCTTCTAGGGTCATGTGTCCATTTCTGGGCCAGTAACAGTCACCAGAAAATGGCCATCATTTAGTAATCAATTCTCACTGGAACTTCCTGAGGGAGCCAGCTTCCCCAGGAGAACATCACTCAGTTGGGGAGAGGAAATCAGAACAAAATTAAGTTTCTGCTTAGGTCGGGGAAAGGGAAAACAGAAGTCAGATTGGCAATCAAAACTGTCCGCTTCAGATGTAGCTTCTGATTGCACCCAAACCTAACCTCCCTCCCTCAAGCTATGGGCCCTCCTCTTTTCTTTGGCCTGGCCAGATCTTGGATCCACCAAGCACAAGCATGGTGAATCATGCATCATGGAGTAGCAGCACCAGGCAGATTTGATACAGGGTCCAGACACTGCCTGCTCTGCCTAACCTGTCAACAGAGGCTCCCACTGGAGGTGAGACACCATCCATCAGAGGGCCTTCCCTCAAGCCCAATAATTTCCTGTTGCTGCCATGACAAATTACCAACTTGGTGGCTCAAGACAACAGAAATTTATTAATGTATAATTCTGGAGATCAGAAGTCTAAAATGCCTTGACAAAGCTGTGCTCCTTCTAGAGGCTTCAGGGGAGCATCCACTCCTTTGCCTTTATTACAAGCTTCCTGTATTTCTTGGCTTGTGGCCCCTCCCCAACTTCAACGTGCACCACTGCAACTTCTGTTTCAGTCTTTATGTTGCCTTGTCTTTCATCTTCCTGCCTCCCTCTTAGAAGGACCCTTGTGATTATACTGGGCCTGCTCAGCTAATCCAGGACAACCTTCTCATTTCAAGATCCTTCATTTGATAACATCAGGCAAATAAATGTTCCAGGGACTACGACATAGACATCTTTGGGGGACCATTATTCGGTCTGCCAGACCCAATTCCACCAATGGCAGGGTCTGTTCCTGGGCCTGGCCCAGGGATTCTGAAATGGCTCTTCTCTGTCCAGGAGGCCTGTAGGCCTGTTCCCACATAATTCTGCCTTTGAAAATCTACATTTGAGACTAAACCTCAAACTGGATTGCAAAATGAGCCTCCTAGAGATGAGGATGGTTCCAGTCTTACATTAACCCATGACCCTTCCATTCTCTTAATGGCCCACAAGCCTGGAATAAAAAAGGTGTGATGCGGACCAGGTTTAGGACAGGTGCCACAGATACCCTCATCACCACCATCACAGTGGGGATGGAGAAGCCAGAGGGCAGTATGAGTGCCTGGATGGAAAACAAGAGGTGAAAGTATAACCAGGTAAATTTTCCACCAGCGCTGCTCTGGGCTTGGTCTTCCGGAAGTATGCACAACCAGTAGAAAACAATCCATCTGATATATTCCACACCGTGGCTCAAGATGCTTTTTCCAAAACTCAGAAAACCACATACCACACATGTTATTGTTTTTCATAATAGTATGCAACTCACTTTTTTTTAAGTTAAATACACATATTTTAAAGAAAACTATGCATTTGCAAAGAAAATATGTATTTAAAGAAACCTCTGTGTAGCATTATAAAAAGGAAAAACCAGTACTATAAACAGAATGTATCATAAAACTAAATACAATTAAAAATGAGTAATGTCAGTAAGTTTTAGCCAGATGCCGTAATCTGTCAAGGCTCTGAGCAGAATGCCCAAGCTTTGTTTTATTAAAAAGGATCATTAGCAAGGTTAGAGGCACCATAAAGTCATGCCAATACCAGATTGAAACTTTCCCTTTAATATAACTTAACTGAAAAAAAAAAATTGAGAAGGGAAGAAGTTTCTCTTACTATAATTCAGTTTTATGTAATGTGATACTGAGGCACAAACATCATCTCTTGTGCCACCAGCAGAAAGACACCCACACTTTGGGAAATGCTGGTTGCAGGTATACAGCTGCCAAACCAATCTCTTGCTCAGGGAACACAGTGAGGGAAGGGGGTTCTACTATGCTTGGATCTTATGGACCATATCTCAGTCATGGCACATAAAAAACATAACAGCACTAATAAAGGAACTTGCTTTGGGTTACATAGCTACACAGCAGCCTAAAGAAGGCTTAACCCCAGGTGATCTGACTCCAAAGTACAGCTTATTTTGTGTCTGGAGAAGATCCAAATAAGGAAATAACTGCTTTAGGCTTTGGGCTAGAATGGACTCATTCAACTAGTTCCCTTTTTACGTGCACGTACATGTACACACACACACACACACACACACACACACACACACAGAGGGTCTAGAACCCAAGGAACATTTAAGCTCTATTCCAAATGTTCTTACCTTCTAAACAAGGGAGAGTGTCAAACTTAGCTGCCCATTGAAAACACCTAGGAAGTTTTAAGAACTACCGAGGTGTGGCCTGGGCATCCCCAAGAGTTCCAGTGATTCTGACGTGCAGTTGAGGCATTAGTCTGTAGAGGCCGTGGAGATCAACGGGAAGTGGGCTCTGTGGTTAAACAAACCTAGCTCAAATCCTGGCTGCTGTGCTTAACAGAGAAATGACCTTAAGTCATTGACTCTTAAAGCATAGGTGGCCCAATATTCCCTGTGAACATGTTAGAAATGCAAACTCTCAGACTCCACCCCAGACCTACTCAATCAGAAACTTCTGGAGTTAGGGCCCAGCCATCTGAGCTTTAACAAGTTCTCCAGGTGATTCTGATGTGCTGAAGTTTGAGAACACCTGGTATAGGCAGGTTTTCTTTCTGGGCCTCAATCTTTACAAAATGGAGATAATATCCTCTTTTGCTGTGTTGCTGTTTAAGCTCTACAAGATAATGTGAAAGGATCAAAGTTCTTGGAATACAGTAGGTGATCAATAAATGCAATAAATGTTTTTTATTCAAAGAGTAATAATTTTGAAGGGACAATCCAAATAATCTGGATGGCCCTGGAGCCCATCCTCTGGTGTGTTGGATTTTTTTTTTAATGTTTATTCATTTGTGTGTGTGTGTGTGTGTGTGTGTGTGTGTGTATGAGAGAGAGAGAGAGAGAGAGAGAGAGAGAGAGAGAGAGAGAACGAGTGGGGGAGGGACAAAGAGAGAGGGGACAGAGGGGACTACTATCCTAAGTAGTCTCTAAGCAGAGAGCCCAATGTGGGGCTCAAACTCATGAACCATAAGATCATGACCAGAGCCAAAGTTGGATGCTCAAGCGACTGAGCCACCTAGGTACTCAGATTTTTTTAAGCATAATTTTCATCTAGGATCTTCAGAAAATACATGGGACAGGTGGGGAGGGGGAAAGTGACAATGTTGTGCAATAAAAGATCCTAAAAATCCCCTCTCCCATCTCTGCCATTCTCCAGAGTCTCCTTACAGAAAGCATTTGCTCCCCACAAACCCTCTGATTCCATCCCAGCTTCCATCCGTTCACATGCCCTGAAACACTCCACTTTCCTTTTTACTCCTCTACACCTGACCTGCCTTTTATCCTTACAGACTTCTCTCTCTAGTGAACGCAGGATTTGGTCCTTTCCAATTCCTGCTTCAATGAAGAATTTCCATACAAAGGAACTAATATATTATTTACTCTGAGGTATTGAGATAAGCAACGTGCTGATAGATTTGAACACACTGAGATGATGGAAATATTCATGCTGTCCAGGTATACCTACAGAACACACATCTTCCAAAACTTAAGCACGAGTTCCCAAAAGCATGGACACAAATTTTCCAAAGTCTGATATTTCCTCTTTTACAATTTTGCTAAATCTGACTTTGAACACTGATCTAATAATTCTTTAGCTATGTATAAAATAAGTTCACACTTTCTGACCATTTTTCACAAGAAAAACTGATTGGTGGGGCACCTGGGTGGCTCAGTTAAGCGTCCGACTTCAGCTCAGGTCATGATCTCATAGTTCATGAGTTCAAGCCCCCACTGGGCTCTGTGCTGACAGTTCAGAGCCTGGAGCCTGTTTCAGATTCTGTGTCTCCCTTTCTCTCTGCCCCTCCCCGGCTTGCTCTCTCTCTCTCTTTCTCTCTCTCAAAAATAAATAATAAACATTAAAAAAATCTTTTTTAAGAATAACTGATTGGAGCCTTATACCAATTCTACAGGGCTACAAAACTGTGTATTGTCATCTCAATTCCATATGAGGCATTCTTTGCTCTTGTAGAGCCATGAGCATGATAAGCAGAACGTCCGATTCCTCTGCAAATTACAGCAACAAGTATTGAAAGTTTATATACTTTCAATATATAACAGTGAGGAGACTACATTCAAGAACATATATATTAATTTAAGATGCATATTACATCATCTATAAGAAGTAGACATATAATACATTATGCATCTACAGAGATTTATACTTTAGGACACACTTTCATATCTGCTCCTCCATGGTGGAGGCTGTCTTACTTGCTTTGTCCCCTGTGACCCTGCCACACTGGCTGGCCCTGCTCAGATCCAGCTGCTACCTGGCAGAAAGAACAATGCCTGCAGCCATGCACCATGCTGGATGGCACCTCACCAACCCATTACAACCCTAGGAGACATATTATGAGAGGAGTTCTGGGTGAAGCAGAAATGGAGAACAAATGGAAAAGTAAAGAAGAAAGGCCAAGCCACAGGAAGTTCAACTGATAGAGTTGCTCTCTTGTCCCAGAAAATGTCCCAGTCCTTACGGAGGTCTGGCTCTTCAATTCTGAGGCAGCTTCCCAGCTATGGACTCTTTCAGGTCAGCCCCACCACCGAAGAGCCCAGGACATTTTATTGTCCTTTAAGCTTGAAAGAGCCAACATACTGGTTTTATGAAGTGAAATGGTATTGAACTTTCTCCAGATTAATCAGAAAAATCCAATCTTTTCTTTTATAATTGAGAAAGAGATGGTAAAAATAATAAATATCAAGTGTTTCAGTATTGGAAGGGAATGGTTTTATTTTCCTGAACAAAAATTCTGTTTTCCACTACTGAAGGAGAGAAAACCTTTGGAGAGAAAGTGCTTTCAGCCTCTCTTCTCTTCCCCACCCTAATTCAAATATCTGTGTAACAAACAGAACAAACAACACAGTGTTGGCCAGAAAAGGACCAAGTACACAAGGTCTATGCAATTTCACATATTGGTCAGTTTTATTTAGGCCACTTTCGATTTTCATTTAAAACCGATCACATTTCATTTATTTTACCATTATTTCATGTACTGTATCAACATGCTGCTAAATTTGCTGAGTCTAAACAGAGCCTGTAGCATCCAAGGATCGGGGGCCAGATACTAGGTTCAAGTAGACCTGGCAAGTGTGGCTTGATATCCAGTGGCCTCCAGGCTCAGTGTTAACTTTCCAACACAACTCACTCTCTGAGTCAGCTCCTATTTTGTGAAACCATGATTTATGTTAAAGTCACCCTCAAGGCTTTGCTGCCCCTGCAGGGAAATATACAAATAAATATGAATACGCAAATCAGTAGGGAATAGACCATCTTGTACCTAAAATGTATATGACCCATGTGTATGTTTTTCTTCTGTTCCAGCTGGTTGCACGTGTATTTGGAATATGTGAATAATGAATCAGGAAGCGATGGTTCTTGTTTTCAAGGAGGCAAAACATCACTTCTTATCCATGTCCGTGTCTAAGACGTTACTTATCGATAAATGTTGCCACTTAGCATTCTGCCTGACCCCATGACAGCAGGCAAAGTACCTCCTTCTCCCCGACCCGTACTCACACCTGGGTGTAGGAAGCTCCTACGTGCCGTTAGTTGCAAACACGGTGTCTGTTTAAAAGATGATAAGTGAGTTATTCCAAGATAGGAAGCTCTCCTTTCCCCTCAACACCTGCATAAAAGTGCCAGGGGTATTTAAAACAAGTGGCTTGGTATTTATTTCCAAATAGCAATAGAATTACTGCTGCAGCTAGATAAATACCACGTGATGTGAAGGATAACAAACATTCTGCCGTGGCCTTCGATAGATCTGAGTTTACAGAGATTAAAGCAGACGACACTGAGAAACGCAGGCAAGTGAAGAACTTCAGATGCTTTAGATGTGACTTCCTCCCAACAGTGTGAAAAGCAGTGGAAAATTAAAAAAAAAAGTAAATGTCAAAAGCTTTGTAAAAATAATTTGGAGAAAATACTAGTATAGCTGTTAGTGTTTAAACACCTCTGGAAGTGGATTTTGACTCAGACAATGAGAAGTGGATTTTGGAACTGGGCCACTGAGACCAGTCGTTAAAAGTACATGACATTGGTGGTAGCAGGCGCGGATCTAGTAAGATTTCAGGGGCATTGCTAGCTGAAAGGATCTCTCTTATTTGCTGTTAAGTAAAATTTCTCTGTCACAGCTTTATTTCCATGGCTTATAGTTTGCTTCTCATTAACAGGCCTACATCTCTGAGGAAAATGTTATTTACCCTTTGGTGAAAATTATCTTGTTATTTCCCCAGGATAACTTTCAACTGGAATGTGGGAGGAAAAAAAGAGCAGGAGACTGTGTCAGCTATTATTTAAGCAGAAACATGTCTCTTTTTACATTGCGATCCCCAAAATAGCCATCATAGTTTAACTATGGAAACTCATTTTTGCTAAAAGTTCCATTCTTACTGATGTACATTCACAATTTCTGTTACCACCAGGAATGTATAATACTTAATGGAATGCAAATGAATAATGAAATGAAAAAATTAACAATACATTTTCTGGGGCTCTAAGATTGCACCATAAGTTAAGAGGGGAAAATCCAACGTTGGGGGTCAGGGCCCTCATTCCAGTTCCGGTTCTGTCTCAAAATGACCACAGGCAAGATTTTTTTTTCTTTTTTTTTTAAAATATTCTTTTCTACGTTTATTTATTTTTGGGACAGAGAGAGACAGAGCATGAACGGGGGAGGGGCAGAGAGAGAGGGAGGCACAGAATCGGAAACAGGCTCCAGGCTCCGAGCCATCAGCCCGGAGCCCGACGCGGGGCTCGAACTCACGGACCGCGAGATTGTGACCTGGCTGAAGTCGGACGCTTAACCGACTGCGCCACCCAGGCGCCCCACAGGCAAGATTTTTGATATCTCTAGAGCTGAACCCTCTCCTCCCTATAAAAAATAAATAAATACATAAGGTTTTTATGTCTTTCTGCTCTACCTGTCTCCCAGGATGCTGGGAGAATAAAAATTAACACAGAGTCACAAACTTTGAAAAGTTAAAAATACTATCCACCTGAAAAATGACTTTTATTAAAACCATAACTTGGAGTGCACGCTCTTCCAGAGGGCACTCTGGCTTTTGTGTTTCCTGTTACCAAAAGACAAAGATGACATAGCTGTATTTCTATGAATTTTCATCTGTTCTTATAAGAAAACTGAGACTGACCAACATTTTCATACAGTTAGAGATGGTTCTCTTTTTGAATCTGTATGACCAAGAAATCTAAAATATTAATTTGACTCAAAATCTTGCAGTGTTTCAATTCACATCAAAAATCTATACAGAGCAGGGCTTTCATTCTTTGAGGAAATCTTTTCTGAATGCCTGCCATGCACTAGGCTTGATGCTGAGCTCTGGAAATAGAGATACTATAGGAGGCATTCAGTAAGTGTTGCAAATTATTTGGACCCAAATGGGAATGAAAGAGCATTAAGAGATATTGTGAGGGGTGCCTGGGTGGCTTAGTTGGTTAAGCACCCGACTCTTGGTTTTGGCTCGGGTCATGATCTCGCAGTTGGAGAGTTCAAGCCCCACATCCAGCTCTGTGATGACAGCCCTTTCCCTACTCATTCTCTCTCTCTCAATCAAAAATAAATAAATAAGCATTAAAATAAACATTAAAAATAAACATTAAAAATAGAGAGATTGTGAATTAGTAAAGGTCTTCATTGCAGACTACTTTTTTAAATTTTTTTTTTTTTAACGTTTATTTATTTTTTTGGGACAGAGAGAGACAGAGCATGAACGGGGGAGGGGCAGGGAGAGAGGGAGACACAGAATCAGAAACAGGCTCCAGGCTCTGAGCCATCAGCCCAAAGCCCGACGCGGGGCTCGAACTCACGGACCGCGAGATCGTGACCTGGCTGAAGTCGGTCGCTTAACCGACTGCGCCACCCAGGCGCCCCAGCAGACTACTTTTTTAAAAAAGAGTTTATTATTTTCAAATATGACCGTAACTCAGATTGAGCTAACAAAAGTAACTGTTAACTATTATCAGAATTAAACAGATGTTACACACAATTAGGAACTCTATTTGAACATGTATATAAATACTTTTAAAATAGTCAAGAAATATTTAAAATAGACAAGAAACTTTACTCATCCACCATTTTGTCCACACTGTTAATTTATATATTCTTATAATTGACAGAGAAAAAAAAATTCAACTGTTTCTACCTAAGTAATCAAAATTTCGATATAGGTAGAGACCAAACCAAATCCATACATCCTGTTGGGTTTCTGTGTCTCTTCTACACTCTGCTCTTCGATTCCATTCACATCACATTGAGAACTTCCTTCTTAGTTATGCTTGTGATTAACTGTGAAGCTCCCTGGACATGAGAAGTGTACAGACACTCAGTGCTCCCATCAGAAGACTTCCTCACAGTCCAAATTATAAACATCGACGTTCTCACTTAGAATGCAAAAGAGGATGAGTGAGGAATGCAATTGAAAATAACTTAAAGCCTTCAGGGCTTTTTAAAGCTTTGATAGTTTCTTTTTAATGTTTATTTATTTATTTTTGAGAGAGAGAGCACGAGAGAGAGAGAGAGAGAGAGAGAGAGAGAGAATCCGAAACCCAGCTCCAGGCTCCGAGCTGTCAGCACAGAGCCCGACGCGGGGCTGAAATCCAAGAACTGCAAGATCATGACCGGAGCGGAAGTCAGACCCTCAACCAACCGAGCCACCCAGACGCTCCTTTAATGTTTAATAATTTTAATCATTATGTTCACAGAGACCTATAAATGGTATCAGCACCAAAGAAGATCCTGCCCTATATCATTACTTTATTATTAATAAACTTTTGTTTGTTGAAACTGTTTCGTGTAAAAATAATTGAGACACAGCAGGCCGTCTGCGATTTTAACAGACATTGTTTTGCTGCTGGAAGCTTCTGCCAGGATGTCATCTACACGTGACCCACAAGTACATTTTGTTACCGAAGGAAGAACGGGCATCGTGTTAGGATCCCCCTTCTCGTGGACCCCAAAGAAGGAGGAAAGACTTCTACTGATTTAGAAGTTTGAAAGCAAGTGAAAAAAGCTTTTCACTCCCCAAAGCATTCTTCTTGTTTAGAACACGAAGCAATTCAAATTCACGCCCCAGAATATCAAATCAGATCATTTAAGAGGAGGGGGGAGACAATTTAAGGAAAAAAGTCTGAAGGAAGCCATGTGTCATTAATTCAGTTATAAATTATTAGCCAAAAGCAGCCTCTCAGCATTTGTATTTGATGAACAAAAATTGATTGCTTCAAGGGCATTTCAGTCCTTTTGATGTTCCCATCTTTTAGCCCACCGCAAATCTGAATCCTTAACAGAATGATTATAGCATTATAGTAATCCTGAGAGCCAATACGAAAGGATTTGCAAGAGCAACGGAGATCAATAGTTTGAAAAAAGAATGTCTTTTTGAATCGACAGCGCTGTCTCGCCTGATCGTGAACCTGAACAAAATAAGTGGGGCCTGAGTACACAAGCCGTTGCTCTGGCCGAGCAGAGCTGCCCCAAGGAGCCGGGGCCCAGCGTGCTTGAATAGGCCTGAGCGCTGAATATTTCTAAAGGATTAAACTCCAACTAATGGCAACCCAAAGATATTTTGCAAACAATCGGCCTCTCCCCCAAATAGTTAAGATAATACATTATGGGTCCCAGTTTTGTATTCAAAAGACTGGGTTCAGCTACAGGTTCAACATTTGCTTTTGCACAGAGTTTGAGATTATGGGAAATTGGATTAGAGGTAACGTTGTCTTAATGGCTATCTCCTCTGGGCCACTTTGAAATCAAGGATCCGCCGCAGTATTTCAGGGTAGACTGGAGAGAACCCTGTCCTTAACACGCAACATATTAGAAAACCCAATGGGCCAGAATTGTTTAAAGACACAATCGCCTGCTTCTATGGGACTTCCAAGTTGTAACATCATTTGATACCTCAAAAGACAGAGAAAGGCAGCTGACTGTTCAAGGCTCCTTGAACAATTCGAGGATTAGCATAAAATTATACATAAAGGAGGGTAAGTACAGCAGTGGCACTTGCTCACCACAGTAGGGGCATTGTTAGGAAACGCAAATGGACTCAGTGAAAGTGTGAAGGCATCTTAACATTGTCTGAGGACCTGCATGTTTTAACATTGATGTATATATCTTCCAGTTCTTTGTTTCCTCAACAAGAGGCCAGCTTAGTCCACTGGAGAGAGGCGTCAGGAGATTTCAGATGGCACACATCTGGAGAACATCCCATGGAAAATTGTGAATGGCTAAGTAATCTCTTTCAGTACCAAGACAAGGAGTGGTAATTTATGGTTTAACAGACTACGAAACCTGACATTAATTCTGAATAACAAACCTTAAACCAAATGATTTGGAAGAGTAGAATATACCACAGTGATTAACAGAAGGA
The DNA here is from genome assembly GCF_014898765.1 of Herpailurus yagouaroundi. Taxonomy (NCBI): domain Eukaryota; kingdom Metazoa; phylum Chordata; class Mammalia; order Carnivora; family Felidae; genus Herpailurus; species Herpailurus yagouaroundi. The sequence goes on from NW_024412394.1 coordinate 59,212,940, forward strand.
AGGCAATTATTCCGAATGACATGAGTTTCACATTGTCTCAAAGAGGGAAAAAAAAAAATCTTTTCTCCGTCAGAGCTCATGTTTTCGGCCACTCCATGGGACGGCCTTGCCGGCCCCGCTCTGCTGTGATGGCATTGATCCGCACGTTGTCCGCATCTATAAGAGTGGCTCAAATTAAAAGCATGTTAAAGTCACAATCCCCGAGAGGTGTGCTGGAGCAGATTACACATTTTATTTGGAGGCTATGCATGATAACATGTGATCCTTAAAGTTAACCTTTTTTTTTTTTTGAAGCCGTTTAAAATGTTTTGTAGCTGTTCTTGTCTAAACGAACCAAAAGAAGGATAAGCAGGAACTGGCATAAATAATAGCTGCCTTAAAAGGGGGCAGCAAAATTGATCGTTCTACAAATGGCAGCCACCTGTACCAGGAAAACTCAAAGAATGAGAATAAGTATTTGAAGAGAAAGAATAATTGGAGATGTGACAGCAAGGAATAGAAATCACTCCCCAGAAGGTGTTTAAAAAGCTCTTCTCTCTCCTACTTAATCACTGTTCCCTGAGGCCCATAAATTAAAATGCAGTGCATATGTTATATGCATTATAAGTATGAATACTTATGTTATCTAAAGCATCTTAACTTTGCCCAGCTTGTTTTCATACTGCCAGAGTCAATTCCATTAATGACCTAAGAACAACAAGATCTTCCAGGGAACTGTTCTGCATCACATCCTCTTACAATTTTATTAAATTAGCATATTGATGGTCTGTTACTTAAGGCCCTCTTATTAATGCCTAAGCAAAATCTTGAGTTCTCTAACTAATATAGATTTAGAATTCTTTCCTTTAGCAAGGGTATAACAGATATTTTACTAAATTTTGAAAGAAATTGGTAAAAAAAAAAAAAAAAAAAAGTAAAGCTCTTGCTGGCAATTTATCTCCAGGAATGAAGACGGTGCCACTTGAGGTAGCCAGTTTAGATCTAGCTTTGTTACATTAACACACATGTTTTAAAGGTATCTATGGTTAGGAAAAGAAATGCAGCTTCCTAATTGTTAAAAGGACGAAAACTATTTAATTCTAAATCTTCAGCAAATTAGGAGTTCAATTCAACCACTATGATAGGCATCAAAAGGCCCTGTCATAGAGATCTGAAGGCGAAGGAGATATTTCAAGGATTTTGAATTTATTAGGGTAACCTATGTGTCCTCAAATGTGCCATTAGTACTATTACTTCATTATCGCCAATGTCACCTAAAAGCTGGTACCAATAAAAAAATATGTGTTATTCCGAAGGGATTTTGGCAGCATTCATAAATGGAAGAGCCATATGGAAGCAATGAGAGAGCAGGACAAGCCAAGCGACACCAGGCAATGCCAATCTTCCCTGAGGACTTCCCTTAGGACAATACACCCAGGATATGTGTCATGGAACACTTGTCCTGAAAAACGTTCTCCACAGAAAAAGGATTCCATGGTCAACTTGTTCAGGAATGACTACAACTCTACACCAATTGGAGAATCACAATGTGTACCATTGTATAAAGTCTTTAAGACGCCTCAATAAAGAAAAGAGCTGAACTAGGTATAAATCCAGTATTTCACAGGATATTTGAAAATGGAACTTTTTTTTATTCATTACACTCATTAACATCTGAAAACAAGAGTCCTAAGGAATATACTTTGGGAAATTCGGCGATAGCCACCCTCCAGACTGGGTTCGGGGCTGACCCAAAGTGAGGATTACTCTGCTTTGAGATTCGACTTTAGTTGATACCAGAAATGTTACACAGTTTCTTTCTTAAACATGAATTAGCTCTCTTACAAATATTCTTCACTGAATTTGAACCATATCTCAAACACTGGGTTAGAAATAAACGAATGTAATCAATCCTCATTTATTAAACTTTCAGCTCAATTATAAAATTAGACTAATTCTAAATTTACATAACTAAACCAGATGAAATGTTCCAAGTGTTCCAAGTGTTTAAAAGTCCTGTTTGGGGCACCTGAGTGGCTAAGTCAGTTAAGCGTCTGACTCTTCATTTTGGCTCAGGTCATGATCCCGTGGTTGTGAGTTCCAGTCCCATGTCAGGCTCCATGCTGAGTATGGAGCTTGTATGGGATTCTCTCTCCCTCTCTCTCTCTCTCTGCCCCTCCCCTGCTCATGTACTCACTCCCTCTCTCTCTCAAAATAAATAAATAAACCTTTAAAAAAATCTGTTTGAAAGATACATGGAGATCAAGTTCCACTGAACCAAAAATGAATGAATGAATGAATGAATGAATGAGTGAATGAATGAGTGAATGAATGAATAGCAATAGAATGACAGAGGTCACAGGTGAGCAGTGGGTGCCTTTGGGTTGATGGTAATGGGCTTTTGAACTTGAATTGAAATCATCACTGGTCAGAACAAAGAGTCTTTAAGGTATTTGATTGCTATTCAACTACCTTAAGTAAAAGCTGAATTAATTATATAGACAGAAATGTTTCATAAAACTGAGGGGCAAGAATACAGCTGGAACTGCCAAATCATCAGGAATTCTGTAGGTCAGTTCTCTTCAAATCTCTCTGAATCACATCTTGTCTTTCTTTGCTCCATTTTTTTTTCTCTCTCTGCAGTCAGGCTTTTTCTACTTCTCTGCACCAATGATCCAATATGCCGGCCCCATGGCTCCCAGGTTTACATGTTACAGTACCAGCCATATGCAGTGACTAAAAGTCTTAGTCTCAACATCAAACTTTTGAAAGAAAGAATGGGATTGGTCCATTTTAGGTAAGATGTCCTGACAGCATTGACTACAGAGATAGGTGACAGCATATAAGTATGACCACCAAAGGCCTACCCTGTGGAGCTGAGAGAGGGTTCCCAAAGAGCCATAGATAGCACAGGGGTTAAGGAGTTGGCATTGTGAATGGTTTCGCAACGTGTCTTGAGAAATCAGGCCGTACAGTCCTACAGATGCAGGAAGATTACCAAATGCCATTACTAATACTAATAATGGAAAGGCCTAAGGAGCAAATTAAGGAGCAGAATTGCAGTGGTTTGTAGAATATCATAACCTCACTTCCGAGAAGAAGATGTAATGAGCAACTTCTTCCCCTTCTGTATGACTACATGAGCCAATTTTTAATAAGAAAAATGCTTTAAAAATCATCTTTTAGATATGGTCCCACTTAATACTAACTGCTAACATTTTCTGAGACACTGTTCTAGGTTTTTTAGGTGTAATAACTCAATTAATAATCTTGACAACCCCACAGTTAAGTATTAGTTTCATCCCCACTTTACAAACTGTGAAGCTGAGGCTTAAAAAGGTTAAGTAAATCTTCAAAGGTCACATAGCTAGCAAATGGCAGAGCTAGGTTTTCAACGATGGGAGTCACAGTGGAGCCCTCAGACTAATCAGTCTGTTCAATCCAGAGGCCAGGAGAAAACCAGCACAACCCCGAGCTGAGTCACATATAACTAAGTGCCTCTTCCATGTAGTCTAGATATCACCCACCTTTCCCATGAAGTAAAACAAACACCTTCAAACCTAAAAATGCGGTTTAAATCAGCGCACTAACAAAGGCTAGGCAACATGTAAAATTCACCAACAACACAAGACTTTAAAAATTACTGCCTCCGAAAGCAGTCAGGCACACCCTGTACACCATATGTAGAGAAACACTCAATCCACGGGTCCTGGGAATTAGATTTTCCCTCGTTCATAAGAGTTGAGGAAGGATTAAAAGAGTTTGTGTTGGGGGTAAAAAGCTTTCCAACCAGGTTCGTTCACTGGAGTTAGAGGACAGTTAATTTTAAAATATGTGCACTTAAGAACAGTGTTTGATCTGCCAACAAGTAAACCAAGAATTTTCAATAAAATGGAAAAAGTTTTAAAATCTGGAAGTGATATAAAATTGTCATGAAAAATAAAGTGTTTCAGTTGTGTGATAGCAGCTTGGTGCCAGGTCTGATAGACACTGCAGGATCCAGAGGTTTCCCAAACCAGGGGCATATGGCAAAGAATCGTCACGCCTACTGGTCCAGGTATACTAGACCAGCCTTTTAGCATTCAACAGCTGGGAGGTACTGGAGTATCAGTTCTCCTCTAGCTTTAGATGGAAGGGAGAGACGTTCAAGTAGTCATGAAGGGGTACCGGTGAAGCTCTCCTCTGTGTTTTTCAGAGTCATTGCTGCAATCCATGGACACACTGCCAGGTGACTTGGGTGGGATCTCGCTCGGATGGCCTCACATGGCTTTCAAAGAGCACATGTGCTGTCAGTGAACACAACGGTTTTCGAAGAAGTGACTCTGCTCTTGACTGCACGGTTTTGTTTATGAACTGCAAAGGCAACAAAAGATTCAGCAGCTGAGATGGAAAAACAAAAGTTGAAAGATTAGGAGGAAGGAGGGCAGGAGACACATTCAGGGAGTGTGTTCCTAGGACAACACAGAAGCATCAGGTGAAAGCGGAAGTCAGGGTACGATTGGCGCGGGCTCCCTAGAGAAGAGCCTGAATGGCAAATGGGGGCAAGAATGCGCAGCAGCAAGAGTGAAAATTCACTTTTCCTCTCTGGTCCTCAACAAACAAGCCTCCACATCAACCCCAGAGAACATAACTAAGTATTCTAGAAAGTTCCACTTCAAGACGAGGAGAAAGAAGTGCTAGAGAAACTCAGAGTTCCTGGAGTATAAACTATTCACAGCCTAATTAGAAAGTCCTGATTTAGAAAATACCATGATTATCATATACGTGTGCTCTAAATGGGTTATCGGTTTTCAAAGATATGACTGCAAAACATTACACTCACTGCATTACATGAGATACACTTCTTTTTCCCTTAACGGTGTGGCAGCCCGTTGAGAGTCTCATTCTGCTTCAGGCACATCATTTAGCACCATTTATCATTCAGCTGCAGATGTGTGAAATTGCTAGTTAGCACCATTCCCTCTGATGGTCTGTCAGATAAAAAACCAGCTTTCACTGTGTGCAATAGGTGTTCTCTATAGAAATTAATACATTATAACTGGAGTCAACCCACAACTAATATTGGTAGGTGAAGGACCCCTAAATACTCAGGAACTCCGTGCTTCAGGCTTGTACAGATAACATTCACGTTAACTAGCTCCATTCCTCCCTCCCTCTCTTGCCCCTCTCACCCTTTTTCTTCCTGACTAAACTTTTGAGTACTTTTCCATGTTATCCCTTTTTAATTTGGCGTGCTTTCCTTATTATGCTTTCCTTATTTTCCCATGGATTGTGGCATATAGTCTCTAAATATGAATGTAAAACTCAGCCCAGAAAGAATTGTTTGATAGAATTTGATAGAACTACTACTGGAAAGACCTGGGGCTGGAGAGGTAGGGAGTGGGCTGGGGTGAGGGTGAGGGTGGGAGGGAAGGGAATGATTTAATGCTTTGCAGAAAAATCATTCTTCTCCACAAGCAGAAAGTATAACCCATTAGCATTCCAAGCAGGCTGTTCAAAGCTTTCAAATGGCAAGGCTGAGCTGGTCTTGTCCTCTCCCCAAGCACACACATCCCAAGGGTGCATCCGACCTGGAGCCTCCACACACGCGGCTGGCACAGCATCTGGGATTTTATCACCACTGCAGAGAGTGAGTCTGGACAGACCCACTGCTGGTAACTCCAAATTTTTTTCGTGACTGAATGGCTTGATATGCATTAACTCGCATGGTATTCTTTGTAGTTGTTTTTTGCAGATATTTGCTCTTTCGACACGTTTGTATTACAAAGAAGAACATATGGCCCCCAAAAAAGCTATTTCTGTATGTACAGGCCCCAGAGTTTTCAGCTATTTTTGTTTCTGATTTAGCTTTACAAAAAACACCCCCCCTTTTTTTACACTTTAAAGGTGTTTGTTTTTTTCCCTCTGCAAGGACCACATACAATCATACTTTAAAATTCCTTAAGGTCAATGGAGTTTGAGTGTATACATTTTACTTAGGAGATAAATAATGATCTTCAGGAGGCTTAGCAAACAAGTACAAAGAATGGATTCTCACGGAGCAAAAGGTAGAGGGCTACACACAGCCACCTTGCCCCTCCTCAGGCATTTCTCCTGGCCTCCACCAGCCAAACTCACACAGACTCCTTCCATCATCATGACCAGAGCCTTGGCAATTGGGATTCCGAGGCTATACTCCCTTCACAGCTGGAGTGCAGAGAGTAACATGGGAGATGTAGAATTAATGGGAACAAAGAGTAACCCTGCCAAATCAAAAACAGAAAAGTGGGTAGATTCTATTGTGTAACATTTCAGTTGAGGTATCCTGGCCCAGGTTGGGAAAAACTATAAAGTTGATGCATATGTGTTTACATTGTTATAAGTGCTGAAATAGGTACCAGTGACCTAAGGACTGAGGTTTTCAGCTATGAAAATTAGTTACTTGTAGCTACATATCACAATATTTTTTATGATGATTGGGTAAAAAAATTATTTGAAGCTCACTTCACCCCATGATTTACCTCTAAAATGCAAAAATGATTATGATCGGTGCTATATTTCAAAGACAATATCAAAATTAAATGGTTAAAATGCATGAGCCTCAAGATCATTCTATGCAGCTTTCAATCCTGGTTCTATCACTCACTAGTGATAGCCTGATAACTTACCCTCTCTAAGCTTCAGTCCTTGCATTTAATTAATATTCAATAGATGTTACTCACTATTTTGAATCATTTCTATATTGGTAAAGAAGCATTTATACTAGCTGTTTTTGTCAGGGTAAGCAATGTTAGCTGGTATAACAAACAACTCCAAAATTTCAGTGAGCTTAACACATTCACGTCACAGGACAAACTGTGGGGGTAATTCTGCTCACCAGTGTGGGACTCAGACTCTTCCTATCTAGTGGCTTCTCCACAGTCTATGGCCTTGGGGTCCATCACTGTATCCTCTCCATCTAGCCTGCAGAAAGAGAGTTCAGGTAAGTGCAGGAGATTTAGAGGGCAGGCTTAGAAGTAGCCTGTGTCACTTACGTGAATTTTTATGGGCCATCTGCCCCCAACGAGATGCGAAGGGGCTAGAACATGTAGCATAGCATCATGAGCAGAGGAAAGGAGAACACAGTTCTGCAGAAACAAGGCATCCTTATTCTTACTAGTCATCCTTGATACATCCTTAACATTGTTTTAAGCTCACTCAAGATGTAGAAATGAGGGGCGCCTGGGTGGCGCAGTCGGTTAAGCGTCCGACTTCAGCCAGGTCACGATCTCGCGGTCCGGGAGTTCCAGCCCCGCATCAGGCTCTGGGTTGATGGCTCAGAGCCCGGAGCCTGTTTCGGATTCTGTGTCTCCCTCTCTCTGACCCTCCCCCGTTCATGCTCTGTCTCTCTCTGTCCCAAAAATAAATAAAAAACGTTGAAAAAAAAATTAAAAAAAAAAAAGATGTAGAAATGAAAAGAGAAAACAATTATTTTATAGTCTATCAAAGTAATGCCATTATTATATATTTTATAAATAATATTTATACAGTAATATATGTTTATGTACATATATTAAATATATAATATATATATAGTAATATATAATAAATATATATCTATTAAATGGCAATTTATATATAATATTTACCTAGTAGTACCATTGCTATATGGCTCAGCCATAGTAGGTGCTCAATAAATGTTAGCAGTTTCATTAATTACTGTATATGAATTTACAAATGTTGGGCACATGAGCCAAATACTCTGTGTGAAACTTTAAAATATTCTTTCCACAGGTCTCTCATAACTTGTGTATATATTTCACATTCTCCTTTTTATTGGACTCAGAGGAAAATAGAATATTCTTCACAGTAGAAAGACAAACCAAATTTCCAGAACAATATCAGGTTCTATATATTCTAATAATCCTACTACTTATTTCTCCTAGACCTCATCTCTGCTTCTCTTTGTTATTTGGTTGAGAGTATAGAGAATGCAAAAGGGTAACGGTGTAGAGGTGTTTTATGCAACCTGATAATGTTATTGTGTTATCGGTTAAGAACATGATCTTCACAATTTACCTATCTCATAGCTCTCATTCAAAAATGATCTAGAATTTCACCTATTTTGCAGAAGATCCTGAAAATCATTCAAATTGAGAGTATCATTTTAAAGAGAAATAAGTTTATGCCAACTAACCTTCACAAAACATAAACCTATAAATAGAAAATATTATGTGATTTAAATTTAAAAGTGACTTGTGTCTGTCAGGCCATTGAAATACACTAGCAAATTATTTCTTCCCTGGTGATACCCTATAAGAGTTAACTCAGAAATGTGTCAGAAGTGGGGCGCCTGGGTGGCGTAGTCGGTTAAGCGTCCGACTTCAGCCAGGTCACGATCTCGCGGTCCGTGAGTTCGAGCCCCGCGTCGGGCTCTGGGCTGATGGCTCAGAGCCTGGAGCCTGTTTCCGATTCTGTGTCTCCCTCTCTCTCTGCCCCTCCCCCGTTCATGCTCTGTCTCTCTCTGTCCCAAAAATAAATAAACGTTGAAAAAAAAATTAAAAAAAAAAAAGAAATGTGTCAGAAGTTATGTTTATTTTATAGAGGCTATAGTTATCAATGGGGGAGATTTTTCACTCCAAAAAAGAACACGAGTTGGTTTTTACAGAAAATTTTACTTTTTCAGTCTAGGAGAATTTGTTTCAATCATTTTCCAGCAAGAAGAATAAGCTACCTATATAATGTTGACAACATGGTGTCATGAAATAAAATTGAATTAAGCTTTCTAATACCTTATGATAAGAAAATACCAGCTAACCCATCCTGAATACTTACTACATGCCAGATAGTTTCTAGATCCTTTAGGGGAGGCGCTATTATTGTCTTCATTTTACAGTTGGGAAAATGGAGACCAGGAGAAGTTAAGCAAATTGTTTTAAGGTCACAGTGCGAGTTTGGAACAAAGCTGGAATTTGAATAGGGAACCTTGCTCCAGGGTCCAAGTGGTCAACTGAAACCAGTCCTAAACAACTAAGGGATGTAGAGTTCTCTGAAACTGACAGTCAATGTAATGTGTTAAATATTTCTCATTCCTTTTCTGTGTTGAAAGATTACCACTTGGTACTCTAAGCCAATAATTGGTGTCTACTCCTAAACAAAGGAAAAAGAGTTATGAGAATAAGTTACTTATTTACTAGTTATTTCCTGCCCCTCTCCTCACCAGAAAACCTCCCTCTAAAAGTGACTACATGCTCAGAGCATCGGACCGACTGAATAGTGTGGAAGGTTGGTGAGGGCAAAAAGAAACTAATAACCCAGTGTGTAATCTCCCAAACTGGGTTTGGGTGAGAGAGGATGACAGCACCAAAGGCTCTTCAGAAGTTCATGTTCACATGCCTCTTGAAAACAGCATCTCCTCTCCAAGATCCCTGATCCTACTTTCCATGGAGGAGTTGGCTTTGATGTGAAGTTGCACAGCAAGCGCCCAGGAGCAAGAGCCCCACACAGCCAGCCTCCTGGAGAGGGCGGGGAGCTGCTTCATGGAGGATACTCTCCCTCCTCAACACTACTGACACCGTCACCACCACCCTCCCCCCACCAAGTATAAGCAAAGCTCAAGCTTACAGGCAAGCCACAGAGAGGATGCACATTCTCCAACTCTTGTAGTGTCGGGTAAATGGATAACGGATGGATTGCAAGAGAGGATATTCAAATGTTCTTGGTTCTTTTTGCTTTTCTCAGTTGGTGCTTGCCATGAAACGAGTGAAAACCTTGTTCCTTTTTATTTTTTGCACACTGAAGGGTATTAACCTTTTATGGAGGGGAGATGGATTGGTCTTTTTGAAGTGCTTGCTTTGCTATTATAGCTCAAAGAAAGAAATCAGTTCCGCATTAAGCCGAGTCTCTCATCGTAGACTGGGAGGCCAGAGGGACATCATGTTTCCACTTTCTGAACTTAAGACACACAGCTAAGGGAAAGTCTTGGGATATCTCAGGTCTTCTCAGAGCCACTTGCAAATTAGTAGCTATAATCGGATCAAAACTAGCCAGCTGTTATTGGTGGCTAAATGGGTGCAGCAAGGAGAAGCCCTCTTGCCCCCAGCGGTAAAAATGCCTCAGTCAGACACAGATGAAACAAAAGTGAGATAATCTCTCAGGCCTTACAGTCTGTAGCTTTTACTCAAACTTTCCAAATTGTGGCGTAATGAGAAAACTTGGAAAACCACTTGAGAAATGCACCCAGACACTCAGATTGAATGAGCAAAGCGCTGTCCTCCATTGGTCTTCTCCGTCACCACGGCTGAAAGCTCTGCGCGTTCCTTCCTTCAGCTGTGCAGATTAAGTTCCACAATGAGACACAAACTCTTCCTGTTCTCTCTCCCACTCCCCTTCTCTCCCTCAAAACTCTCTGGCCACCCACCTCACACTCCCACTTTGATCTCCTCACAGCCACTGTGAGAGTGTAGCTTTTCCCAATGCACCCGAGGGGCAGGGCTCACCACCCTGATACATGTCCACAGCTTTAATCACAACCCAACTGTAGTAGTTCATCTTTGGTGCCAAAAGAAAAGTCTGGGAAGTGACCTAGAGTAAGTCATTTAAAAATCTCTGAGCCCCAGCTCCCCCATCTATCAAATGAAAATAATAAGGTATAGGAGGAAAGCAATCATGAAAATCTATGACAGGTTTCTGGGCTTGTTGTGGTTCCTCTTTCTTCCGTCTATCAGGTGGCGATGCACTCCACGCTCTGAGCACAGTAGAGTTCTGCTTGCATACTGGGCCAGTTATCCAACCAGAAGTGTTCACAGCTGTGAAGGACACCCCACTGAATCGCTAATTATCTATAAAAACTTAAATGTTCATTTGCTGTCACATTTCTTAAAGCTTTTACTTTCAGCAGTAGGGGAACAAATAACATGAAGATAGAAAATGGGTTGATGACATCATTACCCCAAACTTCATCCCCTCAAAGGGTTTTGTTCATTGTTGACATCTTGGCCAAAGAACAATATATCCTTTAGAAGAGGAGGAGACAATGATAAGTGACCTACTGCCATTTCTCCACTTTTTCTTCATGATGGCTCCCTGTCCATCTTTGGTAGGAGGCTACCTCTGGGATCCCAAGCAAAATCCTATCATTAGAGGTAGAAAACAGTAAATTTCTGTTTCCACTCTAGGCATCACAACAGCATATTTTATAGTGGGCTGCAGATGCTAAATTATTTGAATCTTCGTTCAGATGTTCCTAATTTACATTGTCTGTGGCAAATAAAAAGATAAGTACAATCCATATTGCAAATGCATCATACTATGATAAATCTGTAGCCTTCTTTCTCTGGGTCTTCTTCACCTCGTGGAATTTATATTGCAGTCATAATAATGTCAGATCTACACTATGAATATCTTCCTGCTAATTATGCCTAGTTTTTAAAACAGTGCCCATTTATGAAGACAGTATTATGGCATTCTTGATTATACCCTAAATAATTCTGTAAACATAAAACATGCTGAATAATATTGGAATTCCACTAAAGAACTACAATAAAAATAAAACTATCACATACATTCCAACATTGTTTTCTTTTTATGAAGAATGCTTTTGATGAGATGCAATGTCCTTTAAAACTCCTGAACTAAAAACATCCATAAATATTCATTCTGACATCAGTTTAATCCTAGAAATATACATTACAGAATTTAGCTCAAAGAACAATATCAAAATAATCATGACCACAATAATCATAGTACTAATCATAATAAATAATATTGATTGAGTACTCAGCTAATTATGCCCTAGGTATAATTAGGCCATACTTCCCTGCTTTGAAGATATTATTTTTTAATCCTTTTATCAATCCTTTCAAGGAGGGACTCTTCTTTTCCCCCATTTTATGGTTGAGGATACTGAGACTTGGGGAGATCAAGCACTTTGCTCAAGGTCACATGGCTGGTGTGATAGAATGTGATTAGCAAGTCTTGGCTTGGAGGTCTATTTAAACTGCTTGTTTTTGTGAGTCCTCAGATTGCAAGAAAGAGCAGAGATGGTGGAGTGTTTCTCCAGCTAGGCTTTCAGCCTATCTCATCAACTTTTTTTTTTTTTTCGTGCATGTAAAAGACCCAGAAGGCAAACTTACACTGTTGGGTGTTGCAGGCAGGGTCTCAGTGGCTACAGCATTAATATAACGTAAATGTCAGAGAATCAGGCTCTGATTCGAGATCAGATGCGTTGGTATACAGGATACAACTGGATGACCTACAAGACTGCTTGTTGTTTCTCTCCTAATGGTCCTAACAACCCAACCCTGTCTCACTTCACATACTGTCACTGAGTTCAGAACCTCTCTCTAAGAGCTTCTCAGAACACTGGCAGCAGCAGCAGGGTCCCCGCCTCCCCTGTCTCTTCAACATGATCTTACGAAACCAAGACAACTGATGAGGATGTTCTTCTGACATTGAAAAATTTTTATTCAATTTCCAAAGCTTAATTTATACCCGTCTTGGCCAAGGTTATGATCCTAAAGAGAATGTTCAGACCAGCAGCATGGAACAGAGTCGGGGGTGGGGGAGGGGATTGTTACTCTGCATCTGTGATGGTCACCAGTACCTACGACATGCATGTAAATCTGGAGCAGTGCTGTGGTTTGACAGGAAAGTGGAGAGTGGGTTCTGAGTACTTGGAATTAAAAGTATTCAATTTCTTTCAAGTGAACAATCCTAAACCTAGTGAACAACATTAATAATTAAGATATACATGTGCTAGCGACACTAAAATGTAATTTACTCTCTTTGACATTCAAAATGTAATTTACTCTCTTTGATGTTACAAAAAAAGACAATCCAAATTTCCCTATAATTTAACTTTTAAAATCTAATGCAGTAAAAAACTGAAAGGCTAATAGCTTCATTAAAAACTACATTTATCCCCACAAAATTATCTCAAATCTTAATGTAATCAAGTGACCTGGCAACTTCTATACAAGGCAAGTTGCATGAATAGCCTCTGTGCTACTCCACACTCCAGGACATCACCACAAATAAAATCTTACACTTAACGAAAAGAGAATGATTCCATGTGCCTTGGGGAAAATTGGAAGCATTAGCAGAGATCTGTGCAAATGAATTTTTTTGTGACCAATTATAACTTATTAAATAGGACTTGGTCTGAAATGAATATTGCAAGGTTTGGGGTACACTAATTTTTCTTAATACTTAAAAGGTTTATATCCTTCACAGATTTTTTTTCCAGGGGATAAGTGAAAACGAAAATCCAGTTCAATTCATTTCCTCCGATATAGCACACTAGGACTTCCTCATTTAAACCGCAGACGACATCCTCTCTAGTCTCCTCCTCCCCTGAGCCTGAATAGAGGGATACTCTCTCAATGTATGCTCAGCCACCAGCTACCACAAGTCACTTAAGTAAACACGGAGGCACCTTGGTGAAAGCAATTGCATGGTCTGAATACCATCAACTGACACTTCTATTCAGTGACCCTCTCAGGTCTCAGAAATGGTCTTTTCAAATTCCGGGTCTTGAGATATTGATTTCAATCAGCAGCTTTTCCTAAGAGCATCATTTCAAAAATAGCCCTGTCACAATTTCTACTATCTCATCTCAGTTTCATCTGGGTTTTGTATTCCTATTTGAAACCATTCAGCGAGATGACACCAGAGGGCTTTACTGAGGCATTGATTCAACTTCATGCATAAGCAATCGAATTTATTCTTCTGTATATGAGAAAACATTAATATTTAAGTTTATAGAAGGAGCTTTCAGGTTTGAACAGGCCATTTACTTTTTTTTCCTCTTCTTGTAGAAATAAAAGGGCCAAATTAGACCACTCTCATTATAAAAATTCTCAAGCTTGCTGTTAAGCTGGTGACTTAACAAATCAGCATCAACTCTGCCCTTTCAGAACATATTCGAGATGAACTGGGGAAACAGCAAAAAAAGATGTGTGGGATGTGTGCCCACATGGAAGTAAAGCAGAAACATGAAATAATGAATTCTAATTTCAATATAAATTTCTTACAGATGGGTCCCTGACATCTATCCAATATTAAGTTTCTCTCAAGTTGTAATTATAAGCTGTCCAACAAATATTTACTTAATGACAGTAATCAAAAGAAGGTTGACATGCATCATTTCACTTTGCAGTGAGAATGTGGAGGCTTAGGGTCACCCATAATCGTATCAGTTGGAAAACTCTTATATGGCCCTGATAACTCTCCCATGACAGATAAATTCAGGTTATTTTTCTATTTCAAAGGGAAAAGGAAAAGAGCCGATCTTAATTACTTTCTCTGCTCTAGCCCTGTGATAAATACTTGATATATGTTCTTTCATTTCATCTTTATATAGACCTTTAGAGGAAGTAATATCACATTTTACAAATGAAGAAACAGACTGATATTAAGTGTCAGCTTGCATCACTTAGTAAGAGGTGGGATTAGGATTTGAATCCAGTTCTTCAAAGCACAAATAGAGGCATAGTTTTAGCATCTACTACGTACCGGGTGTTATGTGAGATGAGGGGCATTTACAGCTGAACAGCATTCGGTTCCTGCCCTCAAAGAGCCCATATTCAAATATGGACAAATGCAAGAAGCTGAGGACCACTGAAAATACAGAGGAAAAGTTCTGAAGTTAAACATTAGCACACTGAGTACAGAGTATATGAAAAGAATAATGTGAGCAGGTTTCAGCCAGGAATGCAGGATTTTTCAACATTTGAAAAAATGTTTCAAATTAGGAAATTAAGAAAGAAACATATTATCATTTTAAATACCAAAATAGCATTTGATAAAACTGAGTATCTGTTATTGAGGTTTACAAACTTACTAATATATTAAGTCAAAAATAAATAATTACAGGGGCTCCCGAAAGGCTCAGTCTGTTAAGTGTCCAATTTCGGCTCAGGTCATGATCTCATGGTTGGTGAGTTCAAGCCTGGCATCGGGCTCTGTGCTGACAGGTCCGAGCCTACAGCCGGCTTAGGATTCTGTGTCTCCCTCTCTCTCTCTGTCCCTCCCCTGCTCGTGCTCTGTCTCTCTCTGCCTCTCAAAAATGAATAAACATTTAAAAAAATTAAAATTAATTAATTAATTAATTGCAAATATAGAAAAATAAATATTGTCAAAATCCAAAAGAATGAACTAAAAATTATTAGAAGTAATGAGTTAAATATCATTAGTATAAAATATACAAAAATTAAGCACTTTCCTATACACTATCAATTCCAAATGAGAAAAAAGTTACATAAAAAGATCCATGTGTTAGTGGATCACAAAATTATTCAGTATCAAAGAATAGAGCCAAGAAATACACAAGTCCTATTTGAAACAAGATAAGAAATTGTATTAAAGGATGAGAATATAGTGTCATATACTATTGGGGGGAGAGTACACTTTTACAACATCTGTGGAGGGAAATTTGGTAGTATTTATCAAAATTGAAGATACCCTTTGACCCAGCAATTTTACTTTTAAAAATCTATTCTACTGAAATTTGTTCACAGATGCAAAAGGATCTATTTGCAGAGATGTTTATTATATATATGTATATAATGTAAAAATAATAAATAAAAATTAGAAAGTAGATCTCTATCAAAAAGAGAATAAATAAACCATGGCACATCCATACTATAAAATATTGTATGTCCATTAAAAAGAATAGAAGAGATATATAGAAACTGACATTGAAGGGTGCCTATAATACATTGTTGAATGAAAAAAAGGAGTTTGCAAAATTGTATTCTCTTTATTACTGTACACATTTCTGGATTATGTCAATTTTTAACTATTGTTTTCATAATTCAAGAAATATCCTATAACTCACAGTATGTTCTATAAATATTGTAACAGAAATATGAACCAAGCACTGTGTGAGCCCAGAAAGGAAGTGTAAAACTTTCCCAAAGGGGAATCAGGCTTCAGGCATCGCATGAGATCTCAGTGCCCTGAAGGGTGAAGAGGAATTTTCCCAATAAAGATTAGTTATAAAGCAGTCCAGAGAACAGCCCGTGCCAAGGCCTAGGGGGGTGAAAGTCATGGCACATTCCAGGAAGAGGTAAAACTCAGTGCAGCAAAAACCTAGGGTATCTGGGGGGCCAGATGGAGCAATGACGGAGAAGGTAGTTTGTGGTTCAGTTGGGAAGCACCTAGCGTGACAAACCAAGGAGTTTAAATTTCATTCAGATATAATAGGGACACAAAAGAGCTTTCTAGGCAGATGAATGATATATAATCTGTAGAAGACCCCGCCAACAGTGTGAGAGATACATTGTAGAGACAGGAGGAGGGAAATTGGAGGGAGAAGAAAGGGATTTTGGAAAGAGAGTAAGGAAGTCACATTGTGGTGGTATCTCATACAATGACAGGGGAAGATCTGAGAAAAGTGTTTTTAAAAATGGATCTGTGTCATGTAATATGTAATATGCATCAGAAATACAGAAAGAGACCTAGAGGCAAATCAGGGGGAAAAGTAGATTGGCGGGGGTGGAGAGAGGTGGGACACAAATGTGCTCATACTTGCCCTAAGCCAGGAACTGATACAAAGTATCACACGTATATCATCTCCTTTAGTATAGGAGTCATAGGAAAAAATCATTACGTGGATGAGGCTGTTCAAGTCTCAAAAGCAGAAGGTTGAAAGAAGTTGCAAACCCCCTCACCCCAAGAAAAGAGAGAAAACATGAAGCAACTCTAACGATGTTTAAAGGATCCAGAGCCTTAACGTTGGGTAGCACCAGTCACAGGAAGTTTAATAATAACTGTGTTACTACAGTATTACAGAGGCGCCTGGATGACTCAGTAGGTTAAGTCTCTGAGTCTTGCTTTCCGCTCAGGTCATGATCTCACGGTTCCTGCCTTCTGCGCCAACAGCGCCACTGGGACCCTGCTTGGGATCCTCTCCCTCCTTCTCTCTCTCTCTGCCCCTCCCCCACTAGCGCGCACGCGTGTGCACATGCGCTGTCTAAATAAAATGATAATAATACTGTGGAATAAAATGAAATAACCTGAGATACATCATCGTCATCTCCAAAGGAGCATTTATTCACTCTTCTGACACATATTTACCATGTTTCTATGATTCATGGGACACAGTTCTGGGGCCTGGGGCTGCAGGTAAGTAACACAAGGACAGGGTACAGTCCTTGTTTTGAGGGTCTTTGCTGCTAATGAAAGGGCCCAGACAAGCACACCAGAGAATGTGAGGGGGTAACTGCCAAGTTGGCTAAGAACATCAACATGGGAGTTGGGGATAAAGAGTCCTGAGGTGGGAGGGGATTGCGCTGGGGGTCAGGCAAGGGAGGTCACAGGAGGCAGGCTTCAGTGGAGGGGGAGTACTGGAGGAAGTAGAGGAGTGCAAGGGCTCTGGGATTCTCCCTCACCACCGCCCCAACCGTGAACCTCTACATGTGTTGTTTGTATTGGCAGTGGCTAGCTGAATGTCATACACGGAGGCACATGCTAAGTGTTAATTGGACGCTGACTGGATGATGAATGAGAGGAAGTGGAAAATGGCACAAGCATATTCTCAGAGCCAACATCTACTGAGCAGTTGCTCTGCGCCGCGGGCTCCACGGGCATGGCTTCTTCCAATGCTCAGCAACAGCTTGTGGGGAATCCAAAGCCTTAACGTAATCTCCTCATTTGACAGAGCAACGTCACCTGGTTCATGGATAAGCAGGCAGAGAAATGCAAAGATACAGATATATTTTGAGATGTGGGGATAAGAAATTGAGATATTTCAGGAAAGCAAGGACCCCAGAGCCCTGGGTCTTCAACTCAGGGTAGGATTCAGATTGCTCTCCGAATTTAAAACAGCAGCTGTGAGAGGTGAGCCAAAAGTAGCTGAGCAGGAATGGGCTGATCTGGGAGTGTGTGTGTGTGTGTGTGTGTGTGTGTGTGTGTGCGCGCGCGCGCGCGCAAGCGCGCACGTGCACGCACATGTGTGTGCACGTGTGTGTTTATATACCTAAGTACGTGTGAAAAGAATACTAGTATATGTAAAAATCCAGGGGAGGAGCTGGGAGAAACCAAAAAGGAAAAGAAGGAGAGGAGGGTAAGTAGATAAAGAGACCTGTGGATGGGTTGAAAGAAGGGTCCAAAGAGGCATCAAGACCGTAAGACATAAGGGCAAAACTTCATGCTTGATCTCCATCTCTTCCTTTTAAAAAGTGTCACCTAAGAAATTATTGTTAATTTTTGTAGGTGTGCCAGTGGCATGACTATACATATATTTATAAATATAAATATATTATTTATATAAACTATATATATGTGTACATATATATATATATATATATATATATATATATATATATATATTTAAAGTCCTTATTCAGAGAGGAACCTGCGTGGCTCAGTTGGTTAAGCATCCAACTCTTGATTTCAGCTCTGGTCACGATCTCACAGTTTGTATGTTCAAGCCCCGCATGGGGCACTGTGCTGACAGTGTGGAGACTGCTTGGGATTCTCTCTCTCTCTCTCTCTCTCTCTCTCTCTCTCTCTCTCTCTCTCTGCCCCTACCCTACTTGCTCTCTCTCTCTCTCAAAATAAATAAATAAACTTAAAAAATTTTTAAGTGCTCATTCAGAGATGGTCACTGAAGCAAAATAACATGTCTGTGAGACGAGGGAAGCTGGAGACAAAAGTAAAAATTCAGAGCAATGCAATATGCCATAAAGTCTCAAAAGAAGGAGACCTGGCCATAAACCAACCAAAGGGAATGTGAAAGGGTGCTAGAACTTTTCAGGCATCTTATTTCCTTTTGGGAACATTAAATGGAACAGCATCAGTGTCCGTGAAAGAAAAATAAATTTCAAAAATAAAACATTCTATGTCTTACATTAAAAGCCACCTTCTACATATTTTAATTTTATGCAGGAAAAAATATCAGGGTTAATTATATAGCAGATGTAGGTATTTAAACAAGGTATACAGGTGACTGAAAGAGGTTTTTAAATGACGTAAAAACTTGCTAGTTTCTCCACTTGTTCTCTTCGCCACCCTGAAAAAAAATTTCTTAGCTATTGATAAACTTTAATTATATAACAGAATTGCAAATGCTTATTAAAAATGTGTCTCTGACCTTTTAAATTAAAAGGTTTAGCATGACGCCATAGATAAACCTGTCTAGCCTAACTAATGGGGCATGCGACTAACACAAGGGCTGAAATTAGAAATGTAGAAACGACTGAATAACGAGCCTCAATTACTGTCTGAATGATTCTTCTCACATTAGATCCCAATTATATGTTCCCATGTGAACTCTGAAGACTTTATCCATAAAAAGACTCTTTTGGTTCAGCTTAAAAAAAAAAATATATATATATATATATATATATATATATATATATATATATATATATATATATACCACACAAAGCTATCAGAAAATCCTCACCAGAAACTGAGAATGATTTCCTTATGGCTCAGGAGATACTGCCAAGATTTCCTTTCAGGTTGACTTAGATGGCACTCAAGTAAGATTCCCATATGGAATTACTCCCCACACAGGAGCCTGACCTGGGGGAAGCTGAACAAAGCAAAGATTATTTACAAACTCCCAAAGCAGGGGCTGTTTTACATTTCTCCCACCCTGGATCTAATTCCATAAGTAAATACAGCACATGTTAAGTTATAAAGCATAATTATGAAAAGGCCAAGAAGGGCTACAAAGGATCGACTCTCAGGACACTGTGAAGCAGAGGCCAAGGGCCAGGGATGGCCATACAGGCTGCGTGGGTTGCTGGCACCCGGGAGTTACTACCATCATCATCAGAGACAGACTGATCCCAGCAGGCTCATGCTGGTGCTTAAAGACTTCTTATAGGAATCATCTGTGTTCTGAGAGGGCGGCCTTCCTGTCAGATCACTTTTGAGCAGTTTCCTTCAAATGAGGAAAACACATAATGTGGTAGTTGAAGCAGCCCAGTAAGCAGTAAGCTCTACCCTCAAAGTACCCTCGAAACCAGGCCCTTAAATAATACAGGCAATACTGATGCATCTGTTCTTGATGGTGTGGGCTTTGGTCTTTATGCAAAGAGGAAGGAAAATTTTTCATGAAATAAGACAGAGTATTTAATGACAATTATGAGTAATACTTTTATTTTGGTGCATATCCTGAAAATATTGGGTAAAAAATGTATAGTTTTTTTTAATGTATAGTTTTTAATTACTATTTAAGCCACTTGTATTTTATTGAAAAAGCCTCAAAACATTCTCAAATAATAGGAAATCTGTTAAAATACTTTACCTGTAATTAATTGTGCTCTAGACTTTTCTTGGTATCACGTTCATGTAAAAGAAACATCAGAACGTTCATATGGCAGGAAGCAAAGTATCACATAAGGGGGTAGCGGGCTTGGCCTCTGTCTCCTTCAGGCTGGTCATCATGTGTCAGTGGAATGATGGAGAAATAGCATCCCCAGCCCTAAGACCATACATGGGCTACTGGAGCCACCCTTGACTGAAATGAGTGGTCTGTTTTGTGCAACCACCATTTAGACAATGTTTCCTTTCACTTATATTTTAATTACATAAGGAAAGCAGAATTAAGTAAAGTAAAGTTCTGGAGTAAACCTTCCTGGGTTCAATTTTCATCTCCATCACTTATTGCTTGTGCCACTGAGTTACTTAACCTCTCTGAGTCTCACTCTCCTCATTAATGAAGTGAAGCATATTGATATTTCCTTCAGTGATGGTCTCTCTTCAGACTTCAGTGATAATCTGAGCTTGGTTCAGTGTCTGTTACATGGTGATTCAATAAATGCTTGTCATTTTTATGATTATGTAAAGAATTTACAGTTTCAAAGCACAAAAGGAAAGTCAATAAGCCTCTATATGTGCTTTGCTATAATGCTGTACAATGAGGAAGATTCTTGGTGTCTATCCCATTTGAGGCATATACTAGTATCCCATAAATGTAGATTAAATTCAAATAAAGTAGGTGAAAACAATTTTACTTTTAGAAAAAAACGTTAAAACAATTATTTACAAAATCATGTTGGAAAATATCTGATAAATGCTATAATATTAATGGTGATGATACTTGGGGCAACTTTGTCAAAAAAAAGTTTTTTGAAATACAAACAACATTTCTATTGAATTAATAATATATTGTGTAAGTTTGTCAAATTGGCTAAGGTTGACAATTTCTAGAATACATCAAAGTGTATCAAAAATCCCTGAAAGAAAAAAAAAAACATGTCAGGTGCTGTGAACTACCTGGAAATTTATTTCTGTTTGACCTAAATTACTAATTATAGATTTAAAAAGTACTTTGGATTCCAAAATCAAATTATTCAAGATACGTTTTTTATATGTTTTTAAGTGACAGAAAACTAAAAAATCTCCTATTTGGGTTTTCTTTTCCCTTGAACATTAAAAATGTAATCTGTACTTTTTGGGATGCCTGGGTGGCTCAGTAGGTTAAGCTCAGGTCATGATCTCGCGGTCCATGGGTTCAAGCCCCACATCAGGCTCTGTGCTCTCAGCTCAGAACCTGGAACCTGCTTCAGATTCTGTCTCTCCCTCACTCTCTCTGCCCCTCCCCTGCTCACACTCTGTCTCCTCTCTCAAAAATAGACATTAAAAAAATGTAATCTGTACTTTTAAATTTCTTGCTTTATTTTAACAAAGTGGAGACCAAAGAAGTCCTTCTTAAGATGTTCTAAATTGAGAAATCATTTTCTAGTATCTAGTGAAAATCAGACCCATTACTTAATAGTTAGTGTGTATATATGTAAGCTTCTATTGCTAGGCTCCTAAAGTGTGTGTGTATGTGTGTGTTACCTGTTCCAACAGAATTTGGAGCTCAAATGGTTCTTATTTCTTTACAGTTCCATCTTCTAGTTGACAGTCTGTTTTATCCTATGGACTTATCATGCAATGAATAATCCAGACTCAAACTGCATATTGGTAACTATATTTTAAACCAAAAAAATTCCTCACATAATAAATACATTTTATGCACATTAACTTCGAATTTACTTCAGAAAGCTATTTACAATATAAATAATTATAAATGGGAACACTTTGCAAGATATCATTGACATAGCTAATATTTTCTACTTTACATTCCAAAGCAAAAGTTCAAATTACAGATTTATACTACGATGTCACTAAAAACTATACATTGCAAGATGGTACTTGAAATATCGGCAATCAGTATCTTCTTTCACAAATATAAGCCTTTTTATAGCATGTCAGTCAAAAAACAAACATAAAATATTTTATCTTTTTTTGAAGTGCCTACTCGTACATTTCATTTTTCTTTCTGAAATAATTCCCTTTGGAAAAAAACGGAAAAAAGTTACAGTACTTCTAAAACTTTTTCCACGCCAATTTCATTTCTTTTGAAATGTAAACACATCAGGGTTGTTGGGTGTAAATTCAACTGTGATTAAATGTGTTCCAGATCAGCAAACTAGGACAAACTCTCCACTATGTAGGTGTATGAAAGCAAAGTCCCATGCAGCAAAATTGCAATAAATAAAATTATAAGTGTTTGGTTTGAAATTATTAGGATTTCTCATGTGAACCATCAGTTTTTAAGGAGCACAGTAGAACAGAATCTTGTTACTTGCTTTACAATTGTGTGTGTATGTATGTGCGTGTACACACACATACATACACACATACATACTCACACGTATGGCCTTTCTGCATACAGTGCTAGAGAAGGAACTCTGAACAAATCCCCATTTGGATATGAGCACAGTATCACGTTTTAAGTTGAGCGCTACCCGTACAACTTTTATGCACAAGAAATGAGCACCACATGGAAATTTCCCCCAAGAGTATTTTCTACATAACATACCCTTTACATGTGTCCATAGTTGTTCTGTTGTTCATTTAAAGTTTAGAACGATAATTTATCTGCAATGCATGTCCCAATAAGAACTAACCAATAGATTTGCTGTCTTAGAGTCAAATTCCTATTCACAAAAACACATTTACATTAAAATTGAATCACTTACTTGGAGAGCCATAGGATTTACATTCTTTGTTAAATTATTCAGAAAATAGAATGTATATCTATGTTCTACGGTTTGAGTTGAACTGGGGAACCAAATCTGGACATTCAAACTTTTTAAATCAAAGAAAGTATATTAAAGTGTAAGCTATTCCACTGGGAAAACTAAGTGACCCCACCCCCCAAATAGCCAAATCCTCAATTTTCCAAATATCAGCATTCACTCTGTCACTTCCAAATACTACTAGAACTAACAGAATTGCACTGACTATCTTAGTAATGTCCTACTCTTGAAAGAGAGAGAGCTATAAAATAACATATCTGTATTCAGAATGTCTCTTCAGCTGTAGTGTCTTCTATCAAACTTATTTGGTCTAGGTCTTGGGGGGTAAAAAGCCTTTCATTTTATTTTAAAATAGCTATGCATATTTTCCAAATGACCTTTTATTGAATAGATCCTTATCCCTCATTTAAAAAATAAAAGAAAATGGAGCATATTATCCTTTTCTGGACGATCCCATTAAAGCTCATTTTAAGTGGGATTCTCTGCCCAAAGGCAGCATGTGGCAGCAGGGTGTAGAGAGAATTAAGAATAGTACCCGATGGAAGTATTCTAGCCCTATAAAATATAATCAAGAGAGAATAAGTGGGTTTTCTGTATAAACACTGAAGGCAAGCAAATCATTTATTGCATCCTGTCTCATTTTGAATGTCACATCAGCACTGTGTCATATTATCCTGGATCAGACAATTACAGCTTAGAAAAGCTATCCCATTATATTCAGCACAGTATGTCACAAGACTTGTGAAACTGAAGTACACTGAATTGTCCGACCTGTAGTGATTATAACATTATTATCATGCATCTAAAAATAATACATCACATCTGTATATTCTCAAAGGTTTTAATGGAATTTTCTCAAGAAACATTGGGAAAATATTTATTTATTTCTTTGGTCATCCAAATTTTTAAATTGGGTATGACAGGTACGTAAAATGGGCAATAAAGATATTCTTACTGCTCCTAGAAAGCATGAACTTTGTATCCTCTAATGGAATTGCCACATATGATACTAATAATTGGATATAGCACATTTTTATGAATTCCAAAGGTGGTATAAAAATCAGACTTCTCTATTTCAATCTAGTATCATGATTCTCAACATTTAGCAAAGTTATGGAAATCAAGGATTAAAACTAAAGCCAATTTAACTTTAAGTTATTGGGAACATACGCATTTTACATCCCATATCTCAAGAAGACACAGATGCCATCTTCATTAGGAGGAAATATGTTATTGGACAGGACAAGATAATGCAGATTATAAATAAATTTGAACACATTTTTGTGTATATTAAAAAGGTACTTTGTCATAAACTGTCTCATCTTATTTTGAGGTCATTTTGTAATAATTATGCCACATTGCAAAAAAGGTAAGCTATATAATATTATGGGCCTATAAGGCATTATATGTAATGTAATAAATCTGCTACTATAAAGTTATTGACCTGTAAACTAAATAAATGCTTTGTATTTAAAACTGGGCCAAAATTTTTAATTAAGATCTAATGTAGTTAATTTTGTCTTCACTTAAAAATATGGGTCATATCATTTTAAAGAGCATTATTCCTTCTGATTACCCCCATTTGTAAAGTTCATAATTTATTTTTCATTACTTAACTATATCATTTTAAAATTTAAGTGAAATCTCTTTAATGACATTCTTTTCTTTTACATCAGTTCATTTCCCTTGATTCTTAAGGTTCTATTTATTTTATAGCATCTGTCTCTGAAATTTTTGGTAGAATGTATATCCATCAATAAAACCCATCTGTATAGATTTCCTTTCCAAAATACACCATATTCTTCAGATACCTGTGTCTTTGAACCATTTACCCATCTACAGAATTCTCCAAACATGTTAGCATTCCTACTTCATGCTTCAAATTGAACAAAAATGTATTTTATGTATTCCAGGGTTTTTTCATAAATATTTGTCTCAAAATTACTGAACACTTTCGCTTCTATGGTCCAAAATGTCATTTTTATTGTTCTTTGAAGTTTTTTTGACAGTATATATGATAACCACTAACTTTCTCACTTGTGAGAAACTTTTTCCATTTAGAAGACAAATGTTGCTATGTCATACCCAAGAAATACTTACTCAATTTCATGTAGCCTCTTTTCTTCTATACAAACATCCCGGTCTTCTTCTCTCCAATTATCATCATTCAGATTGTCACCTACCCATAAACTGTCAAATAACTGTGTTAAATGATGAACATAGAGTTCTAATCCCTGAGTGGTCAATGTCATGTTCTGCCTTCAAAATTATAAGTCAGTTTCTTCCAATACATTCCCCTCCTTGCATATGGCAAGAGTTTGAGAAATGGGACGCCCAGGAAATACTACCTATGAAATTTCTCTAATCACTTGTGTCACTTTGCTTTGATTGCTAGAGAACAGCGCATTAAATAAATCGTACTTTTTTCCTGCTCCCTCATCAGTTTCTACCATCTACATTTTGGCTGAACCAGAAAGTTGATCACAGCTATACATGCTTAAAAGAGCCCCTGTACCTGCTGAAGTTACAAAGCACCTAGACCTCTGTACGAGGGCAGAAAAGCCAGAGTGATCAGTCTTGACAACTGACAGCACAGAGTTAACTGGTTAACAAGTATACTTCTGCTGCACCAACGACCCACAAAACCATGAAACATCAGAATAGCCATACAGACAAAGAAAGTAGGGCCCAGGCATCAATATTCCCCAAATGGGTTACAGGTAGTGTCAAAACTGGAACCCAGAGATCTTGCATTCCAGTCTGCTGGTCTTTCTACCGTATCACACGAACTTAACACCAAGCTTGTTGTTTTTGCCATTTACAAACAATAAGGAAAATGAGCGCTTTGCATGTTCTTTCAATCGAAGTATACTCGTGCACTTTTAACCACTTGTCTATCAGCCCATGCTTTTATCTGAGGCTCTTTCCTGAGGCTCTCCACATGTTGTCATATTTGCACATCTGTGCTTTGAAATGTTTTTCAAACACTTACACCGCTGCTATGTAGCACTTCACTGGCTTCCCTTACTTATTTTCTGTAGTGATCGACCTTTTTTTTCTTGGTGAATTGGTTTGAGGATTTTATTCGGTTGGTTTCATAAGCCTCAAATATGTTGATTACATATTCTGAGCCTTAAATTGTTGTGTTGAGATATCATTTCATTTCTTATGCCTCTGGCCTTTCCATCTTTAGTAAACTATTTCCAGTTAGGCACACTAGGTTTTTGAAGTGTGTCCCAACATCTCGGTGCTTTTACTTAGAAAACCCTCACTGCTATGTCAGTGTGATCCTGCTCCTTGTCTAACTCAAAAGTAAGGTGAAAAATCACCACTTCCTGATTGCTTATAATGGATACCAGGTGGAAACTCATTCTTGTACCATATCCAGAACCATTTCCCTAATTTATGCCTGAATCAAATGAGCTGGCTGGTCAAAACCACAATTAAGAAACCGGTTTACAAGATGTATCTCTCTCTTTCTCAGTTATTTTAGGAAGGAAAATTTCTTGAATACGCTTAATGTGCTAAGGTTAAGAAAACTTACCCGTTTGGGTTGTATTTAAGGTGTATAGTCTATATTTCTGCATGCAAAGTGTGCACAGCAGTCTGTGGATCATGGTTGGTCTGTGTGTATGAGGTTTACTGGATCCTCACTATGCAATGCTGTCCTCCACCAGTCTTTCATGTGGTGTATATGCTCACTTAATCTACAAGAGTACTTTTCAATTCAAAATTTATGTATTCTGGCTCCCATATAATTAGAGGGGCAATTTATGTATTCACTTTAGCTCCATTATCTGTGTGTAACCCTGAACGCAAGTGCTCTTTTCTTTGATTTCACAGGAACACATGTCAAATACCCAGTAACTTAAATTATCCTCTCTAACCATCTGTGGCATAGTAAATGCTAGTAATGGGGTATTAAACTATAAATATGTTTCAGAGATCCTTAAAGAACAAAATATTTTGGAAAAACATCAGCTTCCATTGGTTATTATAACAGATGTTCCCTTGTGTCCTTGTGCTGGGTCTGGCTGCATCCTTAGATGGGAAGTTACATCAAAGTGTGAGCCATTACAGCCCAAGGAATAGTTTCTAATGGTTTCAGTGTCATATAAGTGCTCCAGGGCATATCCAGTTAATGTGTAAGCATGCTTATCGAAATACTGCCGGTGAGAACCAAAGCAGTTTGGAGAGACGGCGGGATGGTCTCCCGCGGTCTGATGTGGAGACATTTCCGAATGTAGATAGTCTTTAGCTAGGATCAAACTGGATTTTGAAATGCGATCCGAATTGGGACTACTTATTCGAGACAGTGCAGTGGGACTGTTGTCATAGTCATTTTCGTGGGGGCTCAGCATCTTTCCCTCTCTCTGCTGGATGTGGTCACATGGTGAAGTGTTGGCAAGAGCAGAGCCGTGGCAGACTTCCCCTGTTGGTGGGGGCTGTTGATAGTTTGCAAAACAGAGGGAGTGTTTTTTCCCAGCTCCATTAATGGAGGCCAGTTGGTCTGGGGGGGCTTTCCTTAGCTGCAATCTGTTCTCTTCTTCTTTAATCATTTGCTGGGTGGCTCTTATCAGAGTTTCAATTTTGCTAGGTTCATGTGGGCTACTTTGATACTGCTCAGTGCGGTATCGGTCACCTGATTCGCTGGCAGATCCAGGGTCTGGAGAACTCACCACGCTATCTTCATCCCAGTGACCTCGCCCTAGAAATTAGAAAAAGTAAAAAGTGGTCTCAAAATTCACCCCCCAAAATGCAAGGGCATTTTCTTTTTCCTATTAAAAGAAACCTTCATCTTTCATTTTAACTATATGCACCAATATTTGAAACAGACACAGGCTTTCATGACAAACAAAGCGTCAATCTATCATCCTGGCATTCATGGTTTTCAGCGGCTTTTAAGTGGAGAGGAAGTTTATCACAAGTTTTTTTAGAAGGTAAACCTTGTTCATGGGTTGTGGATGTCAATTAGCAAAATGGTAGCGTGTTTATACTTCTCCATGTATGCATATCATTGGACCTGCCTGACTGTAAAAAATAAAATTAAAACACATAGCATTTGGTTTATGTTATTTTCTAAAGAAATGTTATGTTAAACTGCTTTTCATTGGATTTGAGGAAGACAATGATATAGGCTGGACTACTTTCCCAATTCTAAATAAATCATCTAAAATGTTAAAATTATTACGTGTATCATAAGTAGAGTTACAATAAAGCTCTAATGCTAGTTTTATAACTATTTGAGGGTCAAATATATTCATATGTGTATGTAGGGATATATATATATATATATATATTTATATATATACATACAAATATATCTTGTCCCAATCAAAAACATAAATATCTTTTTCTCAAATCTAGAGGTATATATCTCAGCTTCACATATACTCATACAGTAACTCTGGTATCTTAGATTGTTTCTGAAATAAGGTGAAGAATAAATGCTAAGCAAAATAAGTCAGTCAGAGAAAGACAAGTATCATACGATTTCAGTCATACTTGGAATTTAAGAAACAAAACAAAACAGAGGAACATAGGGAAAGAGAAGAAAAAAAAGATAAAAACAGAGAGGGAGACAAACCATAAGGGACTCTTAAACACAGAGAACCAACCGAGGGTTGCTGGCAGGGTGTTGGGTGGGGAGATGGGCTAAATGGGTGACGGGCAACAAGAAGGGCACTTGTTGGGATGAGCACTGGGTGTTAGATGGAAGTGATGAATCACTGGGTTCTACTCCTGAAACTAATACTACACTGTCTGTTAACTAACTTGAATTTAAATAAATAAATGTTTTTAAAAAATAAACAAATAAATGTTTTAAATGTTAATAACAATCTGTTCTGAACCAAGGAGAGAGATCTAATATAGAGGAATAATGCATCCAAAATATATTCCATAAATTCCACTAGTCTCAAAGCATTCTGAAGTCAATATAAAAAGAGAGAAGAAAATCAGGAAGGGGCATACGAAAGCTGTAAACTGCTTAATGCAGCAGAGAAGCCCTGGATCACACTATTCATTGCTTTCCTTTTCCTTTTTCTTCTTATTTTATTTCTAATATTTTCTTCCAGACCATGTAGGTTAAGCCAGGATTTTCACTTCACTCCATTCTTTGGCAAGCAATTGCCCTTTGCCCTGGGGTTCCATTACCAGTCCACCATACTAGAGATACTCAAAGCAAGAGCAGAAAAATAAAAAAGCAAAAATGGAAACAAATTAAAATCCTTCACAGAAGACAGTCAGTGCCTGGGTGGTATCTGACAGGAGACTATGGGTGAGTACAACATTGTCTAACACATTTCTCATCCTAAAGACCCAGCAAGAAGAGTAACATCATCGTGTCAGGTCAGTCTAAAGGACACTGACTTGTAATGAAATAGGGAGGGTGTCAGAGACCTGCTTGGACCCACACTTGGAATGGAAGGGGCTTTCCTTCACCAGTGAACTTTGAAATGAACAAAGAAGAGCATTACTGCCACTGAAGACTTCAACCATAGTGCCCATTTCTGTGTGCTCGTAAAACTGTGTCATAATCCCAAGGGGAAATTTTCCATGGGTTCTCTCTATCACTTCATCCTTTACTCACAGGGACAAATGGGTTGTCCTAATAATGGGGGAAAGGGGTGGTTATCAGTATTTAATGCCCAGAGGACCAGGAAGGGTAAATCACCTGTGAAGTGAGTGACAGGCCATGAAGCAAAGCCTGGCCTCCCCAACAGTGGTGTCCTTATTGAGAAGCACTACTACACGAGCCCCAAAACTACCGAGGTCCACATCTGAAGCATCAGAGTACAGAAGAAACTAACACGCAAGAAATTTAAGTGCATACCAATTATAAGTTCAACAGACTTCCTAAAAAATTGGCCTTAATTTCTACACTTTCTATGATACTTAAAATGGGAATCATTTTTACTCACCTGTCAAAAATAAATGCATTTGGCAAACATTACCAAAAATTAATACACTTCAAATGAGTGGCTCTGGTTTGTAAAACCCCCCTAGTGTGAGTTGCTGGTGTGTAATTTCAAAGGAGAAGACCACTGGGTGAGTCACTCCAGCGTCAAACCTAGAATATTAGAAACCTGCCCAGGGGCTCAAAGCTGCCGGCTCAGGAGTCACTTCAACTACCCTTACCGTGGATCCTGTGCACTGAAGCGATGTGAGGCATGCTGTTTTCATAGGCTTCTCTGCTTTCTGGGGAGGACTTGGTCAGGGGCAAGGCTGCACGAGAGCCCCACCAGGGCTCCCTCCCGGCCTGCGGCGTTCCCAGGAAGTACCTGCCTGCCTCACACCGGCCTCCCTCGCAGGCCTGGGTGTGGAAATGCCTCTCCTCCACCAGCCTGGAATGGTCCAGCGCAAAGCCATAGCAGAGAGAGCTGCGGTCAGAGAATTGTCTGTAGGCGCACGACGCGTCATGCTGAGATCCTGGCCTCTCCGCGGGGTCCAGGAGCTGCGGAGAGGCTGTGTCTGTCAGGGGACTTCCACCCCACTGGCTGTCGTGATCAGATTCAGATCTTTCCGTGTGAAATCCCGAATACTGAAACAAAAAGAGTGAGGAAAGTACATTTCAAAAAAAAAAGAAAAAATAGCCTTTTTACTCTGCAAGCACCACTAAGGTCACATTGGGCTTAAGGCACCAGGTTAAGCTCTATGAACTCTAGCACCACACTGGGCACCTCTGACTTGGAATCAGTTAAAGAGCCATAGTGCCTCAAAAGAAAATCCTTTTGGCTGCTGAAAGGAGGAGATGAAAATAATAATAACAAACAGGGGGGAACTAAATACCACCCACTGCTGGAAGTACTTCCTGTGAGTGACTTCACCTCGTTTTTTAATATTAACCCTTTCATGAAGATATTGGTAACCCATTGCATGAATAGAGAAACTAAGGCCCAAAGAGAAAATGATTTGTTCAGGCCCAGGTTAGTGGGTGGCAGTCAAGATTGAAACCCAAGCTCTTCATCACTACCCAAATGGGAGTGCCAAAGGGAGAGTCCAAGAAAGCTCTATATTCTATTTCAATTTACTGTTCAGAATTTTTTTCTTAATTAAAAGACAAAATGAAAATAAGGTTTAAGTTCCAAAGTGCTGCACCCTCTTCACTCTTCATGCCAGACTTAGTGCTCTGAGGGCCATGCTTGATACACAATAGGATAATTAATAAAGGCCTAACTAATTCAATGGCAAACATACTTTTAAAAAGCCTTGCCCATACAGACTGAGTCTATTCACTAGGATGTGTTTCTTGCTTCCTAAAGTAAACTTTCAAATATGCATAGGATTGTCAGGGCAAAACAGCCACAGGCAATACTGTGCTGGGATCACACTGTTCACCTGTTGCCAGAGTGTGTGATCTGGTGTTGAAAGAAAACGTAAATGGTGTGACAGACCTCCCTAGGAGGTATGCTCAATTTGAAGTTCCTCATGAGCCACTAAAGAGTAATACGATTTCTACCAGTTTTTGCTTACTTATGCCAAACACAAATCTAGGTGCCGTGTAGAGATTACCTGCCAAGATCATAATAGATGCCATTTATTGAGAACTTACAGTGTGCCTGGCAATTGCTAACCATAGTACATACATTATATCATTGAATCCTCACAGCCTCCTGGACAGTAACATATCTCCATTTCCTCGATGGGGAAACTGCGTCACTGGGGGGTTTTAACAAGATGGTATGGCCACCCCACAGTCTATCTGGTCTCAAAGCCTGCACCCCAAACTATGATTTTACCCTTGAGAGAGGACACTGTCAAGGAGAGAAAAAAGGATCCAATGTTAGATTTCCAGAAAAGTGGCAGGAACCAAAATACAGTCTCAGGAACTAAAATATGAGTCCACTTACATGTTATTTCTTACCCCAGAAGAAAGAGGGATGGATGTGTGGTGCTGTGGGGGAGCCTAGGAGAAATTCAGGCAGCTCTGCTTGGGGCTCTTAGAGCCAGGGAGATGAGGTACAGAGGTTCCCCTGGGGGAAATCCAAAGTATGCTAATAACATAGCAAGTTCAGGAAAGAGTGCTACACAAATTCTAAGCTCAAGATTTTTCTATTACCATATCTAATTATTATTTTAATTATTTTCCAAAGATACACATGGACTATCAGCATATTCCACCAAGAAAAAAAAAGGTAAATGCAACTTCTCTCCCTGTAGAACCATAAGATGAGAACAACAAGGGATCCTGAGTGCCATTTCCCTACATCACACCTCCACCTGCCATCAGTCTTTTCTCCCCATGCATGCCAGCCTCTCTTTTTCTAAGACACCACATTCACCTTCAGCAAGTGAGGGTTGGCACACGTCTCCTTACCGAGGGGGGATGAGAGTGCTCGACACTTGCCCTTTGGTAACACCATTTGTGCACTTACCTAGGAAAATTTCAGATCATCAGTGCTCTTCCAAGGCAGGAATTGCCCAGACTCTGCTTGTTTTGATAAAAGTATAAACCAGGTCTATTTCTGAAGTACTCCAGTCAAGACTTTTGAGCCTTGTTGAGAGGGGAAAAAGCTTTCCCTGAGTGCATATGGGGAAGTGCTATTGGCGCAGCAGAGAAGAACATTCTGTCCTTCGCTCACAAAGAAAATTCAACACAAGGCAACCCCGGCATACATGAGGTATACATTTCATGAGCACCCAAAGATGAATTTGATGGATAAGCCTCTTGTCAATAGTGAGGAAACCATGACAGCAGGCGTACTGCCCTTGAAGCAGGCAAAAGTTGGGTGGTTGAGTTAGACCGAGATCTCACACTGCTTTAGAGGCACAGAGGAAAAGCCTAACTGCAAACCTTTGTTTCTCAAGACCTGTATACTTGCACCTGTGTGCACCATCAAATCTCTGAGCCACATTCATCCCATTAAAATGAACTGCAGTAGGTGTCAACTCTGTGGAGAACACTACAGACCCATAAATTGATCTGAAAAATTTCAGGTGTTCATCAAGTCTTAGGGGAAAGAGAGAGAGCAGAAAGGAAGGAAGGCAGCCAATACGTGCAGAGCATGCTGTACAATCAGTGAACGCTGCATAAGAAGGCGAGAAGCCTCTGGGTCTATCCTCACACCATTTCATGGAAGAGGAAATAGGGACAGGGAGCCAAGAGAACCTGGTTCCAGGTCCACCCTGCTAGTAACTCTCAGAGTAACCTTAGGCAAATTGTCTTTCTTAACCTCGCCTGAAGAATGATACATTGGATTAGATTAGATGCTAATTTTTCTTTCAGCTTTAAAATTCTATATGATATAATCATCATTTGGTATCCTTTCTAGTGTTAAAATGGAGGATTCCTATGCCTGTCCATATATTTCACTTATTTAAAGAATATAAATTATTTAGAACTATAATCCAAGTCCAAGAATTTTTATTGCCATGGTATAAAAAGAAAGTTGTTATGTAAGTTTTATTTTACTATTATGTCAATTTTCCCCCAAGTATCCCCTTGTGGCACAAGTTTTATAGGGACTACATGATGCCTTTTGGTCAATAAATTATTATATTCTAGAGTCTTCTGAGTATGAATGAGCATATGTCAGCCATTTGAATATGTACCTCTTTGCCCATTCTACCCCCATACTTATATGGTCAACAAAGAGCACAAATTGAATCACCCATGACCCATCCTATTGGCATTACAAGGAGGCAGAGAATATGCTAAATGTCAAACTATTTATTAAAAAATAAGAATACAAAGTCAAACAGCAGCTGCTATGAACCTGCAGGTGCAGAGAGTATGGTAAGGGCAGGTGTAAGAGACTCCAAGAAACACAGAGAAAGAGAGAGAGAAAGAGAAGCTTAGGACATTGGGAAAACAGACAAAATCACCTGCAGAAAGAAAACAGTTACCACAAGTAAGTGCCAAAATAAGAACAGAAGTCAGTATCTGGTAGTTGACAGCACTGGCCACAGGAAAGGGGCTCAAAATCAAGCAACATCTAAGGTGGCAGCTCGAGACAAGTGTCGTTTTCATAAGAGAAGAGTATAAATTGAGAATGGGTCATGTCCATAAAACAGATAGCAGTGAAAGGAAAGGAGGACACGGAGGAAATCATGGGTCCAGAAGACAGGAAAGAAGAACAGTAACCGGTGAATCCCATCTTCCTCTGTACCCTCTCTACCAGCATCGTCATCCATTTACACAATTGTATTTGACAAAACTGACAAGACAGAGTGCTTTTTAATTAGTAACCCAACTCATGAAATGCTAAGGAGTAGGGAGAAAAAATTAAACTCCCTATAAAACTCCTGTAGGAAAAAAACATGAAATGGAAATAACCATCTCATCTGATAAAAATTCTCATCAAATAACCGACTATGCCATAAGGGAAAGTTGTAAGACAACACACCAAACTGAAATAAGTACGTCCAACAAGACACACGGATGTGCACACACCCAGAATCAGAAATTTTGAAACTAAGAAATGGGCCCCAAACTCCACCCAACAATAACAACAACAACATCAAAACAGGAAAAAATGCAATGAAAACTGACCAAATTCAAAGAAATCGAATAAGTGAAGAATAAGTTACAAGCTGTGAAAAGGAGAATAGATTTGAATAAAAATTTAATGGGGGAGATTGAAGAAAAGCTGGAAAACATGCAAGGAAACAAAATTGGAAAGAGCAAATTAAAAGGTCAGAGAAAGTGACTAAAAGGAGACAGAAAAGTTTCAATAAATGCATAGTGTTTATGTAAAAGGCAAAGGAACTAGAATTGTTAGAACAATTTGAAAAAGAAGAGTAAAGTGTGAGAGAGAATCTGTCTACCCAACTTTGAGACTCACCACATAGCTATAGCTATCATAACTGTGTGCTATTGTTGGAAAAATACATGCACGGATCAATAAAAACAGAATCCAGAATCCAGAAAGGAACTCCATACAAATATGCCCAACTGCGTTTTTATGAATATGCAAAAACAATACAACAAAGCAAAGACAGATTTCTCAACAAACAGCACTGAAGTACTTGGACATCTACAGGCAAAAATAAAATGAACCTCAACCTAAGTCTCATACCTTATATAAAAATTAACTCAGATGAATCATAGCCTTAAATATAAAAGGTAAAATTGTAAAACTATCAGAAAATGACAACAAAAAAAGAAAATCTTTAAGATCTGGGGCTAGGTAAAGATTTCTTAGACTTGATACCAAAAACACAAAGCATAGAAGAAAAAATTGACAAATTGGACTTGATCAAAATTAAAAACTTTCACTCTACAAAAGACTCTGTTAAGAGGATGAAAGGACAAGCTGTAAACTGGGTGAAAATATTTCAAAGCCACATATCCAACAAAGGACTAGAATCTAGAATCTATAAAGAACTTCCAAAACTCAATAATAAAAAAACACATGGGCAGAAGACATGAAGAGACATTTCACCAAATAGATATGCAGGTGATAAATAATCACATGAAAAGATTTTCAATATCATTAGCTATTAGGGAGATACAAATTAAAACCACTATGAAATATCACCACATACCTATTAGACTGGCTAAAATTAAAAATAGTGACAACAGCAAATGCTGACAGGAAAACTGGGTCACCTATCTATTGCCGATGGGAAAATGGTACAGCTACTCTGGGAAACAGTCTGGCAGTTTCTAAAAAAAAAAAATACTGAACGTACAACTACCATATGTAATCCTGCACATTTTTCCAGATAAATGAAAATTATATTCATACAAAAACCTATATACAAATGTCTAGAGCAGTATTTTTTTTTCCACTTTCTGGTCCTTTTTAATTGTTATTGTGCTCTTCCTTTTATTAAATTATTTTTAACTGTGGTAAAATGTACATAAAATTTTCGATCTTACCAATTTTAAGTGTACATTTCAGTGTCACTGAGAACATTCACATTCCTGTGCAACCATTAACACCATCCGTCTCCAGAACTCTTTATTTTGCAAAACTGAAACTCTATGCCCATTAAACAATAACTCCCTATTCTCCCCTCCCTGAAGCCCTGGACACCACCACTCTCTCTTTCTGACACAGGAAAAACAAATGAACCCCAGGAGCCCCCAACATCGGCTAGCATTGGGTATTCCCAGAACCCGGCTATCTCAGAGACCTTTCTGAAACACTTATCTAATCACACCACTGTCTTGTCTAAAACCATTTTTTATGTCTTTCTGTCTACGCATCAATTAGCACAGCAATACCACCTATATAAAGAAAAAACTATAGAAGATACAAGGAGAAATAGGAGACTAAGAAACCACTCTCAGTATAGGACAAGTAGATTTATAAAAAAAATTTTTTTAATGTGTATTTATTTTTGAGACAAAGACAGATGGAGTGCAAGCAGGGGAGGGAGAGAGAGAGAGAGTGACACAGAATCTGAAACAGGCTCCAGGCTCTGAGCTGTCAGCACAGAGCCTGACGCGGGGCTCAAATTCACGAACTATGAGATCGTGACCTGAGCCAAAGTCGGACGCTCAACCGACTGAGCCACCCAGGCGTCCCTAGATTTTTTTCTTAAAGACCACAGAAGACTTAAAAAGAATAATTAGTTAACTTTTAGGGCTATCTATTGAAACTTACACACTGATAATAAAGAATAAATCTTGGTGTACATGACTAATCATCAAAATTGATCAAATAGTAGTTCACAAAGAGAGTCTCAGTTAATTTCACAAAGTATAAATATCACAGATAACATTGAAAACGATGAATAAAAAATAAATTTTTTATAAAGCTCTTTCACCTAAAAAAAATTATTCAGTAACTCTTGGGGGAAATAGGCAAATACAAAAATAAATTATAGAATTTCTGGGAGAAATAATGAAGATATTATATATCATATACATCCATATATATGATATATATCATATATATTATGTATAATAATATATATGATGTATTTATATATATTATTATATATCATTATATATATTATTATATATCATATATTCATATATATTATATATCTTCATTTATGGGATACACAGCTTTAGACACCTAAATTCATAAAAATGAGAGAATCAAAACAAATTCAATTTCTCAATTCAAAAGCTAGAAAGAGAAAAAAAAGCACAATGAAAAATGATCAAAAGCTATGAATGGACTACTCATGAAAAATATAAAAATAACTCTTAGACATATGAAAAGATAGTTAACTTCTTAATAAAATAAATGCAAATTAAAACAGCACTGAAGGGGCACCTGGGTGGCTCAGTGAAACTCTTGGTTTCACCTCAAGTTGTGATCTCACGGTTTGTGGGACTGAGCCTGAGGTGGGGGTCACTGCTGTCAGTGCAGAACCTGCTTGGGATTCTCTCTTTCCCTCTCCTCTGCCCATCTCTCTGTCTCTCTCTCTCTCTCACACACACACACACACACACACACACAAACAAACAAACAAACATTTAAAAAAACAGCACTGAAATACCAATTCTCAGCCATCAAATTAGCAAAATTTCAGAAGCTTGACCATACTGGCCTGGCAGAGTGTGGGGATGCAGGCATTCCACATATTGCTGGTAAGAATGGCAACTGATACAACATCTAAGGAGGGGAATTTGGCAATTCTAACAAAAGCTGCAATTTCCTACTTCTAAAGAATCACTATACCAAGTAATACACATTGAAGTGTTAAGGTTTAAGTAAACAGGCATCACATATGGAACCTACTATGAAAGGATTCAGAGAAAACAAATGAGGGAAGATAGAGAAGAAAACAGAGAATGAAAATAATAAAGCAAAAAAGCAAAATGTTAAGTACTGGTGAGCCTAGGTTTAGTATACAGAAATAATTCCTAGTCTTGCAACTTTTCCTTATGTATGAAATAATTTCAAAATAAATATTTTAAAATAAAAAAAGCCCTATATAGCACATTGATGCCTCATTAGAAAATAGACACAAAACCATTAAATGAAATTTTTTTCTGAAGAAAAGGAAACTTGACCCACAAAGCTGTAACTTAATTTTATAAACATCTTTGTTGTTATTGCTGACTATTAATATTCTATGCATTAAAATGTAATTTAAAATTATCAACTATGGAGTGCAGTAGAAAAAACATTGGACTCAGACATGGAAGGACCCTGATGTACTATCATGTGACTATGTAGCAGTATACCTATGCACTACTGTGTGGCTTGTAGAAAAGATCACTTTCCTTGGGTCTTGATTGTCCCATCTGCAGAATAGCACAGACTATCTACATTATGGGATTGCAACAAGGATCAAATAATATATATCAAAGCACTCTTAAAATGCAAACATGTTATATATGTATCATGTAAATGTCTTTAATTAATAACTTTCATTTGGGTAAACAAGAATGTTTATCACATCACCATCTTATAAAAATGATTTTTCCCCCGAGACTGCATTATCTACAGGCCATATCTTTCAGTACGACCCTACAGTTATGTAAGAGATAAAATATATATGTTAAAGGATAAAGAAATCAACCTCCCAAATGCAAAAAGAAATCAGGCCACTGGCCAATCACCTAAACACTAGGGCCTTTTCTTCCAAATACTCTGATTTTCAAAGCTGAAGTACATTTTGGTACCACTGGTTTGTTTGTTTGTTTAAGTTTATTTATTTATGAGAGAGAGAGTACAAGTGGGGGCGGGGAGGGGCAATGAGAAGGAAGGAGAGAGATTATCAAGCAGGCTCCGTGCTGTCAGCGCAGAGTTCAATGCAGGGCTCGATCCCATGAAGTGTGAGATCATGACCTGAGCTGAAAGCAAGAGTCAGACCTTTACCCAATTGAGCCACCCACCTGCCCCACAACTGGTTATTTTTTTTCTTTTCAGTTTACTTATTTGAGAGGGACAGAGCACAAGTGGGGGCGGGGCAGAGAGGGAGGGAGAGAGAGAATCCTAGCAGTCTCTGCACTGTCAGCACAGAGCCCAGTGTGGGGCTGGATCTCACAAAGATCGTGACCTCAGCCAAAACCAACAGTCGGAGGCTCAACCGCTCAATCGACTGGCCCACCCAGGCGCCCCAGTACCACTGGTTCTTATTGCTCAAGCTTTGATTAAAAGCCCAAAGTTGTGCTTTAAGGGTGGAGAGATAATGGGATCATGATGGATGGGAATACATGCAAGTCCTGTAGATGATTCTTCCAGCGATTGTTGGCACCTACACTATCTTCAAGTAAAACAAAACAATGTTTTAGGAGCTATAGAATATCTGCTATTCTTCCTTTGAAAAAGTAACAGCACTTTTTCCTATATTTAATGCTAAGAAGGTGACTGATTTAATTCCCTATTTAATCAGTCAAATGAAGAAAGTTTACTGAAAATTAATTTTTGGTTAATTTTACTGAAATCTCTGTTTCTCTTTTTTAAGAAAATCTGTCATCATTCTGAATACTCTGCACCTTAATTTATCCCTATTTCTTATTTAAAATTTAATTTTCAAAACAGGCATTGATGTTGGCAAACTGAAAAATGAGTCAAATGAAAGATGCCCTTGTTCTCATGAAACATGAAGCCAAATGCCACCCACCAAAGGTGGGCTAAAGCTGGCAGGCAAAGAGCTTGGACGACTGCCAGAAATGGATGTCAAAGGACAGCCATATCCCCCAGGTCCCCTTTGGGATTCAGCTCATGAAAGAATCATCCCTTCCAGAAGAGACTGATACCTCATCTGGTTAAAGGTCTAAGCCATCAGCTGGGACTTAATGTGCATCCAATGGGAACTTCTTGCAATAATTCATCCTGTGATCCATTCTATATTTATTGAGTGCCTACTATTCGCAAAGCAGTATGCATGATGATATGAGAAATACAGCCCCACCCTTATACTAGTGAATAGAACATACATAGTGCACAGAACACAACTTTAATGCAAGTTAGACAATGACCCAGCCCTGAATGGAAAGAAAAATGATATAGCTTAAGAGTTCAGAGAGCCAATATGCTCTATTAATACTGTAGTTGCTTAGGAAGGGGAAATGAACTGTGACTGATTAAGAGGCAATTGACTATGTGATTGGCATTTGCTAACTAATACCCATAACAATGATAGCTAGTATTACTAAATACTTGCTATGTGCCAGTCACTATGCTGAGATCCCACAGACACTATCTTATTAAATGCCAACATCTTAAAAGTAGTATTAATCCAGGGGCGCCTGGGTGGTTCAGTCAGTTAAGCGTCCAACTCTTGATTTCAGCTCAGGTCATGATCTCACGGTTCATGAATTTGAGTCCTGAATTGGCTTCTGTCAATGCAGAGCCTGCTTGGGTTTCTCGCTCTCCTTCTCTCTCTGCCCCTACCTCATTCCCTCTCTCTGTCTCTTCTCTCTCTTCTCTCTCAAAATAAATAAACTTTAAAAAAGTAGTATTAATCCATTTACAGATGCAGCAAATGAAGCTAAGAGAAAAATTTGCCCAAGGTCACGTGACTATGAAGTTTAAGAGGAGAGATGCAATTCCAGAGCCCTTGCTCCTTCCAGTTCCCCAGACTCATCTAGACATGTGTATTTAGCTACCAAGACAACAGTGTCCTACCCTCTAAGCAGTAATGGTCCCCAAGCATGTTTTCACAAGGAGGCTGTCTTCAAACCCTACAGTAAACTACCTCCACACACCCTTGGGTGATGTCTTCTGATCACAGAGACATTCTTCCACCACAATCACACCAACAGATAGTCTCCCTTTAATGTCATGAGATTCATTCCTGCCTCAACAGGATGTTCCAGACAGGTGCTCTGCATTCATCTGGATGTGGCAGCAATGACCCAACTCAGGAAAGATACCAGATGTTCCAATAATAGATGTTACAGTTATCTATTTTTATTCTGGCAGGTCATTGAGGTTTTTATCATTTTTAGCTGTAAAATATAGAGAGAGACCCTCTTATGGTAAAGTCCTGTTTTCTATGAAAAACTTTCACTCTATCAGGCATGAGAAGCTCTCCTCTTGATTTGTGTCTGAACCATGAGAAAAAACATCACAGATGCAGACTGCATTGTACTAAGAACATATGCATGCTTTTAAATCACTT
Organism: Herpailurus yagouaroundi; assembly: GCF_014898765.1. Lineage (NCBI taxonomy): Eukaryota > Metazoa > Chordata > Mammalia > Carnivora > Felidae > Herpailurus > Herpailurus yagouaroundi. The sequence continues at coordinate 59,253,907 of NW_024412394.1, forward strand.
TTATCTTACTTTTTACTAATGTAACCCTGAAACATAAAATATGTTCTTTTTTTCATTCACTGTTATGGGAAGAACAGATGGTAAAAGGGTTAGATTAAAGTAATACAGCATGTCCATTAAAAGAACCCCCACTGCTGGGGATGCTTCCCTCAAACAGGAGTTGTGTTTACTATAAAGAATGACTTTGGCTTACACAAATTGGAGATTGTCAGGGGTTTTCTCAAAGATAAACACAAGGGTAAGAGAAAAACTAACATCAAAATCAAATGCATTTTAAAACTACAATTATGCAGGTTATTTTGCTAATCTGAGAAGCTGACTGAAAACACGTGCCTGTGATAATGTAACAGAACATCAGGGAAATAATAGAATCCGTTTTTAACTTGAAAAATTTTACCACCCAGAAGTCATAACTAACTGCAAAGAGGACGTCAAGTAGGCATTACTTTCTACATTCCTGCATTCCTACAAGTGGTAGGTAGAAATTTCTTGTTCCACCTTTTCTAATTGATTGTCATATTAATCAACAGTAAGAATAATTTCTGTATTGACTACATATCAAGAAAGGCTAAGTATAACATAATTTGTACACAAGTAGCAAAATATTTAGCATTGGAAAACAATCTTCATGATTTTTTCTTATGATATCCAGCTTAACTGCATATAGCTCTTAAAGAGTTAAGCTTTAAAAAACTTCCTCAAGAAAAATTAGAGAATGCATTAAAAAAATATATATCAATGGAGTCACATCCCAGAGTCAAGAATGGTCTTACTGGAAGAACTGAGCAATAAATATTTCTATTCATACCATAAACAATTAGAAAGCAAGCACTGACTCAAAATGCAATTTTAGCAATTTTAAATATTTTGGCCATTTCTTCCTTCATTTAGAAAATAATATAAATTGTCAGCTTCTCAAAATCAATGTTTTAAAAATGTGTTCACAAGATTTTCTCTCATTATTTTTATGATTTGTTCCACTTATAACTATTACTTATTGTGATATTGCTTTTAACTTCAATCCACATTTTAGTTGTTTTTAGCTCAAAGAATATTCTGGTGAGAGATATTTCGTACCTGTAAATTCCCTTATATATTTCATTAAGTAGAAACATGGGAAGTTTTTAAATGTGTCTCAAGTATGGTTTGAAACGTCATAGGTCTTCTCTTAATCCACCCCCCACAGTTATAAAAATGTTTCTGGGATCTGGCTCACTCGTTTTTCTCACAGAAAAGTAACCATAGTTGACATCTCATTAGCTGTCAGGCTGATGTGCAGCTGGAAAGGAATCAGCACCCTGGACCGGAGGCCAGGTTTCCTCCAATGTAATTCTATAAGGAATCTCCTATAGGGTTCCATATGGAGAGAGCTGTTCCCAAACCATCAAATCCACAATCCACATCCTTTTGGAAATCGAAAGGTAAAGTCCTAAAATTTTGCAGGCATTTTCATTGGACTGAAGTTTTTTTTTTAATGTTTATTTATTTTTGAGAGAGAGAGAGACAGAGACAGAGAGCAGGGGAGGGGCAGAGTGAGGAAACACAGAATGTGAAGCCGACTCCAGGCTCTGAGCTGTCAAGCACAGAGACTGATGCAGGGCTCGAACTCACAAACCCCGACATCATGGCCTGAGCTGAAGTCAGACGCTCAACCGACTGAGCCACCCAGGCACTCCTGCACTGAAGATTTTCAAGAGGTAATAAACATAGAAGAAACATTTGATTAAGTCCTTTATGTCATGGCATATGTAGCTGTAAATGATCAAGAATATCCCAATTTGCTGGGGCACCTGGGTGGCTCAGTTGGTTAAGTGTCTGACTTCAACTCAGGTCATGATTTCACGGTTCGTGGGTTTGAGCCCTGCATCGGGCTCTGTGCTGACAGCTCAGAGCCTGGAGCCTGTTTCAGATTCTGTGTCTCCCTCTTTCTCTGGCCCTCCCCCACTCGCGCTCTGTCTCCCTCTGTCTCAAAAATAAATAAACATTTTAAAAATTAAAAAAAAAAAGAATATCCCAACTTGCACAGTCAATACAGAAATAGTTCTAGCCCACTGGGTAAATTCTGGGTTTCCAGGGCCAGTAACATTAGTTTTAATGGTGATATTCCTCCATGGTGGACTTCGGACATGAGCCAGAATGACTTCCATCCCCATGCTCTCCCTCACCCTCTGATTTTTCACCTAGAGCTGGCAGATTAGATGGGCATGAATTAGATGGGTCCAGGTGGTGCCACCTGCTCCAATCCCTTACTGCAGCACTGTTGGGTCTTCTGTGGGTTTACTCTGGGTCTGGACAAAGGACTGGCTGCCCAAGATATTCTTGGCAGTGTCACAGAACTGAGCCAACAGATTGGCAGCCATATTACCTACTTTCTGTTCCCTATAATAAAAAAGTGCAAATTGATTATTAAATGAAGAGTAAGAGAGTGATGTAGGAAGTATCCACTGATCGTGGGGACTGAGCCCTAGAACTAGGGCTGACTCTGTAAAGAAAGATAGGTCTCTGAGATGAGAGACATTCCAAAGGTATTCTATGTGCAGACACAATGTCAATGAAATTATTTTGTAACACACACACACACACACACACACACACACACACACACGCAAATATCAGCTGTCACATATCTTCATTGTTGCATTGAAGATGACAGTGGGGACATGGAGACTAGAAAGTCTGCTTGAAATGTGGATGGTTCTCTGCTCCTGGAGTGAGAGCCAGAAAATGCTTATCCAAAGTGTTAGTCTTGCAACGCATCTAATTTACTCTCCTACATCTAATTCTTCCTCAGCACCTAAGTGTCTGATTTGTGCTGCAGGATTTTGCATCTGTGAAACTATACTTAGGCTGTTTTCATGTCTATCTTTTTTCTCTTTACGTAGGTTATAAATTCCTTAGTAGCAGAATGTTTTCCCTCCTTGGAGTTTTTATACCTCTACAGGCAACCAACAAGGTAGCCCCACACTTTTTAATGTAATCATTCATTCATTCATTCATTCCATTAACATTTAGTGAGTAAATATGTGGAAGACACATACTAGAAGCCGGGGTGGGGGTGGAGTAGACATGAGAAGATACAATATATCTAGAAAGGCAGTAAAAGATAAATTATTCTAAAAAGAGATCCAGAGGAGAAATATAATCCAGTTAAATTTCATGAAAGAGGTAGCATTCAACCTAGGCCTTGGAAGATAGGAAGAATTTTGAAAAACAGAGGCAATGCAGGCAGAAATAAATACACAAGCACAAGCATGGAGGCAGGAAAGGACAAGGGGTCCAGCAAATAGTGAGCAGACTGATCTGGCTGCATCACCGGGTTCAGGTAATTTAGGACCCAATTACAGGTGACCTTAAGTAATAGCTAGGGCTTTGGCAGGTCTCCAAACACTGACATGATTGGTGGTCTTTTAAGGTCAATCTGGGAAGCAGGGCAGACTGTAGAGGAAAATGTCCCAAAGTCAGGGGTGGGGGTGGGAGTGGGAATTAAGATACCACTGTAATCCTCCAGAGAGAGGGAACTCCTAGGACACAGGAAACGCAAGAAGAAGGGTAAATGCGTGAGAGGATAGAAAAGCACAGCTGGGAGATCAAGCATGGGTCTGGTCCTTGAGGGAACACCCATGAGGTAAAAAAGGCTTTATTAACTGTCATCCCATAGCCCCATTGCAAACCTTGCAAACAGGGATACATTTGCACCTGCTGATAACTCCTCATGACACGTGAGGTCTCTAGGCCTAGAGGCCATTGGTTCTCTCACTGGCAGCTCCCAACACCCACCTCCGGTCCACTGCTGGAAAAGCAGGTCAGACCTCAGTGCACATCACATGCCATTTTATACTACACCGGGTTTTAAATACCTTTTTACATTTTTATCTCCCCCAATGAATCTGTAAGCAGTCTCTCTGGGGCAAGGACTGTATCCCCAGAACTTGATATGTCTCATCACTGCCCTATTGTTTTCTCTACCTACTCTGTTACCATCATGGGCTCACCCATCCATTAATCCTGGACACCACTGTGCTCTTGTCTCAACCACGTGCCAAGGGAATAAAAAGGCAGAAGCTGTGGCCGTAGGGTCCCACAGCTGACAATTCTTCTCTAAAATGTTGCCCTGCCTCCCCAGCAAGACCATGCACATGTTCCTTAAGGACCCAGCTTTAGCATTTTAGTGTACATAATAGTTATTTAACTAAATGTAAGAGTTAGTAAAAACCAAAGAACAAATCTGTAACACAGAGGTCTCACCTTCCTGAGCAGAATTTTTTCTAAAATAATACTCAGAGTTTCATTTATGAAGAGGGTCTAAAAATACCAAAAAGTTCCACTCTAATATTCTCCTGATATTGCTATAAGAGAGGGAGACTAATCTCAAGTTTATACATGGCCAGAAAATGTGAATGAGAATTTCTAGGAAGATAACCTCATTTATTTGAAAGATGCATTGAAAGCTTTTTGCTGTTCATGGTCAAGGATAACATGTTTTCGTGCTACCTATAAAACATGAAATGAAGGGATGTCTATCCTGGTAGTCATAAAAGTACTATACTTGAGAAACCTTTGGTCCTTCTTTTCTCTGGAACTGAAAAAAAGTCAGGTTCTTGGCATAACAGTCACTGGTGCATTTTTGAAGCTAGAAAGAACCTTGGCAGAGAGAGAGTTTTTACCTTTACCAAAAGGAAGCCAGATTGCTGGCAGTGAAAATTAAGAGGATTCTGTGGGATTATTTAAGGTAACAGATGTGGAGTAAAACCTGCAAGTGTTACAGTGTATCTGTAGCAAGCCATTAAATACTTTCAGTTTTCAGAAGCACACGTAGTCTTACGCATGCCCTGTTATTACAGAATTATATAGTGTATTGGTTATTACTGACTAGGGAAAAAGCAAGAGGAGGGCAGGATGATGCAATAAAACAAGAGGGCACACACTGTCTATAATAAACATAACAACTATAAACATGCCATAATGAGAAGTTTAAAAGGAAACTGGAATCAGGAGGTTGAATGGGGGGGGGGGGCGGTATAGGGACTAAGGAGACAATTTATTCATGATTGACATGATTAAACCATGGCAAGGGAACGTCCAACTATATTAGAGTAGCCATGACTCGTTCCATAAAAACAGGTGAAAAACATTGTAGCAATCGCTAACAGATAAGGTCTGAAAAATAAATTCCATAAACTCTACATTTCTAATTCAACAGAACCATAAAAACAAGTTGTTATTTTCATGAATATAAACCCAATACCAATAAAATACAACTGTCACAATGTATCCCCAGGACTTAACAGAGTTGTCGCTATACAGAAGCACAGTAGCTCTGTGCAGAATCTTTGGAAATTAACTATAACATTGCCTACAACAATTTTTCCAAAACCATTCAAAACAATTCTGTTTTGACCTTTCTTGTCCTGAGTAATACATAGAGGTACAAAGGTGATTGAGTCATTCATTAAGTGACTATAATATAATCAGGTCTAAAATCATTCCCAAGAGCATCTCATACCAGGAGGGTACTGAAGGTTCATCTATTACTGCAAACTGGGTGGTGACAGTGAATCACAATTTATGCATGTCTCACATGTTAAAAGAAGGTGCCTACATAATTCCAAAAAGCAGTGTTACTGATTGACGTTCATCAGACATCTTTGAGAAATTTCTAGATATGCCTAATACATAAGAGAGCAAAGAGCCTAACAGAGAACATTGATAGAATCATTAAATCACCATTTACATAACTAATAAGAGGAGCAAGAAGTTACCCCGTGAGCTCAGCTTTCCTCTGGAAACTGCCTCTTGAAAATTCTAATGAGAATCTGCATGCTAAAAATATATGAACATGGAAATAACATTTTATTTTTGAGAAAAGGGGAATAAGTATTTAAAATTAAACACAGAAGCTTGATCATTTAGGAACTGAAAATGCATTTATTACGGCTCTGTTAACCCATGAAGGAAAATTCACTATAAGTGTGTCACTAACTACAAGAAACAAGCTTTAAAACACAATTTCAAGATAAATCTTTAATGATCAAAATATCTCTACAAGGAGCAGAGGTACAAGCAGCCAAGGATACAAAGAATTTCATCCATTCTTCCTCTATAATGCCTTTTACCTCCGTAGAGAACTTTAGTTCAGACCTTCACAGATGTGCGTCAGGATTATTTAAATGAGGAGTGTGCCTTGTTTCAGCCACCTTAATGCGCTCATTTCCTGTTCAAAAACCTTTACTTACCAAACTCAACACCCCAAAAAACAAATAATCCAGTGAAGAAATGGGCAGAAGACATGAATAGATACTTTTCCAAAGAAGACATCCAGATGGCCAACAGACACATGAAAAGAGCCTTAACATCACTCATCATCAAGGAAATATAAATCAAAACCACACTGAGATACCACCCCATTCCAGTCAGAGTGGCTAAAATGAACAACTCAGGAAACAACAGATGCTGGCGAGGATGTGGAGAAATGGGAACCCTCTTGTACTGTTGGTGGGAATGCAAACTGGTGCAGCACTCTCAAAAAACAGTGCGGAGGTTCCTCAAAAATTTAAAAATAGAACTACCCTACGACCCAGTAATAGCACTTCTAGGAATCTATCCAAAAGATAAAGGAGTGCTGATACATAGGGGCAAATGTACCCCAATTTTTATAGCAGTGCTTTCAACAAGAGCCAAATTATGGAAAGAACCTAAATGTCCATCAACTGATGAATGGATAAAGAAGATGTGGTTTATATGTACAATGGAATACTACTTAGCAATGAGAAATAATGAAATAATGCCATTTGCAGCAATGTGGATGAAACTGGAAGGTATTGCACTGAGTGAAATAAGTCAGTCAGAGAAAGACAGATACTGTATGTTTTCACCCATATGTGGGTCTTGAGAAACTCAACAGAAGACCATGTGCGAAGGGAAGTGGGGGGAAATAGTTACAGAGAGGGAGGGAGGCAAACCATAAGAGACTTAAATACAGAGAACAAACTGAAGGTTGATGGGGGCATGGGGGAGAGGGGAAAATGGGTGATGGGCATTGAGGAGGGCACCTGTTGGGATGAGCACTGGGTGTTGTATGGGAACGACGAACCACAGGAATCTACCCCAAAAACCAAGCGCACACTTTACACTCTGTGTGTTAGCCAATTTGACAATAAATTATATTAAAATTTTTTTATTTCTGTCACTTAAAAAAATAAAGTGTGTATAAATTGGTTAAAGTAAAAAAAAAAATTTACTGGTTCTCCCCAAAACAAATTAAATTCCTTGGTTTGGCAGATATTTGGCACCAATCAGTGCTTCCAAACATATCACCCTGCGTCCTCATCCCCAGGGACAAATTCTTCCCCACTTCACCTCCAGTCCCAATCACAACACCTTTCTGTATTTCTTCATAATGTTGGTCTTTCTGAAGTGTCCTCTCCTTTCCCTTATGCCTGTCTACCTGAATCCTACTCTCAAAGCCAGGTCAGGCACAATGCATTCCCCCATCATCCAGACTATAGTCCACGCAGCTGACATCATTCATGAAGCCCTTTGTGTACACCATCTCTTTCTTATACGTTACTTATTCTCATGTGTTATTTCTGCTGTACTGCAAAACATAACGACATTTCTTACACCACTTCTTTATATTCTAGCACCTTTCACCCACCTGCTACCCTTGTTCACCACAATGGCCAGCATAGCATCCTTCAGTGCTCAGCTAACATCTACTGAGCCAAAGACACATATTAGCAATGAAGCATGAAAATTAAAAGCTAAGTATCCCTTTATTATATAAGAATAATTTGAAACAAATGAGACTTTTGAGTAGCTAATCTTTTTTCTTTAACATTCCTGAGGATTTGGAATCCAAGATGATACTACCAAGTTGCTTTCTTCCAGCAGAAACAGTGATGAGTTTGCCCTGGATTTCATGCTTTGCTGATGTGCCCCCGGGAGACCCTATGCTCATCCCCATGACAATTCACTGCAAACGTCTGTTCCTTCATCTGTCTATAGAAGTGGCTCCTAGAGCATAAACTGTGAGTTCCATTTCTGATCTCTACATATTAGTAGCCCATACAGTAGGAACTCAGTCAGTGATTGACCTAGCACCATGACTATCTAAAGAAACACAATTAAAGAATAACCTTTACTAGGCACATAAATGGTAAGTAAACTTAATTCATGACTGTGATTTCAAATGAGACATATGGCCAAAATTACAAGGACTACATATATGTAAGTATTAGCCACAAAAATGAACACACAACATAAAGAGAAATCCTATACGGACATTATGTGTGTGCATTTGCATGATTTTTATACATCACAGAATACTTCTAGAAGAAAGTGCATTTTTAGAGAGGGAAAATGAGGCAAGAGAAGTGTTTTTTCTATTTTCAACTCTCCTGTATTACTTTTAAACTAGGGAACATGTATAACTTTCTCATTTTTTGAGAGAGAGAGAGAGAGAGAGAGAGAGAGAGAGCAGGAGAAGGGCAGAGAGAGGGGGAGAAAGAATCTTAAGCAGGCTCCATGCCCAACGTCAAGCCTGATGCAGAGTCCAATGTGGGACTCGATCTCATGACTGTGAGATTATGACCTAAGCTAAATTCGAGAGTCACTTGACTGAATCACCCAGGCACTTTCAAATTAATTCCTCCCTGACCACACATGCAAAGAGAAGTCTACTGACAGTTACAAGATTTAAAAAAAAAAAAATGAGTAGTCTACCATTAGAGTAAACTAATAGACATTTTAGACGTTAGAGCTGTGCATGCAAGAAAACTGAATTCAGGGGCACCTGGGTGGCTCAGCTGGTTAAGTGTCTGACTTCAGCTTAGGTCATGATCTCACAGTCCATGAGTTTGAGCCCCGCATCAGACTCTGGGCTGACCACTCAGAGCCTGGAGCCTGCTTTGGATTCTCTGTCTCCCTCTCTCTCCACCCCTCCCTTGCTCATGCTCTCTCTCTCTTTCTCTCTCAAAAATAAAGTAAACATTAAAAAAAATTTTTAAAAGGAAAACAGAATTCATGAGTTTTTGGAAGTCCAATGGGGGGACTTTGTTTTTGCACCTTAATTACTGTGTAAAAATGGATAAATTTCTTAACTTAGCATTTCCTAATTTAAATTTCTCTTTCCTCTGTGTGTTCAGCACTCCTGTATATTTAAGGATGGAATTACCCAAAGGCATAATCCATTCTTCCAAGTAGTAAAAAGAGACAGTGAAACTTTTTTCCCCAAGGTACAAGATTGTAATAAGAAAACCTTCTGAGATGTTTAACAAAAAGAAGCAACTCCTCCTCCACAGTGACTTTAACTAAAATGTACTTTTTACATAAAGTGCTCAGTCTTCATAACAGAGGGTGCACACTGAAAACTATCTGGGTATCACATACCTACTTTCTCCCTTTTGTCAGAGTGAAGAGATCTGGCTTCTGTGAGAGATTTTAAACTGTGTGACATAAGTCTCTTGGGGCTCATGATCTTCTCATCTTTATATACCAAGCTGCTAAAATAATCTAGCAAATAGTAGCTTCTTAGTGAGCATTAGTTCAATGAATGACATTTTCTCAAATAGTATATGTATTTGTAGAAATCAACAGAATAATAGAGCTCTGATAAGTAAGGAAATAACAGTTTCTGTAACCACTAGTCATTTTTTGCTTAAAAAATACATTTAAAACATAAATGATAAAGACCACTTTGACAAAATGACTCAAAATCCAGTTTAGCTTTATATAAGCCCAGCAATTATCTCCTGAGTTACTCCAGCGATGTGGCACCACAGAGAAAAGGAAAGAGGCAAGTGGCACCTGGGTGGCTCAGTTGGTTAAATGTCTGACTTCAGTCAGGTCATGATCTCATGGTTCATGAGTCTGAGTGCCATGTCAGGCTCTGAACTGACAGCACAGAGCCTGGAGCCTGCTTGAGATTCTCTGCTTCCCCTCTCACTGACCCTCCCCTGCTTGTTCTCTCTCTCTCTCTGTCTCTCTCTCCCTCCCTCCCTCCCTCCCAAAAAAAAATGAATAAATAAACAAAAAAAAAACAGAAAAGGACAGAGGAGGTGAGATGGTCACAGGGTCCTGGCAGTAGGGGATCCCCAGTTCTGTCCTACTTCTTTCAAGCCAGAAGAGAGTTGTGCATATATCTTGAGACTGTCTAATTTCTACATCTCAGTGACTAATCAGAAAAATAATTTTTTCCTTCCAAGAATACAGACTCATCTTTGTACCTTGCATTGTTTCTGGAATACCTCCTCTGGGTCTTATCTGCTCATCACCTTGTACAGATGAGAGGAGAGTTTCTTTTCCTATCCTTACCCCCATCTGGTAGACTATTTCCCAAAATAGTTCTCCTGTGCTCAAATCTCATGGTGAAATGCATCCTTGATTCTTTGCCTCCACCTCTTAATTTCCTTCTACTTCAGTCCCTGTCCTAAAAATCAATTTGACTATGTCAAGCTCTAGTTTTCCATATTTTGCTTGAGGGGAAATTTTTAGGATAAATCTCCTTGAAATAACAGTTATGGTTCCGACTACAACTGAGTCTCTCATGATCTTCATATAAAACCAGTTAATCACCAGATCATTTCAAATTTTTACTAGCATACCTATTTTAAAGGAAGAAGAGAAGGAAGAAGATAGTTTTAGAAAGTTTTCCAGATATATAAAGTTTTAAATTTATTACAACCAGATAATTAATTACAAACCATTTTAATACTTCCCCAACTTCAAGACCAAACCAAGTTACAAAAAAAAGAAAGTTGCAAAATGGCAGTGCACCGACCTGAGGATATGGGGAAGTCCTGGATTTTGACTTTGAGCCGGAGAGCCTGGACTTGACCCCCTTCCTGTTGTCAGTCACGGTAGGGGTGGAGCTGCTGGTGTAGGAGAAGGCTGGTTTAGAGGCTGAGATCTGATCCAGGGAGAGCTGCAAACCTTTGTATTCCGTGTCCCTGCAGGGTGAGAGGACACAGCCCTTAATCTGCCACCACAGGAAATGGATACATGTGTTCTCTCACCAGGAATGGCAGTAATCCATATTTGAAAAGGGAAGCAAACAAAAGTTAGCCATATAACTGGTTGCCACAAACACCTTGATTATTTTAGAAATGCCTAACATTTAACTAACGGGTAGGGATGTAGCTGCCCCACGTACCACAGCCAAGTGATACAATATGCTCATGAAATTGTCTTGATTTTAAAATACATTTTGGGTTATTTTTTAAGTAGGAAATAAATCTGTAATTCAACTTCTCTGAGCTTTTGTGTCCTCATCAGTGAGGTACAGATTATAAACTCTACTCTCAACATTTTCTGTGTAGGGTGAACTCAGCAGATAACTGAGTTGTGTGGTAAACTGATCCTATCTGATTACTGGCAAGAAGAACATCAGCTGTTTCAAGATCAATCATTCTGGTAAACATTCCTAATATTTTTATAGCTAGCAAACCAGTGAGACCAGGCTTGTAAGTAGTTAAAGATCTCTTTTAAGCACCAGTTCTTTCCACTCCATCTTCAATATATATCTACGAAGCTCTTAATATATGCCAGGTTTTGTGCTATGTGGAAATGAAAGATAAATAAGATGCCTAGAGTCCCTGCCCTTCTGCAGATTACAAGCTATTTGGAAGAAGAAACAGTAAACAAATATTAAACATAATAACTGAAGGCTGTGATAGGAAGGGGATAAAGAGTATATCTTAGAGAGTTCATTATAAAGGTATTGCTTGAGGTATTTAGGGGCTGAAGATGACAGCTTGGCCCTGCCCAGCTACCATCTCAGCCTGCTTCCAGGCAGCAGAGAATGTTGTCTGACTCCTCCATTTTCATAAGAGGGTATCAACCCTTCCCACTGGCAGCCAAAAAGAAAAATGTTTCATAGTCTTCTTTATGAGGACTCGTGGGAGAATTTTCTCTCAGGTTCCAGAACTAGCTGGGCTGCTTGCTCCTGGGTAATTGATTTCTTTTTATCTCACAAACACCGTGAATCATCTAACTCACCATGTTTCCCTCTTTCCACTGGAAGTCAAAAGGCTCTGAGTCCCAAATCCGATTTGTAACCACCTCTAACAACTGTACCAGTCCTCGTGGCAGGTGTTCTGTGCAGCAAACACCACCGGCTTCCTTTATTTTTCTTATTTTATTTTTCCTTTTCTCTAATGGGTTCACCTTTTTAAAAAATTTACATGCATTTTTAATACCCTTTGGATTAAGATATGTATATTAAATGTAATAAACTAATAAAGTTAGATATGTTAAAGTGATTGGTAGATTTCCATAGATCAGCAACCATTCATTTATCTTCTCTTCCTTTTCCCTGTTTGTTCTTCTACAAAGAGATCAGGCAGAGGCAAAAGGATAATTCAGGCAAGGAGTCCCTCAAGTGACAGGGGATAGAAATCAGCTAAAAGAGGTTCAATAATATCATGGCCACAAACTACAGTGTAGTGGTATATGTCAGCAAATTACAATGACTTCATATCAAATAGTCCATCAACTCAGTGCAAGTAAAAAAAAAAAAAATTATCCTGCATAAGCAGCAAAAATTTAGAAGATGGGCATGCAATTTGCCTTCCAAGCTTGGGAAGTTGAATCACACTGATGGTCTACTTTCCTACTCTAATCACCCCCTAAGGAAAACACACAACACGGATTCTGGGCACTCCTTGGTCAGAAATTCAATGCTCTCCAACATGTGGCTCCCACCTATTTTTCTGACAGTATCTGAAAATTTTCCTTCAATGGCCCTTCACTTCACTCAAAATAGTTCTCCCCAAACTGACCTTATACTTTCCTCCCCTGCTCTTTCAACACATACCTATAGAACTCCTCTTAAAAAGAACTATTTTAAATCCTACTCGCCTCTAACCTCATTCATTCCTTCAATACTGAGTGTCTCTGTGGAGGCCCTGGGGAGACATCAATGAACAGAAGGACTAAGTTGCTGTGCTCATGAAGAAGACACCAGGGCCACTTCCTGAGGGAAACAGGGAGGGGACCAGAAACTCTTTTTTTCTTCTTCCAACCTTATTTTTCAAGTGACAGTGTCTAGTCTTTCCTAGGGGTTCTGAGTTCCTAGAGGGCAAGAGTCAAAAGATATTTTGTTATATTCCAATGGCGATTTGCACAATATTTCACACATTTGGAGGAGGAAGAAGACAAAGACACAAATCAGAAAGGGCTGTTTTCCTCAATGACTGCTAATAACCAGCAGCCTAGAAGTATTTCTCTGATGGAAAAGACCCCTTTAGGCCGTGAGTCCCCTGACCCACCTGCCCTGAGATCATGTGCATGTGACAGTGAGCAAGGTGGGCTCTGACAGCCTCCATTCTTGGGTATCTCCTATGTCATATGGGCTCTTGGTAGCGGAATATCCATTCAGTCCCTGCCCAACAGGACTTACTTAGACTTACTTTAGACAAAAACATTGCACCCCTGAAAATATGGCCAAATAATTTTTAAAACTCATTCTTTTTTTTAATATGGAATGCTTCACGAATTTCTGTGTCATCCTTGCACAGGGAACATGCTGATCTCTGTAGCCTTCCTATTTTAGTATATGTGCTGCCGAAGCAAGCACTAAAACTCATTTTGAATGCAACATTTCAGCACAGGGACTTCATGTCAAGAAGCAGAGAACAAACCAGGATTCCTCCATTTTTCTCTTCAGACTCCCAAAGTATGCATCTCAACTACTGAAGAAGTCTTTCCAAAATTCTTGCATAGTTCCCAATGATAGAAATACTCCAAAGAGGCTTAAATAAAGATTTAAAACCAACAAATGATTTGAATTTCTACATATTCACGTGAAAATGCTAATAAATATAAAAAGAGTTATACTCTTGATAAAAAAATTAATATTTTGATGCACATCTAAAAAGATCACAAAGAATCCACCAGAACTTAGCAAAAGATCATGAGGTCAGGTAGATCACAATTTGAGCCACTTACTGTGTAACAACCCCATTCAAGACCTCTTTTTCCTCTTTATAACTCATGTGGATGTGCTAAGGTTGAGAAAAATATTATGTGAGAAATTCATGGCACAGTGCCTAGAACTTGGTAAATGTTCAATTAATACTAAGTATTATTTCTTCACCTCCACAGTTTGTGGCCCTTTTTTGGCACCTGATTTCTCTAAGACAGTAGTTTCACTTTGGTAGCAACTGTAATACATTTCATTACAAACATTTCCTTATGTTGTATTTCTTTCCTTTCTACCTCTAACTCATTGTAATGCACTCTGTTGCTTCTTAGTCTCTAAACTCTAATGCAGTGTGGCCAAAATACTTATTAAGATGAGCTCTTCATTGTTAAGTAAGCAAATAGAGACCTTGGAACAGTACAGACCCGACACTCTGAGAGGAGCTCAGCCTTCCTATTCCTCTAACAACTTGAAAGATGGGTTAAGATGAAAAGCACAACAACAAAAAAAAAATACCCACTTAAAGACATTTCAAGTACAGTTGATGTGGTGCCAAGAGCAACTCTGAATGGCAGATTCACTAAGAACAAAGCATTTGTTTTACTTTTAGAATTCTATTATACTATTTCATTTGTATAGATTAAAGGTCTAGATGCTGATGGGAATCACATTATGAGTTCCATTTCCCTCCAAACTCAGACATGCCCTCCCTTCCCCCGAAGTGAGGCACATTCTGGTATCACACACACACCCATCCTCTAAAGTTAGGTATATGTCTAGTAAAGCTGTTTGATGTTTCCCTGTGGAGGGGGACAAAATGAAATACTTGGGTGCCCAGCACTTAGACTCTGAATGAGTACAGTGAGGAATTGGACTTAGCTGACTTTAGTAAAGGAGGGACAGGACACAGCCCTGCTCTACTTCTAAAGCCTTCCTGAAAAGTGCCACACAGACCACGTTCAGGACTCCACAGGTTACCCTCACTAGGGCAGCTCACTCTGTTCTCCCAGATACGACTGGCATATCAAAAAGAGGAACTGTGGCATATGCCCTTTAGCATATTTTTCAAAATGGCTATCGATATCAATTTACATTTGTTTGGATTTTTTCCCCCCTTGAATGACTTGTACTAGAACTGCAGACATCCTCAGGTACCTCGGCTCTGAAAGCAATGTGAAATAGGTAATTTGCAATCACTAGGACTTGCAGCTTGTCAATCTCACTCGTATTTGCACAGACCAAAGTAATCCTCTTATTCCATTATGGACAGTCAGAAATCATTCAATTTGCAGAATTAACCATCTGAGTCTACTCTAAACTTTATAATAGTCATGTACATATTTGGAGTTACTCAAATTCCAATAGAATAAAAGGGGCCATTTTTGCACCATTGGCCTTCTCAGCCTTTCCTTCAGCAATATGCCATGATCACTCATGAGGTAAATGCCAACTTGCCATATGGGAAGCTCAGGGTGATGCCCTTGCAAAACAAATAAAAGGTATTTATATCACTAACAGGTGCTTTTAGCTTCAGAGAAATGCATTAATATGATTTCTATCATTTTGACTGGAAGACTGGTGTCCTCATGATGCCAACAGCAGCACAACCATACATACAACCTTCAGGTGAGTTGGAATAATTATACAGATAAACAATCAACAGTATTTTATCACTTGATGTTGAGTCAAGATTCTCTGCAAGAACTTTTCTTCTTCGACTCTGCCATATCCTATTGCACTTCTATTTTAGACAACTGAAGTTTTGCTTCTGTCATGCCAGTTTTTTAAACTGGTCATTCTGATGTTTCTCTATTGGTTTTATGTTATGTGGCAATTCTTAAAAGATATTGCCAGATTTCCCAATTGAGCTTAAAAAAAAAAAAAACAAACAGCTGTAGGTGATCAAATTACCAAGGAAAACGTGGAAACAAAGACATGCAATTGATTTGGCTCCAAAGGCACTGACTGCAATAAGCAGAGGATTGCATTAAACTGTGATCGGATTAAGTAGGAACGACTGCGTCTTATACTAAACTTTTTAATTGGATTCTAGAATCACTGTCACACGAAGTGCATGACCTTCTTTATATTCTGGCAGAGTTACCACCAGGCCACTAGGTAAACCTCTGCAGCAGAGAGACCTAGTTTATGTTTCATTTTCAGGCTCCCATGGAGCCCAGCAGAGATAGCTGATAAGGAGGATTCCATACTGTGAGAGGCTCACAAACTAAGACATCTGCTGGGAAATTAGGCTAAGGCACCCTTGGAAATATAATAGTCTCATACTAATAAGTGGATTTGTGTTTGCTCCTTGTGGTTTTCTCCATTTGCTTTGGTGATTTTAGTAGTTCCCAAAAAGTCTTTGGTTTTACATAAACACTGCCTCTGCCTAGAAATATCTTTCTCCTCTATTTTGTAGGTCTCATCCAACATGCTATGGAGTGGATGGCACCACAAGGGTAAGGGATGGCTTAGGCACAAAGTTTACCATCACATTGTGATTTCAAGAAGCAAAGACGAAGGTCTAAACATAGGTAAACAACCAAAAACAATAGGCAAACAATAACCAAACAAACAAAAAAAAACAATACAGTAAAAAACTGTAATATATTTTGGTAAGATGCAGCAAAGTCAACCATCTGCATGATAGGGATTGTGAAATACCTGTCTACAAACCCATGACACATGTTGAAATATAGCTAAGTCCAGACCTGCCACAACATGCATCTGACTTTGCTTCTCTACCCACACAGGCCACAGTGATTTCCTGCTCCCTCCTCTCAGTTCCTACACTGTCCACTGCCTCTAACATTCATGTAACACACCTAAGTTCCTGTCGCACAGTGTGAATGGTGTATTTGACAACAATCTCCTTAATACCTTCTCTTTTGATAGTCTCTACTTACTGTCTAGCACCATATCTTATAGAGAATAGATTCTCACTTGCAAGTGATTAACAAAATAATTCTCACTGCAATAAATTTTTATTCATCTCAAATACAAATGACCAAAAATTCAAAAAACTAGCAAACCTCTCTACATAAATAAGAAAAAAATACCTACTAAGTAAGCAAGTTTATGGGAGGGATTCTTAAATTCCCAGATTATAATTAATAATGATCATTCTGATATTCTGTGAGATCCTAAATTAAAGAAACAAATCATGTTATTGTTTTAGTGTTATATTAATATGTTATTGTTTTAGTGTTATGTATATTAATAAAATGCACTTATTTTTTGTAAAGTTACAATTCAGGCATGGCATATGGGATTCTTAAACAAACTGGAATACTAAATTAATTTTATCCTCAACCATTTATTTGAAACTGTTGCAACTGTATTGAAAGAGCGAGGAGGAATAGTGCTTTAAACCCCCAGAGAAAGAACTTCTACAAAGCGATAATAAATACAGTATCTCTGAAATAGAAAAATATAAAAAGGATGTAAACAATGCACAAATTGCTGAGAAACAATTTTTAAAGGTTTAGCCTCACTAGTAATAACCTATACAAATTAAGGTTTCTTTTTTAAAATTTTTTTTTTCAACGTTTATTTATTTTTGGGACAGAGAGAGACAGAGCATGAACGGGGGAGGGGCAGAGAGAGAGGGAGACACAGAATCGGAAACAGGCTCCAGGCTCTGAGCCATCAGCCCAGAGCCTGACGCGGGGCTCGAACTCACGGACCGCGAGATCGTGACCTGGTTGAAGTCGGACGCTTAACCGACTGCGCCACCCAGGCGCCCCTACAAATTAAGGTTTCTATCAGATTCTTTTTGTCACTTTTGTCTTTCAAATCAACAAAGATTTTATTTTAATGACAAAAAAATCTCAATGAAGACAAGTTGAAATAAATGGGCATTCTTACATACCAATGATAAGAGAGTAAACTAGCAGTGTTTATCAAGAGTCTTAAGAATGTTCATTCCTTAAATCCAGTAATTCCACTTCTAGGAATAGATCTAATGAAAATAATCAGAGATAAGTATCAAAAGTCTATACACAAGGGTACTTAGCATAATTTCTTACATTTAATTGTAAGTAAGCAAATAAAAACCAACAATAGAACCATTACTTAATTATGGTGTACCCATGTGATAAAATATTAGGTAATCATTAACTTTTTTTACTCTAGTGATGTGAAAAACACTAGTGATAAAATGAAAAATGATCTCTTTAAATTAATATGTACTGTATATGCATATACATGTAGTGGGAGGCAAAAAATTAAAATGTCAATAGTGAATATCTGGAAAATAGATTAAACATGTTCTTTATCTTCTCTTTATACCTCTGTATATTGTTAATTTTTTCTATAATAAACATGTATGACTTTTATAATCAGAAAAATATTTCTTGAAAAAGAAACTCTAATTGGAGCAAAATTCAGGTATTCTCACCTCCAACTGAAATGGCTCCCAGTTTCTCTGCCTTGTGTTTTCAGGGTGTCTTCTCTATGAATATTATTAAACTACAGAGGAGAGAACACCACTAAATTTCTTTTCCCATAGGTTCAACTTCTCATGAACACCATTTATAATTTTTAAATGTCCAAATGTCCATATGCTCTCTTGGTGCCTATATATTTCACTTACTTTCTAATCTATTTTCCACCCTTCCTACCTTACAGAATTATCTGTCTCTGAAGGCTTTCATGTGAACTATGTGACTTTGTTTCCTTCTTTGAATAATATAACTTAAATTATTACTTACAATTGAAAACAAAGAGTCTTGCCATGTAGTTTCTAACAACGGCTTAGTTTCCTGCGAGTTATAGATGACGTATTTGTCACTGTTTAAATGGAGTAACCCTACTTTCGGGACTGCATCTTTTGTTCTGAAAAACTTATTTTCTTATGCTCCAAAATTCATTCTATATCTATAGCTACTAAATTTTAGGTGTATTTGTAAATCCCACAGATCTAGGTTCCAAATGCTACTGATCTTATAGCTTTTTTGTTTCTTATTTTCTTGAGGTTGGTGAGGTGGGGGGTGGTTAGGGAGGTGTCGGTCTTTAAAAGTTAGATCTGAACAAATCAATGCAGAATGTGCTGCCTCTTTCACCAAAGGCATAAATTTTTAAAATGCCAGTCTCCTTTTCCACAGTCAAGACTGCTAATTCAATGCACTTCTGGGGGGGGGGGGGGGGAAAAAGGCAAAAAAAAAAAAAAATTCATACATGCTATTCTGGCCTCTCTTTTCCTTCTCACCTCCCCACCCTCTGTGTCCATCCCCCTAATCTTCACTGTCATTTCATTAAACTGCTGTTTTTCAAATATATGTTCCCCTTAGAATTCTTTAAATACCTAAGGTAGATAAGTGATGGGGGAACCCATTATCTAACACCTTATATTTGGTTAAGGTTCTGTTTTCACAGGAGTAGCTTTCTCACTCAGTTCTTTAGACCCATACAAAACTGATTCCTAAACCCTAAAACTAGCCACTGGCAGAGAAGGTAAGAAGAACACACCTCCTATTCTCAACTGCTTACAAACTCCTGGAACAGAAAAAATACTTGTCATCACAAACAAATAATCTCCCCACAACACTGGGAAATTTGCATTCTGTACTCAAGACCAAAGTGTCCCCAAAACTCTCCCACATACAGTGGGGAGACCCCGCAAGGCCACACCTCATGGCACCTTTGAGAGCTCTGCCCTTTTCTACACAACACAAAGGCACTGGCATTCCTGCAGATAATAGAAAAGTAGAACCTCAGGCTTTGAACTCTCTAGGAAAAAACACAGCAAAAATGATGGCATGGCACGATGTTTTCAAAGGCACAAATCTCCATTTGTTTAACTTAAATATTTTAAAATATGTCCTATAGCATTTATTCTTGATTAAACCTCTTCTAGATAGTTAATCATTAATGGTTTCTTTACAGTTACTGTGCAAACAGTTCATTCATACCTATGACATATCAAATCTCACAGACGTGTTCTTTAATTGGATTCATTTATTTCTAATCTCCCTAAGCCCTTACTACTGTAATGCTTGACTAAATATACATTAAACTCCATTATTTAAATGGCTAAAATAAATTTGAGATGTATTTTATGAATAAAAATTCACAATTCAACAGACATTCTGCTATTATTATTATTATTATTATTATTTGTTTTGCTATTGAGGCATTATTTAAAATTGTCTGGTAGATAAGTTGTGTTTCAACAACTTTAAACATTTTAAAATAAGTTGTGATTTATCATTAGAGATTTTGGATTGCCCACCAAAATGCCAAAATTTTCATTGCCTTCATATTTGGAGTCAGAGAGCTTGTATAATACTACACAGAATATATAGTTATCAGTAGAGTTCATTACCAAAGATACAATAGGCAGCTGCCTGAATTTATGACTTGTGGCTTGAGAGGTTTCCTTGGTCCCCACAAAGATGTCTCAAGAATGGTCTACTGGTTTATGCTTAAAATCTACTGCTAGATATTTATTTCTTAGGCTTTAGCCAGATGGCTCAGAAAAGGTTAACGGAGTAAGCCTCATCCTTATTTTTCATTGATTCAGTTTTTTCAGCTCCTTTCCCTAGAGCCATGGTTCTCAAACTTCAACGTGGCTTAGAAGCCCCTGAAGAGTTTGTTAAAATGCAGCTTGCTGGGCCCCACCCCTTAGAAGTTCTCATTTGTAATTCTAGGGTACAGACCACAATTTGCATTTTCAACAAGCTCCTGGGGGTTGCTGATGCTGCCAGTCAAGGGGCCATACTTTGAAAACCAGAGCAGTTGTTATTCTGGATAAGAAAAACTAAAGCTATCAGGTGAAAGGGTACCATAGACAAGATGGATTGCCATTGAAAAGGGAGGGGATGTTCCAAAGACAAACTTCACACTTTCCCCAGGGTACAGCCTTACTGCATATCTCACCAAACTACTCGCATGCTGATCCCTGTTCACTTCCTTTCAGTCTCTTTGGGGACACTGCCTGTTCCCGCAGATCCCATAACACTGGAGAGCTACAGGGCTTAGTCTACAGGCTGCATCTCAGTTATTGCTCACTCTCAAGGGATCTCATGCACTCTGCTGGCTTTAAATTTCATATTGATGACCCCCAATCTCCAGCCCAGACCTCCCCACTCCATGACACCCAGATTTAATTACCTGCCTGACATTTCCACTCAAATGAATGACAGGCATCTCAAACTAAATATCCCCACACACAACCCTTGATTGTTGCTCCTGCCTATGAATCTGCTCCTTCCCACCATTCACCCAAATTACTCAGGCTAAAAACTCAGATGCTGTCCTTGACTCCTCATTTTTTCACAGCTCATATCCAATCCATCTGCAAACTCCAGCTGTCTGCCCTCAACACATCCTGAATCTGACCCTTCATCCCTACCTCTGTCTTTAAGCCATCATCTTCCCTCACCTAGGCTATTGTAATCACTTTCTAACTGGTCTCCCTGCCTCTACCCTCTACCCTTCCCAAAGCCTATTTTCCACCCCATCCAGATGACCATTTCATAGCTTAAAGCAGTTCATGCCATGCCTCTGCTCAAAACTCCAGTGACTTCCCAAAGCCTTCAAGACCCAGCATGGTCTGACCCTGCCTATTCTAGCATCAGCTTCTTGTGCTCTCCTTCACCCCTTCTCTCTGCTGCAGTGACAGTGACCTTCTTGTTCATCAACTTACTTACCAAGCTGGTTTCTACCTCGGGGCTTTTGCATTTGCTCCCCACTGCTGAGAATGCTCTTCTTGTAGGTCTCAGCATGGCTGCCTCCCTCCCTTCATTCAGGAGACTTCAGAGAGGCCCTCCCTGACCACTCCCATCTCTTTGTCCTGCTTGATTTCTTCCTTTCAGTTCCTGACATTGTATGACATATTTATTTGTTTATAAGTAATGTCTATTTCCTCGCACTAAAATTTACCCTCCATGAGAGTAGGGACCTTGTCTGTCTTGGTAACACCATTAACCCTCCTATAGACTCTGGCACCCAGTGGGCACTGGGGAAATACTCTCTGGGTGAATGCAAAAACCATCCCATTTGCTGAAGAGAGGACTACACTCTACAACATCTCTTACTATCCTCTTAAGTATAGCAACAGAAATTAAGCTAATTCTAATGATAGAGATTTGTTTATAATGGAGGTCCTATTGAGTCCATTGGGAAGAGACACAAATAGAAAAGAGATTATAATGTAAAACACCATGTAGCGTATCTAAATATTCCCCCCCGATTTTCAATTATCCCTCACAATAAAATGCTACCCTGCATTTTGTTATTTCTTTACTCTAATTGGAGGAATGAAACAGACATGCACTCTGCCCTCTGCTTTGTGGGCTTCATCCGTCCAGCATTCCTGAGCTGGGACCCTGCAGGATTCCATTACCCAAATCCAGTACAACACATGCTTCACTTTGCCAGGCCTATAGTAAGATTTCAACAGCTAATAGAAATGCTATGACTTTCAACACTATTAGTCTCTTAACAGCTTATAAAAATTAAAATGAAAAACCCTGTGTTGCATTTGGTTAGTTTTTTGGGGGGGAAAAAGCTGCTCTTTTCCCATCGTATATTTGGACACCAATGTCAATTAATGGTAGTGTTGAAAGAAGTACATCTCATGGGTTCTTACCTTCAGCCACCAGAACACATTATAGTCATCACAAGTGCAAAGAGTAAAATGAATGACTGAGGAGCAGCAGCAAGCCATAACCCCTAAAAATGCTCGGAACCAGGGATTCTATTTTTGTAATGGTTCTCAGTGGGAGGAGGCAAGAGACAGCACATTCTCAGATTGCATTACCAGAGAATGTTGCTATTCTCAGAGAGATGTAAAAAAGTGGCAAGGGACTTGGGTTTAAAAGTACAAACATAGAGAGAATCCCACCTTAATGGGTACCATTATGACATCCAGTTCAATATAATGAGGCTATTTCCACGATCTGGCCAGCAGCCCATGTTAGCACGGCTTTACTGATGTGGATACAACAAATTCTGTTTGAACAAGAAATCCCCAGGAAAAAGAGAGAGAGTGAGAGAGAGAGAGAGAGATCCTTTCACAAGCTCTAGCCATTTAGCAATCAATCAAAGGAGAAATACCCTTCCAGTAAAGACAGCAATGTCCATTTGAATCCTGGTAATATATTAGACGTTCCAAATAAAATAGTGTTCCATGGGTAATACTTACGGATTGCTGTTTTGCGAAAATATCATAACTGTTGATGCTGAAACTGGTGAGGGGGACATGGTGTTGGGCCCAAGGGGTTAAGCATGTTGCATGGCAGCTGACTGGGTTCTGAGCACACCCAAACTGTGAAGCAATTGGGTCACTTTGTGGAGACCCCATATTGAAGTCTTGTAGCAAACTATCCATAGACTTTTGCAAAATCTCTTCAAAATGTCCCATTACTTCCCAAATATTAGGTGGAATCACAGGAAATCACCACTATCGAACTGCTTTAATGCACAGAAATGGCAATTACATACGACTCACCCTAGTACAATGTTACCAACTTACAGACAGCAGGCCAAAGAGGAAATCAGGTGGGCTTGGGAGTCCTGTCTCTGGTTTGGCATGACTACTCATTAGCTGTGTTATATTGGCTAAATGACTTGGCTTCTTGGAGCCTCTGGCACAAAATAGCAGTCTTTCAAATGTGAGTGAATCTTACTCCCTGACCTTTCTAAATATGGCAGCAAACAGAGCACCTTCCCACCACCCCCCCTTCACTTGCAGCTGACAGTCACCTCCCCGTCTCTCCAGGGCAGGGCAACAATGCCGTGAGATTACCCTTTACAAGAGAAAAGTTTAAAATATTACAAAAACCTAAAAATCACTAGAAACATTTTTTTAAAGAGAATAAATGTACAAAGACTATTTGACTCTAGTGTGATTCTTCCATTTAAAACTAAGATTCCAAATCCTATTAGAAGTCAACCCCACAAAAAAACTCCATTCAAAGCAGAGCAAAACGCAGCTCAATATCATTCCAACAGGACAAAAATCACCTTGGCACACACAGCTGCTCTCTCTGGCTGACCTAATGAGATGCAGAGGCTCCACCCAGGGAAACAGCGATTTTGTAAGAGTTAAGATGGACTCCTTGGTCTGCAGCCAGTTTCTCTGCTGCCAGTCTGGATCCCCCTCACGCCCCCACCCCCAGACACACACACACACACACACACACACACACACACACACACACTCGCACAGCCCTCCCCAGCAGCTCTGCTCCTCTTACTGTCTCCACTCCCTCCCCACCATCTAACCACAGGGAATCTGAGCACACCTGCAAGCTTTTTCTCCAGGGTTGACCTGAACAGTGCCAAGGCACTCTGGGCCTGCTTCTTTCTAGTTGTGAATGGAAACACTCCCCTCCAGGAAAGAACCTGTCATCAGCAAGCCCATAGGGAGGTCAAGCTGGGGTAGAGGTTGTCCTTGCACTTATTTCCTTTTCCTGCAGACGCTGTCTCATTCATTCTGATATCTCCAGAACCTGGCACAGTGCCTGACACCTAATAGGTGCTCAAGAAAACATTTATGACTGCCTCAAGGCCTACTAGTCCTAATCATTGGAAGTAGGATCTAACAATCCTTTCCAGATGTACCAGAATGATTGCTGATTTCTCATTCTTGGGCATCCCTCTGCCTTCCTAAGACTCATGCTTTCCCTCCTTCAGCCTCACAGACATTTATTTTGTTTATTGGAAATTAAATAAGAACTTATTTGATCTAATTTCACTGCAATAATTTCACCCTAATAATTCACATTTACTTGGTGTTACTTTGTGTCAGGCACAGGGCCAAGAATCTATCTCATTTAATGATTACAACAACTCTATGAAATAGATATTATTATTACACATTACACATTTTACAGATTAAAAAACAGTGAGGCAACAAAGTTAAGCAATTTATCCATAGCCACAGAGATAGCCAGTAGCAGCCCAGGAATCTGAATAGGCAATACACCCATAGCCCAAGTCTTAACTAACATGCTATGATGTATAATAAAGTAGTGATATTTCATTTCATATCTCATTTTACAAGTACCTTGTAATGCATTCCTCTGGTTATCAGGGTTTGAAACATCTAGCTAAAAAGTCTAGGGATTAGACTGCATCATATTCTAAGAGCAGTAGGATAATGATATCAAACACAGCACTGAGGAGGCCTTCTGGCCCTGCAAACCTAGAACCTAAGAGCCAGGTTCTTTGCACCCCCATCTCCTCCAATCTATTGATGTTCCTTATGTGTACCTTAAATTTGCTTTCTAAAAACCATTTTGAAATACAACCATTATACATGTGGCAACACTGTGTATTCATTTCAATAACATTCTACATTCCATTCAGAATACTGACATCCTCAAAACTTTAAAAACTGTGTTCTATGCTTAGATGCTAATATATGTATATGTGTACATGTATATATTATATATGTATATATTATATGTATGTATATGTATATATTATATATGTATACATGTGTGTATGTATATATAAATATATATAAACATATATATAGTCATATATATAAACATATGTGTGTATATATATATATATATATATATATATATATATATATAAAACTAAGGCTAGGTGAACATGTTCAAAATATATACCAGTACTAATCTGAGAAAGGTAAGAGGCTTAGAGAAAATAGTTTCCATTCATGATGAAACACATTCAGTTCCAACAAAAAAGTTCAGGGTATAAAGGTAAAAGAAGGAAAGAAAACCCAGCTCATATGAGAACAGTGAGACAAGCACTGCTGAATCTAATTTGAAGAGGAAACTAATTGTGTTATGTTATTTTCTCATGAAGAAAACAACAATGAGACAAATGAGTATATGTCACGGTTCCATCTCAAAAGACCTTACTTCTGCTTCCAACCCTTAAATTCTCCCCCTTCCCTAGTAGCTCCACCATTCAAGCTTCTTTGAATTCTGTGCTCGCAACAAATAGCCCAAGTGCACCATATCAGTTTGAACTGAGCTAATCTGAGTTCTTAAATATTTAGTTCCAACTAAATTGTAAACTACTCGAGAGATGCAAAGACCTCTGCTTCATGTATTCATGCAATAAATAACTGCCGTTTGCCATACTCTCTGAAACACTGTTGATTCAGCCACACCTAGTACACACAGAGTAAAGGGGAATAGACTGCACACCATCAAAAATGTCAGTGTTGCATGTTTTATTCACTTTAAGTTATAATTACTGACATTGGGAAAGTTGACAAAACACTGGTTCCAACTAAATTAACTTTAGAAATTGGATAAAAGCTTGGTTTCTTAGAACTTTCTTTTTCCCTGTAAAGCACCATGTACAGCACCTTCCATTTTGCCTGGGACAAATAAGGTACTCAATAAGTATTGGCTTCCTTTCCTCCTAGCACAAAGCACAACTACCTGTAGGGTACACAGTGAGAGCAGTGAAAAATAGGGCGACTTAACCAAACTAGAAACAGCCACCCACAAAGAGCACAATGCTTGGAGAAATGTGTGGAACTGGAGGGGGGAGAAGGTAAATACTTAAATTTGTGGATTTGAAGATTTAGCAATTCAAGTTAAAAATGGAACCACTCCTCTCTTTTCAAAGTATTTCGGGTGACATCACATAATTATCAAGAGCTAATAACAACAGTTATTTTGAGTATCTGCTGTCTGCCGCACTCTGTGCTATATATACATTATCTCATATAATCCTCCTCAGTCCTTAAAAGGTGGGTTCAAATATCTTGATTGCACAGATGGGAAAACAGAGGCTCACAGGAATACAGCTATGCTCAAAATCCCATAGCTATTATGCAGTAAAACGTATTCAAACCCAGAGTTCTCTAACGCCAAAGCCCATACCTTGCTCCTTCAGGTTGCTTCAAATGATACTGTAGGTTTTCATAAAAACAAAATCACAATCCTACTTCAATATAGCCTCTCAGAGTAAAAGTCACAGATGGTACACAGATGGCCCAGACTCAGCCAGGCCCTATAAAAGTAAGTTCCCTTCTCATCCCCCTTAGCCCTGCCATCACCATAGACCACCTTTCTCACCCTTGCCAGCTCCCTGGACCTCAGAATGCCTAAGACAGGGGAAAGGAACTGGGGAAGTTACTCCTTCAGACAAGACAGACTGTGAAATTCCTCTACTGACAGGTACTCAGGCATTTCCAGGTGTCACCTAAACTCCAACCAATCCTTTTTGCCTGACAGCTTAGGCACAGGTACAGCCCTTCAACCCAGATGAAATTTCTATCACTACCTGCTCATCTGGAGAGATGTCACAAGCCAGTGGGAACAGAGAACAGAGAGGGAAGCCCTGGATAAGTGCAGCCTTTTACTAAATTATCAATATATGCATAATCCTCCCCATCCACACACATATCCACACCTTGAACCAAACCTAGCAGTGCTCACAATGCAAATAGATGAAGTCAGAAGATGAAAACATATTTTTCTGAAGTTCAGGTAAAGCTTCACTTGAATTTGTCCATTCACAGTAACATGTATATCCCCACCTCCAATGAGGGAATGATCACGTTTTTCTATGAAATGACTCAAAGATCAGAACTCTTTCCCTTGCAACAGCCAAAGAAGAGTGGTCAGGATCATCACTGAGCACATACCATGTGGTCTCCACCTAAGAACATTTTAAAAAAGAGGTCCTGTGACTCAGTTGCCCTCAGCACAACAACAAAGAAAGGTGCGGAGGCCAGAGAGGCCTGGGGAGATGGAAGCAGCCAGGTAGCAGGATTGTCAAAGGGCCAGAGGATGACACACCTGACCAGAGCATGCTGGGAGGCCCTTCATCCCTAGCATCCCCCACCAACAGAATCCCCAGTGGACAACATTTCCTGCCATTGTCCCTCAAACACAGAATACCATCTAGGAAATAGCCCACTGCCATGAAAGGTAATTTGTGTCCCAGCTGATAAAAAGGATGACCTAGCTTGCCAACCCATTGTAGGGTACACAATGAGAGCAGAAATTTGTTTTAACACATTTGTTCAACAAAAACATAAAATATTAAATCTGGTTGGAGAAATGAAATAATTAGTAATAGCAATAATGTATCTATGAAATCTAAAGGTAAGCAACTCAGGGAAAACTAAAATGTTTGCAGGCCACATTTTTTCTTACAAAATGAAAATGTTCTTAGTGAGACTTAAGGAAAAAAAAAGATATATTCTTAATTGAATGTTCTTGAGAAGACAGTGTTGCTAGTTTTAAACCACCAAATGGTCAATATCTGTTTTGTGAAGATATTTGTGAAGCAGCAACAAAGAGGCAGCTTTTTAATCTTCCATAATGAGACCAGACGAAAGCCTATCCAGAAGTTGGGTGGGCTGAATACTACAGGCCTTACCCATTTAAATCCATCCCTCTTTCCCTGACTCCCACCCCAATACAGAGGAACCTAGGATACAGTAGGAGTCAAGATCCCAGGCTTTAATCCTGGCTTCCCCACTTACTTAGCATATCTGATGTCAGTTTCCTCACCTGGAAAATCCCTGCCCGAACCCTGTACAGAGCTGTCAAAGGAGCAAACTATGTAATGAAAGTGACAGCACTTTGAAAAAAATATTTAGCATTTGTAATGATGCTGTATTTAGCATTTGTAATAGTAAAACAAAATTTGAACATAAACAATGAATTCAAAACTAAATACAGAATATCTTGATTAAAAAATTACAATAAGTAAAAAGGATATGAAATCCTTTTATATGTATTACATAAGCGAGTACTAGTATTACTATGTACTACAAAACAGACTAAATACCCCAGATCTTTCTTTTTATTTTTATTTTTATTTTTTTTTAATTTTTTTTTTCAACGTTTATTTATTTTTTTGGGACAGAGAGAGACAGAGCATGAACAGGGGAGGGGCAGAGAGAGAGGGAGACACAGAATCGGAAACAGGCTCCAGGCTCTGAGCCATCAGCCCAGAGCCCGACGCGGGGCTCGAACTCACGGACCGCGAGATCGTGACCTGGCTGAAGTCGGACGCTTAACCGACTGCGCCACCCAGGCGCCCCCCCAGATCTTTCTTTTAATAAAGTGTTTTGGTAGTTGTAAAATCACTATTAATTACTATTAATAGCTTCAGTTGTTATAAATTACCATTCATACAAATGTGTCTTCAATTCATCTCTATAATGATTCAGTTACTTAAAAGATCACTTGAAAAGGACAATTGGGGCTTCAACGTTCAATATTATTATAATAAAGATTAAACACAATTAAGGATCAAATCTAATTTACGGGTATACATTAGCGCATGATTATTATTTTTAATGATCAAAAAATTAAATCTATGCAACAAGTGTAACACAGATCCAAGGCATGAGAATAAAATCATTTTATATTTTGCCATAGCTTGCTAAGTCAAAAGGCACTTCATTTGACATTATTTATACTATGAAAGAATGCTTTTGCTAATCAGAAAAATAAAACCTATTTTTATAACTACACATATAATTGGTCAAGTTTTTAAAAAGCGTTTTCTAAAATTTCCTGGTAGTACTAACAATAATATCACTGGGGCTTTAAATTAATAAAAAAAATACTTTTAAATTTAAATGTCAAATTAACTCAGCACTATTAATATACTTTAAAGAGCATGCTAATATGAGCATATTTTAATGTTTGCTGCTATGTGATAAGGGTACATCTGACTTTACATTCATAGAATATGTTAAGACTTAAAAACTCTTTTTAATTGTGGGAAATACAATGGTTTCATACAAAGAAAAACAAAAATTATAGGACCTGCAATAATTATAATACAAAGACCCCTTTGTTTTCTTTCACACGAAGGAAGTATGTCTCCTTTGGCATTTGGCCCAAACTTTCAAATTCAAAGGATTATTTAGTAGATAGTAAGTGTTACATAAACCACTAATGCAAATTGTCTTTTTTTTTTTGTTGTTCTGCTCTTTGTAACACAGACATAGAAATTTTAATGTAGAGAATCCCTTCTATGTGTTCAGTGAATCACTCTCAAACAGCATGTGAGATTTTGCACCAAAAGAATGTTCCATCCTAAACTTGGGAAATAAGCAGAGAAGCCATCTTTCCAAAAAAAAAAAATGGTTGAAGATATTAAATCTGTCTGATTCCAAAGTTACCAAATCACTCTCAAGATCTCTCTTTTACTTTCCAGAAAAAATAACAGAATTTTATTAGCTTACAATTCTCATTAGAAGTCTAGGTTAAAATACGCTAACTTTTACAACTATATCCCACAGATGTCCGCTCACAAATATCATCAGTCAACCTAACTAAGGTCATATATCAGTGAGCTCTTGATGAATGTTGGTGACAGATTGTTTTTAATGGTGTCAGTAAACTAGATCTCATGTATACTTTTGCAACCTTCTACACACAATAATTTTGAACCCTTTAAATGTGCCATCATAAATATGCAGTGGCTACATAGGAGAACATTATTTAGGGTGAAGTCTGATGATGTCTGTAGCTTACTCTGAAATAATTCAGTGGAGAAAAACATGTACATACAAATACACATACATGTAGGTAGAAAGAGACAGAACAAATATGGCTTCTGTTATAGATGATGTGTACACGGATATTCATTGTAGTATTCTTTCAGCCTTCTATATATTTGAAAAATTAATGTTTTTAAATATTTTAAAATGAGATGTTTATACTTCATTGGTTTATTCTTAAAAGTAGATTTTATAAGTTTTATTTATATAACATACTAAGTTTAAAAACATAAAAAGAATCAAGACTCTTTTCTAGAAATTACTTTTCATAGTTTATTGGGTGTTCCACATTTTCAATTTTCCTCGCGTTAAGTACTAATGTTTTCCATCTGAACTGGCTATGAATAATAAATACTACTAGTTAAACAAACTCAAGAAAATATGATTTCAAGACAATTACTCAGTTTTTACACAGTATTCCTTGTACTGTCCATACTTTTCTGGAATTTCCCCCAACATTCACTGTTACCAGACACTACCTCCATCCATCTATACTCCTGAAAATAATCAGGGAGCAGGGCCTGTCATACTTAACAAATATTTCGAAGCCTGTGGGCACTCAAGATTTGTAAGAATTTTTTTTTTTTTAATGTGGAACGTAAAGCTAACAGGTTATGTCTTACAGAAAATCATGAACTGGTTAGTCTTGGTTTGAAAGGAGTTTTTTTGTTTGTTTGGGTTTTGTTTTTATGTTTTTGAGTTTTCATGAAAAGCTATATAAGCTTTGGGAACCTCAAGCACCCAGAGAAAAGGTAAGAGAATTTCAAAAATTTAATCATAGTCTCTTCTTCTCCTCTCTAGATTTTTCAGAATGCCAACATTTTGTATGATGGTCATACAAAGGCTGGTAAAAGAATCACCCGCCTCTAAATCCTTATATTTGCAGTTGTAGGTGCTTATTAGAACAAGGTTACCAAAGATTTATATTCATCATCGCTTTTGTCAGAAAATGATGACCAGTATTTCTAGGCATATTTTAACTTCAACAATAAATTTATCATCAGGAAATTTGAAAAATGATTCTTACGAATGTAGCTTCCATCAATATACCTTCATTTAACCAACGCTTATTTAAAATTCTCTCTGCTTCCATGATATGAAAATCTTTTCAAAATGTATGCTATTAAAATGTCTAAATTTGGAAAACATCTGGCCTGTCAAATTATTTGGGGGGCTTGTGGTTTTAAGTACATTGTTTGAGGTGGCATATTTGGAAAGAATTCACTTATCATTCTCAGGCTTCATAGAGAACTAGCCTTGAAAACAAATGTATGTGGTAGTTCACTGCTACCATAGAGAATCAATAGCCATCTATTTAATTTGCTAAGACAATGTAAATTAGTAACTTCCAGCCAGATGTGTGATATACACATCAAACAAACTGCAACCTGTTCATTATGAAAATCCTGTCAACACACACAGAGCCACTTGATGGCATTTCATCTAAGGCAGTTTCCACATTTGCAGCTATAAAAATCGTCCTAAGAATTTTTATACAAAGAATTGAAGTTGAGACTCATAAAAGGGTAATCAATTTCAGCTTTTTGTCTTGTGTGCTTCTGTTTGTTTATTTCTATTTTCATTCAGAGGTATAAAACATTTAGAAAAATATGAGCCATGCTATTTTTCCTTCTGTAAATCACTTATCCTCATTACATCTTTTTAATCTTATGTAAAGTTGGTAGCCTAATCCTGCAGCTCTAAAGAAGTGTGTGAAGTGAAGAAGGACATGGCCAACAGCAGAAGAAAAGTACACTTATCCACCGGAAAACAAAACAGAATATTCCAAAATGACTCCAAACATAAATTAAGCTTACCCATTGGGAGGTCTAACTTGCATTCTGATCATTTGTATGGGTCTGTGTGACTATATACCCTGCTGTTTGATAAAAAATGATTACTAACCACAGGCACCCACCAGAGAACAGAGTGTATGTATAATGCCTGTGATGTCTCAGACATACAAAGCGCCTTCTTAAAGAATGTCCGTTTCCTCTCCGTGGTAAGCAGACATAATTTTTCACTCTTTAATACTTCTGCTTCACAGAGTGGCTTATTTTATGAAGTATGCTTTGCCATTTTCTCTTACGTTTATTTTAATAATACAAAAAACTGCATTCATAAAATAGATGGTTTTGTTTCATGATACCCAAAATACTTGTATCTTTTCTGCTCTGTATTAAAATCCACAGCTTTCTTGCTATTACAAAAACCTAATAGTGTTTATTTTAATACCATTTATTGAATGAAAGGAATAAAAAAGATTCCTCTTAATAACCAGCTATTATTCTTGAATATTGAATCCTCATCTAAACCAAATTCATTTTTCCAAGTCTATTGAATTAAATTTTCTTATTAAACAGGGCACAGAGTAAATAGTCTTATTGCCAAGCATAATATTTTCAAGCACTACATTTTTAATTTGGCAATTTAAAACAACGTGGAATGAATCTAGTCCTCATGGCCTGTAGGATAGTCTGATTCCAAATAGTACCCCCTTAACCAATTTCCTAATGTGAAAATAGCATTTCTACTAAGTGCCGGGCGTGTCAATGCTTCCAAAGTAAATAACCCCTGAGGTCCCCTAAAATCACAAGAATTTCAGCGACTACCAAAAAAAAAAAAAAAAAAAAAAAAGGCAACCGTGCACACAAAAGAGTTCTTCATAAAGGCTTCAAACCACGGCAATTCAAACATTATACAGAAGGCGCTTTCTTCACCAGCCGCACACCAGGCCACGTGATCAGCCTGCAGTGCCACACCGAGGGCCACTGACGATTATTGTTTCTAGAAATAAAGCTCAAACGCGGCCGCTGCGGCCGCCCGGCCGGCTGTAGGTGACACTGCCAGGCCGGCTCCTCCCACGCGACGCGGTCACACAACGCGCGAGGCCTGGGCGCCGGCGAAGACTTGCAGCCTTGGGTCGGGTCCCTTGGCTTTCTGGAGGTTACAGTCAAACCCTCCTGGTCACTTAAACCCTCTTTGTGGTTCAGCCTAAGAATCACTCTCTCAGAACTCGTAACTTTGATTGGAGACTCTGGTTAAAATTAAGAACTTCAAACCCAGATTTGAAAAAGTGAAACAGATGTCCTTTTTGTTAACCATAAATGGCTCCGTACGTCCTACCCTTTCCTCTTTCTCTCTCTTTCTCTCTCTCTCTCTCTCTTTTCTTTCTGCCACATTAAGTTTTATTTAATGCAGAGTTCGCTTAAAAGGTTAAAAGAGAGAGCAGAAAGCAAATGTAGACTGTGGGTGGAAAAACTCCTAAATCTTTTCCTAGAATGTAACGAGGGAAGCCTCTTCATAAAGATGAAAGTGCTCAAGCTGCAGTCTCCCAGCACAGAGTGCACTGGGGGAGGGGGGGGGCAGAAGCGGTATCCCAGGGGGCCCCAGCCTTGCCTAACCAGCAGTGCCCACCGCCCGCGCCCTCTCGGAGACCAGGGTTGCCTAGCGTGGGCGAAGGTCCCAGACTTGCACTCACGTGAGGACATAGTTGACGCTGACGATACAGTGTGGCCTGGACGAGCGGCTGTTGTGGACGATGGTCGCATAGCTCTGCACCCATACCCAGCCACCGTGCTTTGCCAGGAACCTGTAGTACTTGGTGGTCACCTGCCCCTTCACCAGCACTGATGGAAAGACAGAAGGCAGCTGGTGGTGAAGGAGCCGGCTCCTGAGCCCGCCCAAACACAAACCCTGGCGGTGGGAGTGCAGGTCCCCCATGGGCCCTAATGACTGCCCCCAGGCAGGAGGGAGAGACAAACGGTAGGTTCCCAAATGGATTGTCTCTCCCCTGAATTTGCATCGAGTTCTCTCGCCCCTGGAGATTAGCAAAGGGGTGGGGGACACTTAAAATTGGATTCCTCCGCTCAATTTTCTAAGGAAGGTACCGTCTGGGCAGCTGAACTCCGAGGCTCATATTCCCTGTTTCTGGAAATTAAGCTAAAAAAAAAAAAAAAAGCTGAAGCAGGTCTGTGCATATGAGCCAAATGGCCGGCCTAGCCTCAGTTATCGTTCCCATGTTCAGTGAGGCTTGCAGAGGGTGGGAGGTGGGGAGCATAAAACCCCTCCTGGGGGAATTTCCCCAGAAACTCAGAAACTCTCCCTGCGGATATTAAGGAAACAAGGTGGGGCTCAGTGTTGGAGCAGCCACAGGGAAGGGCGTCACCTACCACCACCACCCGGCTACCAGGGCTCCTCCCCGACCGCTTACTGTGGACGTAAATCACGCCCTTTCCCCTCCCCAGGCCGCGCGAGGGACGTCCTGTGCCGGGAAGAGTGGCGCCTTACGCAGGTGGTGGGCGCAGCGCAGGTGGAAGGTGTCACAGCCGTGCACGTGGTGGTACAACGTCTTCTCAATTAGGTCCTGAGGTTCGTACCCCGTCAGCTCCGCCACTCTGGGGAGAGCAATCCTCGAGGGATGAGCGCAGGATGCGGGGATGCCCCCCACCCCACACGGTCCTCTCAGGCTGGGTGCCCGCCCTCACTTCACCTCATCTGCAAAATGGGCTCAGAAGGTCGAGGAAGAGCTCTCGGTCACCGAGCAGGGCCATCCTCCTGCTAGGGTGATCCTTTCCCACCTGACCACCCACCTGGAGTCCAGGAAGATGAGCTTCATGTCCAGGCTGGCGCGGAACATGAACATGTTGCTGTGCAGCTTGATCTCCGTGACGGCACTGGGAGGCAGCGAGTGGCCCACAGCCACCAGGCCCACGTTCTGGTAGCAGCCATCGAAGGGGGACATGTCCAAGCTGTATTGGCGGATCTTCAGGTAGCCGCTGCAGTGAATGACCTGCAGAGGAGGATGAAGGGGTGAGACTCAGCCACCGCCAGGAAACATCCCAAAAAGGTGGGTAAGCGATTGAAACATTTTGTGACTCCCTTGAGCCACAAACCGCCCTGCGGGCCACGCCCCTGCACTGAGTTGTCCAAAGTTATTGGTGTTCCAAAGTGTCTCAAGGAATGTCTATCCTGCCACACTGAACTCACCTGGGAGCTTGTAAAAATACAGAGGCATGGGCCTTGCCATCATTAACTCATCAAAATTGCCCATGGGGCCCTGGAACCTGAATTGGAGCTAAAGCTCTGGTTCTTAACCCCTCTGGGGGTTGGAATCTGATGCTGTGAGTAAACTCTAAGAATCCGCCAAAATTACCGACCATTTCAGACGTTTTACACAGCCCTAAGGTCCATTATGAGCCCCAGATTAAGAGTCCCTGCAGCCCAGCAGTATCCCAGATAGTGAAACCAAGTCTTAAAACTTAGTAGTCCCCAAGTGTTCAGGAAGTTCAACAACTCTTGAGGTGCTCCCAGGCAGACAGAGCTTTGATGCCTGCAGAGGACGCCCTCGGGGCAGTCAGGGACTCAGAAATGTCCCTCCCACGCCCTCGAGTTCCTCTGGTTCTGCTACTTTCCCCCACACGCTGCTAGGATCATCCCTCTCAGCCACACACCTTGTAGCCACCGCAGGTGAGGCCCGCGTTCCTCTTGGCCAAGACGCACTTCATTCTGAGGAAGAAGGAGCGCTCGATCTCGTATTCTGGGAGAGAGGGGAGGAGGGAGGCGAAGGATGTGAGACGGCTGGTGTGACTCCAGGTCCCACCTTGGCTAATTGGGGAAAAGCCAGAAGCAAATGGCGGTGGCAGCGAGGGACCCAAGTAGTGCAGGCGAGCAACTGCCTTACCCTGGACGAAGTGAGAGTGGTAGGGTTGATGAGCTGTAAGCACCGCGGTCATCTCGTCGTGGTCGGCTGGGTGGATGTATTCATAAATGCTGTTCCCAGTCAGCTCTACCTGTAAAGAGGGGGGTATCACCTTCTCCAACCCTTGTGGGGCTGGAAGATTGGACCAGGCTGTCTACAGGCCTGTGAGGACAGGAGCCAGAACTTTAGAGTCAGCCCTGAGTATTAATTCCAGTTCTGCTGCTGGCTACTTACTGCAGTCTAAGCTAGGTTTCCTCATCTATGAGAGGAAATAATAATATAATAGTAATTATAATGGTAGTAGGAACAGTCGTAGTTTCCCGGCAATGTTCTGGTAAAAACATCAGGCATTGGTATGTAACTACCATCCATGGTGTTTGACTTATGGTAGACTCCAAAAGACAGCATTGTTTGGGCTCAGGGTGGAAGCCAAAGGATAAGGGAAGTAGAGGAAAAGAGAGAAGCAGACCTGCCAGCTGAGATATTTCCAGTCCCAGAAATGCACATACAAAAGCTTTGGGGAACCACCACCCCCTTACCTCTGGCCTCCAGCTCTGGCTGTAAGCATTGAAGGCTGGAGGTGTGGACCACTCACCTACCTGAGAAAGACCCAGGTGGACTGAGGCTGTCTCTGAGATGTACATGATCTTCCCATCTGGGGCCACCACAAAGATGAAGCCATCCAGGGTCTGGGGAGATAGAAACAGAGTTGAATGGAGAGCCCTCTGTGGGAAGAAACTGGGGTAGGGGGCAGAAGTCAGAGGTGTTCAGCCAGAAGAACAGAGACATGGAGTAGAGAGAAGCAGACAGGAAATAGGGCATAGAAAATATGCCACAAGAGCCCCTCTTTTGTTCATTCCAAATATGTAAGCATCTGGGACATGCAGCACACTGGGAGACACCCAGAGAAAGTGGTGGGCAAGGGTACTGCCCTCCAAGACTCATGACCCACTGAAATGGACAATACAGACATATATCTGTAGCATACACACACAAATATAGGGGGCAGAGGATCACAGCCCATTATAAGAGGTAGGTTAAGTTCTTGGGCTGATGGTCCCTGAAAGAAAGAATAGTTTCCTGAGTCGGTCTTGGAGGACTCCATAGTGGTGGCATCCTATAATGGAAAGAGTACCTGCAGGGTTTAGGAAAGGGGCACTGAGCCATATGGAAGTGCTGGTAGTCTGAAAAGTTTTTAGACAGAAGGCAGCTGGCCAATAGCTCCAGAAAGAATCTGGGAGAGGCAGGGTTAGGAAATGAAAATTTTCTGGGTAGCAACTACAGAGTAGTTCCATAGTGTGTAGATGTGTGTGTTTCACTGATGCATCAAACTGACAGGCTTTCCATGAAAGAAAATCTTAGACTTTCACTGTCGCTTTATCTCTGTGAATGAGGCTTCAGTCCAGGCAGTGGAGACATAAGGATGAGTCAGATCCTGCTCTCAAGTTGCTGGAAGTCCAGCGGCAGAGACTGGCTAAAGACAGATATAATGACCGCAGAGCTGAGTGGACAGTGCTGTGGGGGCCCAGAGGCCTGGAGGAGAATCAGAGGCCTCAGAGGACCGGTTTGAGCAGAACATTGAAGAGGAAGCTTGAACTGGAGATGGGAGGAAAGGAATCCTAGGCAGAAGGAATGACGTGGCAAAGGCAGGGACTGGTGGGGGGTAGGGTACATCTGGTGTACTCAGGCTCAATGAATTTGGTGTGCCAAAGATAGGCTGAGAAAGTACACTGATGCTGGGTTTTTGGAGAGTTTGAGATATCAATCAGAAGAATTCAGAGATGCTCCTATAGGCATCAGGGTTCCAGCAGTTTCTAAGCAAAGCAATATCATGTTTAAATGTGTGTGTGTCTGTGTGTGTGTGTGTGTGAGTTGTTTTTTGTTTTGTTTTGTTTTGTTTTGTTTTTCAGTGGTAGAATGTGAACAATGACCTACAGGAGGAAAAAGTGGGATGAAGAGATCAGAGATGGTTGAGCCTAAACTTGGGTGGTCACAGGGTGATGAGGAAGAGGGAGAGTTTAAGTCAAAGATGGTTCTAGCTGTGGAGTTTATGGTGGCAGAGAGAGAAGCTGAGAGTGACTTCAAGGTCATTGAGTAGAGGGTAAGAGCATTAGCCAAGACTGAAAATTTAGGGAAGCGTTGTGAGTTTTTGTAGGAGTGGAAGTCTGGAGGAGGGAGGTAATTAATTCTTGTCTTGGAGATGCTAAACTTCAGGTATATGCAGATTTCCAGTTGGCAGTAGGAAATAAGTCTGAAGCTTCAGAAGGGTGTCTAGACTGGAGAAACCAGCTGGAGTCATGCAAATGTAGGAATGAAGTTGAGGTTGTGGTGTTGGCCCAGATCACCCATGAGGCCCTGAAGCTGTGAGAGGAGAAACAGAGGTGGAACCTTGGAGGAATACCAACATTTACAGCCAGACAGCAGTAGGCAAAACAGAGGAGCAAGTAGAGAAGGAGAAGAATCCAGGAAGTTGCGCTACTTTAGAAACTGAAGGAGAGAGGGTGAATGTCAAGTAAGCAGTGCCACCCTGTCAGGTATTTACCCAAATGTCACCTTCTCAGTGAAGTCCTCTGCAACGTCCCCATTTTAAGTGGCACTACTCACAGTCCCCACCCTCCCCCTTCTTATTTGTCTCCATAGCACCTACACCACCTGTTATACTATGTAATGTACCTATGTGGGTTTGCAAGGCTGCTCTCCTTAGAATGTGAACTCCATGGGGGCAAGGCTTTCTGTCTGGCACACAGTTGGCCCTACTATATTTGTGCAATGAACAAAGCCAGGTAGGATAAGAGATGCGCATCTTATGCTGGATATCAAAATGTGGTGGAGCCTGTACAGAGCACAACAGTTAGGAGAGATGCCAGACGGCAGTGGTGTGGAAGTGAGGGCAGCAGGGTGAATGATGGAAATTGAGAGGGTAATGAAATTCTTCCAGAAGTTTGGGATGAAGAAGAGGAAGAAGACTGGGCAAGAGCCAGAAGGAGAGAAAGATTGTTTGGGTTTTGTTCTCTTGTTTATATGGATGAGGAAAGTCAGCTGGGAGTATGGAAAGATTGGGGGCAGGGAGAGCATTGCTGAGAGACAACTGATGAAAAGTGTCCCTGAGAAAGGAAAGTGATGATGCCTTTCTATTTGAATTCAGATGTATGAAGACCAGGCCTATGAGGGAATGCTTACACAGGCCTTTCTTTGCTCTGTGACACTAAAATCTCTTTGGCTTCAGGCACTGAGGGAGGGACAAGGTAGCCATGGGACAGGGAAGGCCACAGCACTTCTGCCATGGGATGCTGGTCCTGTCTGGCCCAGGAGGAAGAATTAACTCAGATTCCCCCGCCATGCTGCTTAGGTTTGAGGCTGCCACAAGAGGATCTGGGGGGGGGGGGTCGGACAAGGATAATAATAAGGGGGTGGAAGGTGGGAGACAAGTGTCAAGCCTAAAAATGCCACCGGGAGTTTTGCTATTTTAAATATTTGCTATGCGACTTAAGCGGGCAACGGGCAATTTAAAACGGGGCGCACTGCAAACAACGCGGTAATGGGTGCCTCCGCCCTGGGTAAACTCATTACCTGGGGAGGTGTTATGTGTGTACGCGAGGGTCTGTGCACGCGCTGGGCTGGGCTGGCCTGGGGTGAGAGCTCATAGAGAGACAGGGGAGATCCCGCGAACTACAGGGAGAAGATGAAAAGAGCTGCACACGCAGCTGGCTCTGGAATGTGTGCGCTTAAAGCACTGATGGGCATTTCTACTAGATTCCCGTTATTCCTGTGTAAATCCTTCATTTCTGGCTGTTTTGCAGCCGGGCCCGGCGCGCTTCGGTTCTCTCAACCGAATGGTGTCAAATGGCGCCCCCTCCCTCGAGACGGCCGTCCTGATTTGGGGCCTTGCCGGACTCCCCTCTAAAGCCAACGTGCCAGTTCACCTTGCCTCCCTCTCCGCCTCGAGAGGCGCCATCTGCACCCAACGAGGTTAAGAGCTCAGCGTTTTAATTTTCAAGGGGCTGTAGGGGCTGCGAGAAGGCTACGTCTGGGCCTGATCCTATTTTCCTAAGAAACAAGAAGCCCAGCGCGGGGCCAGGCACCTGAGCCCTCGAAGCTTATGTGCCGCCGCGCGGGTACCTGGAGCAGATGGGAGCCCAGTTCTCTGCCTACGTTGTCCAGGGGGCTGGTGCGACTCGAGTGGCCCCACGCCTCGCCGAGCCCTGTGGAGACACAGAGACACCCTTTAGCGATGGGACTCCGACCTGGCTAGCAGTTTGAGACTAGTGCCGCGGTTATGGCACGCACGCAAGTTCGCGCGCACCACTGGAGTTCCGGGCACCACTACTGCCTAGGATGCGAGCCTGTGAATTTCGGCCCCTCCCTCTCTGCTTTTAAAAGGACTGCGTAGAGGTCAGACTCCCTCTCGGGGGGCGGGTGAGAGCTTCTCAGGGAGGGCAGAGCCCTGGCTGAGCACCCCTCTTGGCGGTACCTCAAGTGGCGGGGTTTGAGGACGGCCTGTGTGTGCCTTGCAAAGGCCGAAGGCACCCGAACGGTAACTTTTGCGAAAGTTCACCACTGTGCTTAGAGAGGGGAGGGACTATTTCTCCCCCAAAGCTTCATTATCTGCCTTATCACGAGGCCGAGGATATCCACGCCTCCAGCGAATGCCGCGGCGAATACCTGAGGCTGTGAACTGAGTCCAGCTGGTCCTTGGGCTTTCTTTCTCTTTGGCTGCGGGGCTCTCCAGCCAGTTACCTCCCCTAGGCCTCTGCCTTTAATCCCCTTCGGAGAAATCCGTTTGCTTGTGGATGGCTTCCAGCACCTACATCCCTGAGCAATGCTTATTCCTCTGCTTCCTCCCCACTACCCCTAGTCTTACACACCCTACCTAACCTCGCCCCTCAAAACAAAACAAAACGAAACAAAAACAAAACAGTGTAGGCTTTTTTTTTTTTTTGAAGTTTACTTTCAGGTGCGAACACCATCTTGGCAATATTTTCGTTTCCTTTTGGATATAGAGAACCGTTCAGTTTCTCTAGTCTCCACGTATCTTCTATTAACAAAAGTATCATCTATTAACAAAGACAGCCCCTTCCTCTCCTCGATGTTACCACGTCGAGATCTTTCCAGGCTTTGCCAGAAATTTCTCCTAGTGATGCCTAAAAAAGAAAATTCTCTGGAAAAAAAAAAAACCTTTTAAAATAATATTCTCTGGATACCCGTAGCTGATTAAAAAAAAAAACAAAAAACTAAAAGGGAGTCTGCTATAGTACATGTTTGCAGAAAGAAAAAAATAATAAGGCAGAAGAAACTTGAGGAAGAGGTTGTACTACCCATAACTACTTACAGGTAATATTTTTTAAAAGTGTTGCTGCTGAAATTAATTTAACCAGGTAAACTCTTTTACACCATTAAACAAGGTTTAACATAACAAAGGGGGTGTGATTTACTGATTTACTGCTTTAAAGTACGAATCACTATGAAGTACACAATGACAAACACGCTCGCATTGTAATATGGGGGTGAGGGCGGATCTTTCAGAATAAAACATGGAGTTGGACTCTTAAAATGTGTTGGCCAGGAGCTGCTTCCAAAGCAAGCGATCAAAACCCTGGTAACGAGTAACCATGAGCGCCCCTTAAGCTCGAATCGGGTCTTTCTGGATGTTTGCACATCTAAATAAATCTAACGATTTCCCCACCGCTCTGCAAACACTGATGCTCCCCGCCCGCGGCTGCAACTCCTCTCCCTCCCTCGCCTCTAGTCAATCCCCCCTGCCTCTTTTAGCCCGCCCTAGCCTCCCTCCCTGGAGTGACTCCACTGCCCTAATCGCTTTGGTCCTTCTGGATTGTTCGGGAGGGCCTCCGACACAGCCACCTGTACACACCCCTTCGCCTTGTCACCTTCCCTTCGCTCCTCGGGTCTCGGCCAAGCTATCCTCCTCCGGGTTTCGGGCACCGCGCGGTCGGTCATTTTTTCATTGCAGCTCACACATACCCACCCAGAAGTGGCGGGGGTGGGGGGATTGGTTTGGTTGGGGAGAGCCAAACCGGGGAAGGGGGATAGGATCCTGCTGGGAGAGCTAGGGACGCGGGTGGCGCTGGCCCGTGGACACCCGGCCCGGCCGAGGCCTGAAAGGGCCAAGCTTTGCGGGGGCGGAGGGCCGGGGCGCTCCCGCCCGCTAGGAGCTGGCCGAGGCCTCCTTGCATCCGGAATCTTGTCTTCCAGAAGGGTGCGAAGCCTGCGCTTGGGGCCAACAAATGCCCTTATTCTAAAATTATGAAGTCCTCCCAAATCGGCTGGAAACAGCCCGGGACCGGCCTTCCGACCCGAATCATCTGACAGTCCCCGAGCTGGGCTCGGGGTTAAGTATTGGTTCCGAACCCCCAGCGCCAGCCTCGGCTGTTTGTTGTCTCAGGTTGCGGCCTCATTAGTATGCGCCTACCGGGGAAAAATAAGACTTCCCAGTAGGTTAATAAACAGCCGGCCTGGCGCAGGTTACTAAGGGCCGCCCTCGCCCTCTCCTGCC
This sequence comes from Herpailurus yagouaroundi, assembly GCF_014898765.1. Classification (NCBI taxonomy): domain Eukaryota; kingdom Metazoa; phylum Chordata; class Mammalia; order Carnivora; family Felidae; genus Herpailurus; species Herpailurus yagouaroundi. The sequence continues at coordinate 59,296,508 of NW_024412394.1, forward strand.
CCCACCCCCACACCTTTTAAGGAACCTTTTGCTTTCACGGAGCACTGCCTTCTCTACGTTCTCTGTTGAAATCTCCGTCACACGGTTTTGTCTGGGTTAATGTTTTATAAGGCACTGGCTGCCTTCGTCTACCTGCCAGGCTTTCCTGACCTAATCCTAGGGCTGAGCTCGCCCTTCAGCCTGTCCAGGACACCTTCTGTAGCCCCGGTCAAGGGTTCCGCCTCCCGAAAATCCTGGAGTGGGCCAGAGACCCCTCTCCCCGGAACCGTCACCTCCGGCCTGCGGTGACGCGCTCCCGCGCCCAATTTCAGTTGGCGACGGGGGTAAGCTGAGATTTCGTTTCTGCACTTGACCTACCGCAGAAAATTCACAAATCCTTTGATTGTCTGTTTAAAATGAGGAGGAAACCAGCTCCCTTTGCGGCAGGATTACAGTGGGAACAAGATCTAAAGATTCTCTTGTAATTCGGTGAGGCCGAGGGAACGGGGTTTTGCAAAGGAGAAAAGGAGCTCTGTGAGGGAGGCGATAACTAAATCGGGTTTTAGACAAAAGGATTTTCCCCAGCTAAAGTGGCCGAAGACAAAGGAAAACATAATCTATTTTGGAAGATTTCCAAGATATGCCACATTAACCTTAGCAGATAAATTTTGCTTCTCCCCACCCCCCCATTCCCTTAAAGTCTGGTTTATCATATTTACATAAGTAGCATTAGAAGGGATGTATCTATTATGGATCTAAAGGGCTAGCTCACATTTCATGTGAAAACCCGGGCGAAGTTTCACTCTTACCCTCAGTGCGCGGTTGAGCCATTTCCATTTAAATACCCCCTGACCCAAGGATTACCTCAATGGACTGACTGCACGGGTTTTGTAATTTCCTGAAAATGAGATTTCGATTTATAAAACAAGAAACCAATTAGTAACCAAATGAGGCGAAGTAGATCCACTAAAATTGACCTAATCCCACAGGCACAATTTAGGCCCGTTCTTGGCGAATGAATGATGAGCCCCAGTCTAGCCTGAGCTCAAAGCATCATCCAGCTGTGTTATTACAAGCAGCAAAAATAAATTGATCGAGCATTTCCTTCGGAATGAGTTTCATACCCTTGACAAAATATAGATTACAGACCTGGCATCATCGCCTCTTTCAGTCAGACAGGAAGAGGAGGAAGAGAAGGGGTTGTTCCACTGTTCTCCTCCCCCCCTTTAATAAATAAACACTCTATCTCAATAGAAATATGTCCCCCTTGTAGTAGTCCCCAGAAAGGTTCGTCAGACTGACAGACTGCAATATACCTTTTAGGCAATACGAGGGTGGGTGGGAGTGGGGCTGGAAGAGCAGTCCCGGGATCTGACCACAACTTGGTGACTGAGGTGGGGAAAGCCCTCTTCGGGTCCCAGAGGGGATTGTTCAGTCGCTTGGGTTTTCCGCAAGGCCAGTGGGTCCTCGCTGAGGGCATGTTGTCCAAACCTCCCCCCACCGCACCTGTCCAGCAACCTAACAGCCTCCGTGTTAGGGGCCTGGCGGCCTCAAAGGCTCTGAGGAAGAGAGGGACGGAGATTGGTCACCCTTAGACTAGACAGCGCGCCTGGACCGGTCCCTGAGTAGGAGGCTGCTTCTCGCGTCCACTGTGGGCGCTGTGGCCCTCCCCGCTCAAGGCCCTCTCCAGCCACCTAGCGGGTGCGGCGGACCTCGTGGTGGTGTCGATAGCTGCGCGGGACCTAGCTTTGTCCCGCGCAGCAGCCCAGACCCCTGCACTCCCGTGTGTCTGCACTCCACAGTGGCAGTGTGGGCTCTTCTCTCCCCTGTGTGCCCCTGGCCGCACCCGGGAAATCCACTAATGTTAGTACTAAATCTGGGGTGGAGAATGATGGTCACAACACTGACTCTGCACCCTCGCTGTGCTTTGGCGCTGGAGCTAGGCTTCCAGGTCGGGAGCGAGCAGGCCAGCCAAGCTGTCGGCGTCTGGCCTGCAGCGAAAAGAACAGGAACAGCAGTAACGAGGGACAGGTGTGTTCCAGCCTGGTCCCAACTAAACCGTGGGACGAAAATGGACGCGGGTTTGACAGCAGTGCCTTGCATGACGCTGAAAAACGTCAAGCGGTGTCGCCCCAGGGATCCAGGTCTTCAAAAGTGGCCGGGAGGGGCAATGCCAGAGCCCAAAGGCAGGCGCAGGTGGACGGACGCGAAAACCCCGCTGCGCAGGGATCTGCCGCCCGCGTTCTATTTGGCTGCGGGCTCGGGCAGGATCTCGGCTTCAGGTTTAAACAACGGCCGGTCCTTGGAGCAGTGGCCCAGGTAGCACTAATGACGGAGGGCACACGCCCGCACCGGCCCAGCTTCTGCTTGGGGTAGGCTCGCTGAGACGTCCTTGAACCTTGGGAGAGCAGAGACCTGGTCTGGACCATGCGGGGACCTCGAACTGGCGCACCCTCAGCTAAAGCCACCCGCGGCTGGGACAGAATGAGCCGCCCCGCGCGGGCTTGGCCTGCGGGCAGCATGATAACGTGCTTCTCCCCGCTGCGTGCTTTGGTGCGTACCAGAAGCGCGGTGGAGTCTTCTGTAAGGTTTCGGTCTCTGCTCCCGAGCGCACCACCGAGGTAGAGCGACTCCGCGCTGGAGGACCCGCCTCCAGGATGGGACTACCCGAAGAAAGTTTGTCCCGCACTTCTCAAACACTGTTTTAGTACTTTCTAATTAGCAGGCCCATTGCTAAATCCTTGAGGGTTCCCTTCCCCCACGCAAAATTTAAAACTCCATAAATCCGAGACTGGCAATGGGTGGACAGCTAAAAGCATAAGGTGTTAGTTGGGTCTAAACCTCATTCTCTTGAGAAATATCTGTGCCGATATAGAGAGGTGCGGCAATCATCCATGGGTTCGAATTGTGTCCACTTTTGTGTCAGCAAAAGCTCCAAGGTGCCAGGATTTCCCCAGGATTGAAAAATAACTCTTCTAGAAAATACGTTTGTCCTCTGGAAATTTAACCCGATTTTAACTTAAAGTATGTGATTGTAGCCTGCTTAAAAGCATCCCGCTATAGCTTACGGGATTGTTTTTGCTGTATTGGTTTTATTAGTGATCGTTCCCTTTAAAGAAAGAAAAGTGTTTTTTCATTGATCTGATCTACAATTTCTAGCACATAAATCTGCCTTGCAAATGCTCTGTGCAGAGTTTAGTTCTGCACTCTACATTTTAAGTCAACATCAAAACTGGAATTAAACAGAGAAAACCAGCGTGGAGGGTAAACTGGGCTTAAAGGCTTTTAAATGAGAAAAACTTCTGTAGGAAAATAAACATGGAAACCTAATGCTCAATCATTTCCCCGAGCAGCAAGAAAAACAGCCTTAAATCATCCATCCACGTGGGAAATGGGGCCTCTTTTTCTCTTTCAGTTCCCGGCCTCGAAAAAATACAAGGCGATTAAGGATTTCAGTCTTGAGGTGAATATTATAGAAAGGGTCTGTGGAGGTTTGTTTAACCATCCTTGTCCTTCCAGCCTTTGTAGAGACTCTTTCCTGCACAGTTACTAATTTCAATTCTGTGATTATTTTTATTTTCCCAAGACATCTTGACAATGATATGGCAGTGTGATGTTACCAAGATTCTGAATGGTTATAGATTTGAAAACATGTCTGATCCTTTCAAAGGTTACTCAGCAAGCCGCTACACCCTTAGCCAAAACTGTATTCTATCTGGATAGCAAATATATATTACTTTGTAGTTGAGTTTGTCCAATATTGCACATGAAGTCACACTATCTTTTTTTTTTGTTTTGTTTTTTAATCCTGCCTTTCTGGCTTTGGTAACACCAAAGACTTACACATTTCTAGATGCCTCAAGTTTTTTCTTTGCAAGGCTATTTTAGAATAGGATATGTTGCCAATGGAAGATACACAGTTTTAACGATTTCACAGTAATCTTCCTTTCTTTTTTTTTTTAGTATGAAGTCTCCAATCTAATGCTTTATTTTTAATTATTTCAGCTCTGTTTCCACCCCCTCCTTTCATCTTTCTTTCAACAGCTCAGTTTTATCTACTCAGATAAGTAAAAACTGAAGTTTGCCCAAAGAATCTACCAGAACCCGGGGGGTAAACTGTATGTGGTGATGGAGAATTAGCTATATTTTAAGAATATTTTGTAAATTTTTTCAAATATAAGTATGGAAAGATTTCTCTTTGTTGATTAAGCCTCTTGATATTAAAGGGTATTGTAGATGAAATGTAATCTGGGTTGAAACAGTGGGGTTTTATAGTCATTGTTGTGCCTGTAACTAAGATGTCACCAGATTTATAATTATTTTAGATTATATACATTGCAAAAATCCATGTTACATGTGACAGAAAGCTTACCATGATGAAAGAGCTGTCTTTACTCCATCCTTAGGACAAAATTTAAGACCTACTATGTGCTGGAATGGCATCTAGATAGGTGTAACAATGGACTACATCTGCAAACAAATTCTTTCCATTTCTCATCACTAAAAAGATAACCTTTACATAAAATGCTCAGTTTCCCCCCACTGCCATGGACCCAATCTTGTCTACTCTCCTCCTTCAGTCCACAGCTGAACCCAAATTTGGCACCCTCTGCAGGTTGTGCCTGGTTTTGCTGTTTGTGATTATATCACTCCTTTGAAAGATGTTGGGTTTTGTGTGTGTGTGTGTGTGTGTGTGTGTGTGTGTGTGTGTGTTGTTATTGTTTTATATTTTAAAGGGCTGTGTCTGGGTTTTGGATTTTTTAAGCTAATCTATCCTCACTAAAACCTCATCTCTAGGAGCCAGCTGTTCGGATGACCCCGTCTAACTCACCGGGTGGAGGCTGCCGGTGAGTTATGAGCTCAACAGTAGCTGGAGAAATAAATGATGTGCCCAGAGTTCACACATCGTCCATCCCCTCCTCCCCATAAACTCACACTAGCCTCTGAGGAAGGGAGAAGAGGGAGGGGCCTGGGGCTCCGGAAGAAGGTGAACGGGGGCTGCAGAAAGCACAGTCGCGGTTAAAGTAGCCACAGGGGATCAGCCCAGCCACCAAGGGGACTCCAGGGGGAGTCTTCGCCAGTGCTCTCTTTACAAATGAGAAGTTGGCTGAGAGAGTTTACTTTCTGTTCCTCTTATTTATCACGCGATTTATAATTTGTGGAGTTCGCACTCAAGTAAACAAGAAAGCTTGCTCTCTTAGAAAACAAAATCAAAACAACCGAAACCAACCCAATACCCTGCGGCCGCGCCTGCCCGGGTCTGCACGACAAAGACGGGCGCCCCTGGCCCGGCGACTCCCCGGGCGCTCCTATCCCTCTCCCGGTGCCCGCCCTGAACGCCGACCCGCTATTCTCCTCCCGCGATTACTCGCAGCCCCACAAGCAACACCATATGCTTCTTCTGATCAAACAGCGAGCGACTTCGGCACCGATAATTGACGAGACCCGTTAGAAATCACGCAGAAAAGGAACCCACTGAGACCGCAGGGGCTGACAAATCACTGCTAATAATCCTGTTAGGAACAGCGCGGCCAGCCGAGTTCGCAATAGCTTTATTTTTATAAAGTAGGCGCTGACAGTATAAAAGACAAGGAGATCTCTTTTTTTTTTTTTTAAACAGAAGGCAGTGTGGCATAATAGTTTTCCCACTAGCAATTCTCAGCACAGTTTGAATGGGAAATATGGTTTTTAGTATATAAATTCCCCCTCCTTTCTTTTTCTTTAACTTTTCAGGAACTTTAGGTTTTGATTCCTCTCCTCCTGTGGTTTCCACGGTTAACTGAGATTGTTCAACAACTATAACACTATTTGTAGTTTTGGGGTAAAACTGAACTATGATTTGAAAGTTTTCCTTTACTGCTCCTAATTTGTCAGCATGATTTGCAAGATTTTGATTCAGATAATAACTCCTAGTCAAAATCAAACAAAGTGAAACTCCAAGCCCAATAATGACTATATTTCCTTCCCCCTATTTCCTTAAAAGAAAACAACAAACCCCAAGGACCCCAAATCAACAATAACATAAACCTCTGCGGGTCAAATAAGACATTCCGATTTGTAAATAAACAGGGTTCTTTTGGAATTTTTTGTTTGTTTAGGATTCTCTCCTTTGTATTTCCCAATCTCTCTCCTCTGACAAAGACACATCTAAATTTTTTTTAAATTTGTTCATATTATTTGAATGTGGGTAAAGGAAAGGATGGGGAAATGGAAGAGGGAAGTGTCCTTTTCCTAGTGAGTATAAATGGACAGTGTTCTTTGGAGGCTGCTCTGTCCTCACACTGTGAATCTTTATAATCTAAATACATGTTTTAAATCATGCCAGCTCAGCTGTTCTTCCTTCTGGGCCTTATAATACAGTTTTCCCAGGATCAGTTTTGCCAAGCTTCCACCTAGAAGATATTTTCTAAGCGGGCTAGTCTTCTTAATTCAACCTTATGTGTTTGGGTCCTAGCCTATTATCTCAGAGATAATATCAAGCCCAGAGTTGGAAATCACCAAGCCCCAGAGTTAGTTTCAGAATCTGCGAATGAATGTCTCAAAACCCAGACTAAATTTGCTATAAACAATCAAGAGACTGGGTAAATTCAGGACATAGTTGTTCACAAATATGCCTGGTGCTCAAATGCATAATTGTAAACATATAGAGAAATTATTGTCTGGCTTAGCTCCATGTACGTGGGTCTATCTTTATGTAGCAAAAATAGAAGAATTTGGCAATGTTCCTGCTTTCTGCTAGATACAATTCTAACAAGAGGAATAAAAAAAGAAAGTCATGTTTGGATTAGTTGTACTTTCAATCGAGCTCAGTATCTGAAGTGTTGACAAAAGCACTGTTGGGCTGCTTCCCAACCAAACATATCCGATGGACTAGAGAGAAAGTATTAATGGGGAAGTAGAAAGAGCCACAAAAAGGCAACAGGAATTCTAAGTTCAGAGAGGTCCACAGTCAAGCAGCCATGCTAAACTTCCCTTTGCAGAGAGTATGTATGCATGTGTGACCGCACTTCTCTGTTCAGTGGTGTAGGCTCACTCACTGGCAAATCTCTACTCCTTCTGCCTTTGAAATTTCATCTGGGCAAAGTCACTTACCTTCTGGGAACACTACTCTCATTTTGAGATAGCTGGTCGTGAGTCTGATTATGGATGCTTTGTCCAGCTGTGAGGTGATAGCCGAGGGCAAAGGCAGTAATTTGGCCAGTTCATAAAATTCACTGTTTTCCTTCTCCCTCCTAGTCCGGGCAGCATTTTTGGACTTCTCTTTCATTGTGTCTCGTTCCCCCTTTCTTCTTACAACATGAGCTCCACAGATGCATCCAAAAGCAAAAATAAACTTTCAATTAGAGATCATATTTGACAAAAATATAAGGCATACTTTGAATGAAGAGGCTGAAATCTTTGCTTCAGGGTATTGATGGCAGTAAAAGACCAACGCAGCGAACAGAAAATACTTTTCTTTAAAAATACGGGACGAGAGTGTAGGAAAGTTGCTGATCCACGCAATCGGGGCAATCCTAGGAGTCTCTGGATATCAAATGCCGGCGGGACCCCTGAGGAGCCAGGCTTTTCTTCTGTTCCGCGCGACGGAGCCCGGGCCCCGGAAAATCGACATAATAATCCCCGACGTTTGCTCTTCAGTCCCGCGGCATTTGAGGCAGCTCCGAGCCCCTTTGGGAAGAACGGGAATGCCGGACAACTCTTTCAGGCCACTGTGAAGACAACAGCATCAGAGCGTAAGAGATCTGCAGCTCCGCAATCACTCATGCACTCGCCTGAATTCCGAAAAACAGCCGGGTAGGCGCCTGTCCAGGCTGGGTGTGTTTGTTTGTTTGTTTGTTTGTTTGTTTGTTTGTTTTATAAGAAATGGAGGAATCAATAGCGAGACTGAGCCTCCTGCGAATAATGCTCGCATCCTCTCATCCAAGCCAGCCACATTCTCCAGCCCCCCTGGGAAGTTACCCAAACAACAAAATGCATATTTTTGAAGACCCTGAGAAGACCCTCAGTCGCTGGTCCCCGTGCCCGCGCCCAGGCCAGGCGCACGTCCCAGGAAAGCAGGTTTCCGCAAATCAGAATTCCTCCACAGCGCTGGGGCCGCCTTTCAGTCCCCCCGCTTTGGCAGATCTGGAATTTGGCTACCTTTCTAACTTGGGTCTCGAGTCTCAAGGATTCCTCAAAAAGTGGCGCTTACACATCAAGTCCCTCGGGACTCCCAAGGCGACCCGGGGCTCTCCCTGCCCAGTGGGGGCGGCAACACGCCGGGCACGGCAGCGCCAGGTTAACAGGTGGCACATTCACGACAGCCCCTCGCAGGCACGGAGAGGGGGGCGGTGGGAGGCGTCCCGGCCTCTCCCCCACCGCCGTAGAGCTGCGGGTGCCTCTGGGCGGGCGCAAGGTGTCTTCCGCTTCACCTACCTTCAGTCCCCGCTGACTGCAAAGGGTGCAGAGGCGTCCACCTCTTAATTGTACTCATGCCTACCGTCCAACTCCGCCGGCCTCTCGGCTTCCCACCGGCAGAGAGGAGCAGAGCGCGCCCCGGCTCCCTTTTCTTTTCTCGGTCATGAATTGGGGGAGGGGTGCGTGGGAAAAGGAGGGAAATGCGGTCTTTGGGACGGGTGAGGTGGTTTTAGAATCCTCCTCCTCGGTAGTTGCTACGAAGCCAGTATTATTCCTAATTGGAAGCCGAAAACGCCCCCCTGTAACTTCTTTATAGCTCACCGGGTTTAGCTTCAACTTCACTCCCGGGCTCCCTCTCGCCCGCCCACCCTTAATGCCACTCACAAACTTCCTCGCCTCCGATTGGCTCGGCGTGCAGCGGGGCGACGCGCTCATTGGCCGGCCGGGCTGAGTGACGCGAGCACGCCCCGCATCTCCCCCTGCGCGCGGCTGCTCCCGGCTCGCCTCTCAGCTCCCCGCGTGGCTGCAGCGCTCCTGACAAGCCCGGCCGCCGCTGCTCCCGGCTTCCAGGGGCCTCGCGCGTGTTGCGCAGGACCCTCGCCCCCCTGCTCTCCCAGGGGTGGCGTGGTTGCGCACTCAGCCCAGAGCGCGGGGCCCACTGTGACCCGCGCGTCCGAGAGCGGCGGGCTGCGGCCTGAGGCCGCAGAGGTCGGGCCAGGGGGCTGGGGCTCCCGGCGACAAGGCTGGAGTCGCCCAGACTGCGGGCGCGGGTGGCCCGGAGGCCGACCTGGCGGCCGCGCCGTTCCGTGGGCAAGTGGCAGGGCCCACTGCTTGCGCGGGGCCGGTGTTCACGTTTCTCTGAAACCACAGCGACCCCGAATTCGTCGCCAGAGAAGATAATATACACCTGTCTTTAATCCCAAAGAGTCTTTTCCGAAATGGCTCGAGTTTGGGGGCTGATTTGCTCACCGTGGAAAGCTTAGCCGTGGAGTTGTCCTATGGGACGCAGATAGGGGACTCTGGGGGGAAAGAGGTTACATTTCAGGCCAAGATAGGATCAGACAGAGTGGTTGATACAGAGATAGATATCTCAAATGAGAGCGAATCCTTCTTTGTTGGGTTTTGTTTCAGGAAGCAAAATTGGATAAATGAATGTTCCTTGCATGAATAAATCTACAACATTCACAATTCCCCCAACAGGACCCTTTAAACAAACGCTTGTAAGTATTACTGCTGACACATTATATTTAAGAGACCCTCTAATTTGAATCGCCCTTTTGTCTGTCATCTGAGGAAAGACAACACCTAGAAACGGGGGGGAAAGTTTATTTGCTCCCCCCTCTCCAAATAATGACTTCTGTTTGGAATCACTCCCTACACATGCGATTCCCCGCTTTTTTTTTTTTTTTTTTGTTTTTTGTTTTTTGTTTTTTGGTGCTGATGGTGACCACGGTTCTTCTCCCGTGGGTACACTTGGGGGCAGTTGTTTCATCGGTGACAAAAGACAGTAAGAACACCAATAATGTTGCACTCGTCCTCTCGTTTGTGGCAGTAATTGCCGCCGAGAAAACACATACTCTGAAGAAGGGTAGGTGCCATTTTTTCTGATATTCGGAACAACTTTAAGAGTGTTTGTTCAGAAATGCAGACATCTGCCACCTCCTTGCCGCCCGATGGCAGTAAGCTCGCAGGACGACAACGGGAGCTTTCTGGAGATATTTACACATCTGGGAAACACCTGGCTAGAAGAGGTGAATGGATAGAAAGAATAAGGAAATACTAAACATACAGATTTTATAGGTGTTTCAAAACTGGAATCTAGTTAATGGGCTCTAATTTAGAAGGAGTTATTTCTTCGGAGGCTGTAGCCACTTAGAGACCTGGCCCTGCGAGGGTTCCCTCTACCTAATGATAAGCTCCTAGCAAGAGAGGAGGAAGAATACAGAGAGAGGTACTGTGGCTCTCTTATACACGACATTCCAGAAAGACAGGATAAAATGAAGTTAACCACTGCATGTAGATAGAAAAGGTGCGTGTTTGCGGAGGATGAAAAAACCCCTTCCGCGACCCTTCTACCCCCGACCCTCAATCTGGACAGATCTTACTGGTAAGATGGAGCGGCCAGGCGCAGCCATGGCACTTTAAGGGTAAGAAGCAGTTCCTATTCCGACTGTATTCTGGAGACAATTTCGGTTAAGTTACTGGTTGCTGTAAACCCTACCTGCCCTTCAAACAGTGTGCAGGTGTGTTAGTGCTTCATAAGAGTCTGAAACCCTTGCGCACGGCAGAGAAGCGCGGGGGAGTCAGGAGGTGCCGGCTTCCTATACACAGCGCGTTTCACCGGAAGAAAGGCAGTATTTTGCCTTCAGAAGCAAAATGGATAAAATGAGTGTGCAAGTTTTCACACCAAACATAACATCCTGGGGGGCCAAGCGGGCTGTCCCAGGGTCCCAGAGAAGCTCAGAAGTCGATGAACCGAGTAGATGTTTAATAAACGAAGTGAATGCACGGCCATGTGGTGCCGGCCCCCTCGCTAAGTCCTCCGCACACAACTGTCTGAGCCGCGTTTACCGAGTGAGTGAATTAGCATGGCGACGTAACACCTGTTTTTCTAATCTTTGAACCTAGGCTGAAGCCGGAATGCGGCTCCTGCTCGCCCTCCCCCGCCAGGGCGCAGGGACCCGGCCTCACACCCTCCCGGCGACCCCTCCCGCCGGCCCTGCAAGAGCCTCAGGCCAGCGAGGGGCGTGAACTGGAACTGCAGGTGCCTCCCACGTGTTCTGAAAATTTGCGTTCGCTTCTAGCGTGAGAAATTTTAAATTAATTTCTTGAGTGTAAGAAGTTAGCCCTACCCACCTCTTTGCCAAGGTGAGGGGGAAAGCCCCAGAAGAGAAAGAGATGGGCTCATGCCCACCAACACCAAACAACTCTTAAGAGGTCTAGGCCTCTGCCTTCTTGCGCGGATATCTCAAAATGTAGCCCTATGGCCCCGGGGCACTGTCTAGCAACCCCGGAACGTAATCCTAATACTGGAAGAAACCAGAGCAGATCTAGAAACAAACATCATCCTCCTACCCTCGACCAAGGAAGGCAAACTACCTAGCGTCACCGCGACCTTGTACCCCTGGGAGTCTCTTCTGCCTCTGGGTCGACTCCGGATGCTGCCCGCTTGGAGCCCTCCCTTAGCCCGCTCTGACGCCAAGACCGGCGCCGCCCAAGGCTCTAGACTAGGGGGCAAGGCGTGCCCGCGGCGGCTGATCTGAGAACCAACGCGCCTGTGCGTGCGGAGTCCCGAGCGCTGCGCGCTCCCGGAGCCACAAGGAGGGGGCCTCCGAGGGCCGCGGGACCCCTCCCAACATCGGGCAAAGTCCAAACTAGAGAAACAGAACCTTTGGGTTGGAAAGAACCAGAAGGTCCAGCGGAACTCCGGTGCAAACGGTGGAGCTGGGTTTCAGTGTAGCGACTCCCTCCCGGGCGCATTGTGACGCCGACCTTGCTCGGGCACAGACTTCTATCCTGCCTTTTGGTAACTCTTCTCTGAGCCCAGCTGCTCGAGTATCTTAGCAAAACTAGAGTCATTTCTGTCGCGCCTTCCTCATTTCCGTAGCACACTTTTTTTGTTCTGTTTTGTTTTTACAGACTGCTAGGAACGCATCCATGCACTTCTACAGGCTTCCACAGGCTACCACATACACACAACGGTACAAAGCGCACAGGCACGGATTTTGCTCATTGGCCAAGGTCAAGATGAATGCTATACTTATAATCAAGATGCAAAATCTGAAGATGGTCAGTATATTATATCCAGATGTTCACTCTCTATCACTGAGAAGGAGAATTTAGGGAAATACTAACATTTTATTCCATGTATGTAAGTAAACCCTGCTCTAGTCCCATTTTATTGTCACATTTAGGCATTTTGATGTTGAGGCACAAAAAAGGGCCCCTTACAACTTCGACTGGACGGGACAAGTGGGCTAGGAAACAAAGAATAGAAGGAACCTCAAAAAAAAAAAAGCCATGTTTAATGTTTTTAAAATTTACAGTATAATTCACTTGTTTGATCAGGACGGTTTGGAAAGTATAAGATATTTTATGTAAAACAAAGCAGCCTTTTTCCTAGATACTGCTTCTCAGGCACCTAACTGAAATGACCATTGAAATGTTTAAAAAATTAGCTTCAATGGTTATATTTAAGAAGAAAGAAAGACAAGGAAAGGAAAAGAAAAGGAAAAAAAGGAAAGAAAAGGAAAGTAAAAAGAAAAAGTCACCAACCTGAAAAATGAAAGTGATGGATATTAGGTAGTTTCTCTAAGTATTCTGGATAATGTTTTCCACCCAGATTTTGAAACCACAGTCTAATAGCACCTTGAGTTGATCACTGCGAAACAAGAGTACTTCTTAAGCTGTGCACACTTTTTAATAAAAGATTTTATTTTTTTCAACTAATCTCTACACCCAACGTGGGGCTCCAGCTCACATCCTGGAGATGAACCTCCAGCTCCACCGACTGAGCCAGCCAGGTGCCCGAAACTGCACACTTGAAAAGAAACGAATTTTTCAAACATTAACAGTAGCTGGAAAACTCTGATGCGCATTCTGAGGACAGGAGCCTGTGGCCGCCTGCAGTCAAGGAAGCGCGTAGTTTTTACACTTCTTTTTTCCGGAAATTGAGCTGGGGGTGCTGTGTGTGTGTGTGTGTGTGTGTGTGTGTGTGTGTGTGTGTGTCTGTGTGTGTATTTCAGCACAGCTGGGCACAGGAGCACTGCCAAAAATGTTCAAGAACTGAAGACGAACGTTGGTTTGTGACTTTGGGTTGAAAGACACTTTGATTCCTCAATCAAAGTTTCTGGATTTCAGGACAAAACATGCTCTCTTGCACTTCAGGAGCTCAAGCCAGCCTGGGGCTGGAGACCTGGTGGCCAATGTGGGGGGTGGAGGGTGGAGAGGGGGTTTGAGTGGTGAGGCAGGACCGCTGAAAGAGAGCTGACTGGAGTCAGTGGCCTCGAAAAGGATGAGTGGCATCAGAATTGGGTGGATTCAGAGGGCATGTGATTCACCCTCTTCTGGCTTTGAGAGCCATCCAGTTAGGCTTCTGCAGAGTTTCCCCTTCTCTGAGCCCCAACTTTGCGCGTATTCCCTGGCACCTATGAACCCCGGGACTATGCCGGGAGTGCTTGAAGAGGAACCCCTAGCCCTGCACTCTCTAGTGGGTAAAGGCATTCTTGAGAGGGCACTCCCGTTAATCCGTAACAAATGACCGGCTTCCAGACCTGGCCAAGCCTCAGGGCCACCTGGGGTGGGAGGTGGTGACGGAATGTGGCTTTAAAAATATGGACTTTCGGGCGCCACTCCGATTTAGAAATTGGAAATCCCTGTTGGACTCTGCAGTTGACATTCTGTAAATTGTGGGAGGGGAGGGATGGCCCAAGGAGGAGACAGCTCTGAGAGTTGCAGGAGCAGGGATGATGAGAACGTGCTCAGAGTGAGGAGCTGAGGCACCACCTCCCACAGAGACTTGAGGGTGGAGGGACCCGTTCGGAGACGCCTGGGCTTAACTTTGCCCAACAGAAATCACTGCAGCTCACCTCTGGGCCCCAGGGACCTCGAATCCGCCTTTCAAAATCTGGGCACTCTTGCTCCTAACTGGGAGGTTTCGGAACTTGAGCTTGCATGGGAATTGCCTGGAGGGCCTGTTAAAACACAGGTTGCTGGTCCTCAGTCAGAAGAGCTGGGCTGGGACCCAAAAATTTGGTTTTCTGAGAAGTTCCCAGGTGAGAACCATTGCGTTAGTCTGCTTTTTCTCAGCTTATCTTTGGAGAAGACTGTCTGGGAGAGAAAGATTTGAAGTGATAGTCTTGTGCCAAGTAGGACCTTGGACATATGGTATAAAATGATGTGACTGGTTGAGGGTACAGGGGTCAGGCTCACAGCTGTGATAGGGTGGGGTCGCTGAAGATAGGTTATTAGGATGCCTCCTTAGGGAAGAGAATGATGGCCTCAGGATGAAGGAAAAGAGGTCCCGGAACCCAGCCAGGCCACTCTTCAGTGGAGAATTTGTCCTCAGAAGGGCAGGGAAATGCTCAGGGCATCTCCAGATGGATCCAGGGTTTCAGGGTTCTAACTGGGCTACAGAGAAGTCCAAAGAGTTTGGGTCCATCAACCAGTTTGGACATATTGGAAAAAAAGCAGATAAGCTTTGGTTCTCCTTTTGGCCCAGAAACTTCTGCCCCCAAATTTTGCCAGAGTACTTAAACATTAAGGGCCCAAGATGTGTGCAGTGTTAGTGCAGAGGAACTGTCCCTGGAGGAAGAGGCCTTGCCTGTACCCATTGGGTCTATGTGGTCTAGGCCTCCCCTCAAGTTGCGAGTGCTCCATCCGGTGCAGGGCCCCATGAGGACATTAAGACTTTGTCAGTCTTTGGTCCCATCTGTCATGTTTTATGGGTCCTTTCCTCCACAAAAAATTGAAGATTATATTTTACAACTGTGTTGGTATAAAGATGAATGTCATTCAGGCTGAATTCACTATCCTGTATTCATTATTCTTATATCTATCTTTTTCTTCTGATTGTAAAAGAAATGAAAATTAAAACATTCCATGGGCCTCTGAAACTACCATGGGCCCTATGCGCTGTGCCCACTGTGAGAAATGGATATGCAGTGCGTGCCTTTTCCCCGCTATGGCTCTTACGCCTCTCTGGGAAACCTAGAGAGAGGTTTGGTACAAGGATATGTACCTGTGAGTCACAGCTCTACTCCTGGTATAAAACTGGTTGGCTCATCAGTGTCTCCACTGCAGAGTCCTTCCACCCTGCTTTGGAGGGTTATGTCTGAGGTAGCACCCTAAAAAGGGGTGGAAGATCCAAACAGGTTATCAGCGCCATTTCTTAACATCTGGCCAGCTTCGCTTTTGTGCTTACTTGGATGTCAGATTATGATGTGAAATCCAATTTTAAAATGCTATGAAGACCAAGTGAATGCATCTTTGGGCTACCAGTTAGTGTCCACTGATGTACAACCATTTAATTTCTTGTTATCTTCTAGAGTTGCTTATGCATTTTCAAGCAAACATTAAGACTGGTATTTTATACGTTGTTCACCTTGATATTTTCACTTTCTATGACAGCTTCCTTATGTTCTCTTTCTTAAACATCTGTATAGCATTCCATTTTGAGAACATATGACTATAATTTATTTAACCTGTCACTCACTGAGGGTAGTTAGGTTGTTTCCCATCATTGCTATCGAAAACAATGAGTAATGGATAACACTGCACAGGTGCGATTTACCTGTGGACAACTGTAGCAACAGGACAGATTCCCAAAAGCCAAGTTGCTAGGTCAAGGGTACATGAATTGGCACTCCTAATAGATATTAACTAATTGCCCTCCACAAGAGTTGTGCCAATTAACACTCTTGCCAGCAGTGTGTGAGGGTCACTGTTTCCCATAGCCTTGCAATGAAGCACATTATAACTTCTTTTCTTTCTTTTCTCCTTTTCTTTCCTTCCCTCCCTCCCTCCCCCCTTCCTTCCTTCCTTCCTTCCTTCCTTCCTTCCCTCCTTCCAATCTGATAGGTGAAAAAAAATCAATCTATTTTTGTTTTTTTTTTCTAATTAGAGAGGTTGAACATCTTTTCATACCTTAAAGGGCCTTTTGAATTTCTCTCCTGTGAATTAACCTTCCAGAAACATTTGAAAGTGGGACCTTCTTGGCTCTGCAGTGAGTTAAGTTCCCTGGACAGGATGAAAAGCTGGGACTTGGCTTTTAATGGAGATGAGGCTTTCTTGCACCCCTGGTGGAGAAATACAGGGTCAGGGTTATAGCATCATCTACCAACATTTTTTTCCTCATATGAAATATTTAATACTCTTTAATGAAAACATAGAAGATAAATATGCAAATATAATTTTAATGTGTCTTCATCTAACAGATCTCTCAACTAATTATAATCAATTATATTGTACATATGTTAAAAATAGTGGTTAATTTATGGATTCTGTATGTTTTGAAATTCAGCTGTCCCAAGTTGATATTTGATCAACCTGTTTTTGTATTTTACCTACAAACACATGGGGACTTTACCACAAAAACAGCTCAAGCATTAACATATGGCAGCCAATCACTTCTCATGATTTAAACAAATAATTTGGAGGAAACGGGATAGATTCATCCTGGCAGTAGTTTCACAGGAGGAAAAGCTGTAATGGTCTAGTTAAAAATCTAAATGGAATGATACATAGGACAAAACAGAGGAAAACAAGTGCACTGCAAATGTGCAGCCTGTGGTGGTTTAGATCTACTTTGATATTTATTTTCACTCCTGGAGATTTGATAACTTGTTTGTGAAGATGAATGTCATATAACAAGCCATCATGTTTTCTCCCTGAATAATCGGAAACCACAGAAAAGAAACCATGATGGCAATGTGATTTTTCACTCTAAACCAGACAGCAGTATAAATGTGTGTTAAAGCTGGTATTAAGTCTCCTTAAAATTTTTAATTTCTTATTCATTTTAGGGCGTGAGTGCATTAGAATTATAACACCTAGTTTTATATCAGATGGCTCTCTCTCCCTTTCTGTCTCCCTGTGCCCCTCTCCCTACCATAAGACATGATAATCAGAAACTATTCCAGCAGGAGGAGCTGGTTTAGAAACAAATGGATTCCATGGCAACTCCTGACTCCACATGACTTCTAATAACCGGCATTTCAGTTGGAAATTGTCTGTGTGATATTCTGTCCAACACTGGTGGTTTATGTGGGGTTTTCCCTAGTTTACATCTCAGAAACTGTCTTAACCTCCAGTTTCATGAATAAGCAGCAGCAGCAATGTCACCACCTGTAACCATGATGTGGCCAGTGATTTGACAAATGTTCCTGGTTCCAATTTTCAGACTAGCTGACAGAGATGAACACTGAATGAGAACTGTCCAGAGCTGGTATCACATAGTGTAGGAAATCTGGGAAGTGTGTCCCATGGCAAATTGGACACAGAGAGTCAAATGTTCTCATTCAACTCAAGAGAATGTGTGCCTCGGGCTCCCGACAGCAGGTCAGGAGCCTTAGGCTGTGAGTCACAGACCCCTGCACTGGAAGAGGAAGACTAAAGGGGGACAAAGATAGCCAGAGTTCCCCGTTCCTCATTAAAGAAAACCAAAACAGTCTGAGCTTGTCCTAGAGGTGAGTGATCTGCTGGCCTCCCAAAGAGTATTGGCATCACTGTCATGGTGACAAAAAAAAAAAAGGAAGAAAGAAAGAAAAAGAAAGAAAGAGAACAGGATGGGTTTGTAAAACCTCTTAGCTATGTTTTATAATTTTTGCTGTGACCCAGGGAAAAATGTGTCACAAAAGCATAAAGAGACTGCTTTTAGAAACACTGAAAGTCAATGATGGAGTCAATGCAAAGGTGAAGAGGAGCTGAGCTTATGTTCCTTATGTTCAAGAGCTCCTGGGTCCATCTAGGGAGGTTGTGCCATACCTAGGCAGGCCAATCCTGAAATCTAGCCATGACTCAGTCCTGTGTCCCACCTAGAGAGGGTACCTTTTTATAACTTTCACCAATAGGGGCACCTGGGTGGCTCAGTTAAGCATCCAACTTCGGCTCAGGTTATGATCTCACAGTTCGTGAGTTTGAGCCCCAGGTTGGGCTCTGTGCTGACCCCTCAAAGCCTGGAGCCTGCTTCGGATCCTGTGCCTCCCACTCTCTGCCACTCTTCCTCTCTCTCTCTCTCTCTCTCTCTCTCTCAAAATAAATAAACATTAAAAAAAAAAAAAACTTTCACCAAAGCACTATATGGTGTAGTGCTCGCCCTGCCAACTCTACCCTCCATATTGAATCTAGGCTTGTGTGACAAACGTCAAGGAATGTTTACCATGATGCATTGGAAATAATCATTTAGGGGCTTCAGTGGTTAATGAGTGACCAGCAAATCATGCTTTATTTCCAGGGACTGTAAGACTGGAAATGACACAGCAAATTTGCTTAGTGAGAGAGTGTTCTAGAGGAAGTGGGAGAGTGAAAAAAGAATGTTACTGTGATTAAAAAAACAAAAAACAAAAAACAAAGAGAGAGAGAGCATATGCAGATGGGAGGCATTGAAGGGAGAGTTTTACAAAAAAGTTGACATCAACATGCTCAAAGTAGTTTGAAAATCTATTGACCAAATTCACGGGAAAATACTGTAATATATTTATTTTAAAACTGTATTTACTAATCAATTAGTTTATATATTTTTTTAAAAAGTAACTTTTGAAAAATCACACTTGCTTTGACTAATTGGAAATTTGAGGGAGACTGTAAACCCACTAGACCCATAGTATCTAATAGTATTATTAGCTACCAGTGATCCGATGGCCAGTAATGTTGTAGCTGATAGAGGACCTTCACATCTTTCTAGAATGAGCTGAAACCTAACCAATGAGACAGGGTTGGAATCACCTGTGCTGTGAATAGAATGTAGAAGGCACTCAGTGGAGGGGAGGCTCACCCAATTGTCACTTGCTCTACGATTTCAGCATGGAAGGAGTTCATTGGAATTTCTGTGGATTTGGCATCCTCAGAATTCTTTTATTTTTTTTTAATTTTTTTAACGTTTATTTATTTTTGAGACAGAGAGAGACAGAGCATGAACAGGGGAGGAGCAGAGAGAGAGGGAGACACAGAATCGGAATCAGGCTCCAGGCTCTGGGCCATCAGCCCAGAGCCCGACGCGGGGCTCGAACTCACGGACCACGAGATAGTGACCTGAGCTGAAGTCGATGCTTAACCTGAGCTGAAGTCGGACGCTTAACCGACTGAGCCACCCAGGCACCCCGGCATCCTCAGAATTCTTATGAGGAGGGAGACAGGTGACATTTCTCCAAGTTTCCAAAGGGAAGGCTGAAGAACAGAGAGTTGAGTATCTTTCCCAGAATTGCATAGGGATAACGTTTACCCAATTAAGTGTTTCCAGACTTTCCCTTGAAGAAGTGATTCTTTTAGAAAAAGACCAATAAAAATGTGTATTGCAAATAAAAAGAAAATATGAAAGAGTGTATCAAGGGGCAGACATCTCCATGAAATCAAGGAGGCAGAAACACATCTGGGCTGAAAGAAGAGGTGCTTACTAGCGGGCCTGGATTTCTTCTTGAAACTTAACTGTTCATTTTGAAGTAATTGTGGATTTACAAGGAGTTGCAAAGAAATGCACAGGGAAGTGTGGTGCACTTGTCACACAGCCTGCTCTAATGTTAGTATCTTGTATAATTGTATTACAATGCCAGGAAATTAACAGTGGTACAATCCACAAAACTTAATGCAGCCTTCTCCAGTTGTACACACACATATGTGTGCACACATGTAACCATCACCATAATTAAGATACGGAGCTATAAATCACAGCAAGTCTTCCCTTACAGCCACACATGTCCCTTATTCCCTGCCCCCTTCCCTAAATCCTGACAACTACTAACCTTTCTGTCTCTACAATTTTATTTCAAGATTATCTACATAGAATCATATAATATATAACCTTTGCGATTGGCACTTTTACTGTATAATATCCTTGAAGTTCATCCAAGTGTTTACAGACCTCACCAGTTCATTCCTTTTTATTGTTGAGTAATATTGTAATATTCTGTAGTATGGAAGTACCATAGTTTATTTAGCCATTCACTACCCACTGAAGCGCATTTTGGTGGCTTCCAGTTTTTTGATATATGTATAAAGCCACCATGAACATTTGCATACAAATTTTTGTATAACTATGTGTTTTTATCTCTCAGGGATAGATGCTCAAGGGTACAACTGCTGAGTTCTGTGAGAAGTCCACTTTTACACTTTAAAAGCAACTGCCAAACTATTTTCTAGAGTGAGTGTACCATTTACGTTCCCGCCAACAATGTTTGAGTGATACAGTTTCTCCATATCCTTGTCGGTATTGGGTGTTATCAATACGTTCTACTTTAGCCATTATAATAGGGCTGATGTCTTTATGCTGTTAATTTGCATCTCCCTAATGTTTAATGATGATGAACATCTTATTATGTGCGTATTTGCCATCTCTCTATCCCCTTTGATGAAATATCTGTTCATGTCCTTTGTGCATTTCCCAACTGGACTGTGTTGTTGTTGTTGTTGTTGTTGTTGTTGTTGTTGTTGTTGTTACTGTGGTGTTTTGAGAGTTTTTTTTATGTATTCTATATATGAAAGTCCTTCGTTGGATATATGACTTTAAATATATTTTCTTCCAAAGTTATCTTTTCATCTCCTTTCCAGGGTTTTTCTCATAGTAAAGGTTTTAAAATTTGATGATGTCCAATTTTTCCATTTTTCCTATTTGAACCTTATTTTAAAAAAGCCATAAGGACAACGTCATCCACAAGGGAATGTTTCCATGTGAAAATCACAGTTCCGTGAAGATGTTTCATAATTGCAACAGGGTGAGGAATGGCAATTGCAATTCGACTGACATTTATTAAGCATCTATTGTGTACCAGATACTGCTCTGTGTACTCAGCAAAGGGGCAGTTCACATAGAGCACCTTCAGATGAGGAGAGATAATGAACATAACAAAAAAGTTACATAGTAGGTAAGAGGGTTCTCAGGGCTGTGGGAAGAAAAAAAGGAGCAAAGGGTGCAGAGTGCTGGGGGGGTGGGGAATGTGTGCAGTGTGAAGAGTCCAGGAGGCTTGGGGTGTCTGGATGGCTCAGTTGGTTAAGCATCTGACTCTTGGTTTCTGCTCAGGTCACGATCGAGCTCTGCATAGGCTGTATGCAGCAGGGAGCCTGCTTGGGATTCTTTCTCTCCCTGTCTCTCTGTCCCGCCCCCACTTGTGCTGTCTCTGTCTCTCTCAAAATAAATAAATAAACTTAAAAAAACAAAAAAAAAAGAGTGCAGGAGGCTTTGCTGCAAAGGTGCAACTTAAGCCGACCTGACGGAGAAGGAGTTGATCAAGTGGATGTCTGGATGGAGGGGACTGAGGGAGCAAAAAGACCCTGAGGTGGGGGCACCTGGAGTGCTCATGGAATAGTAAGAAGGTTGGTGTTTGGAGCAGAGCAGAGTGGGAAGAGGGAGAAGAGAGGTGAGGGGCAGATCATGCAGGGCTTAGAGGCCATTGGGAGGACTTCACTCTGAGTGCAGAAGCTGTGGTGGGGTGTGGAGCAGTGGGGTGCAAAGACCTGACTTGATTTAACAGGATCTCTGCTTGCTGTGCTGAGAACAGTTGGAAGGAGGCAAGAGCAGAACCAGGGAGAAGTGTAGGAGGCGACCGCAGGGATCCAGGACAGAGCTGATGGTGGCTTCCACCAGGTGACAGCAGGGGAGACAGTAAGAAGTGGTGGGGCTTTGGACATATTTGAAGGCAAATCCAATGGCACTTTCTGATGAATTGGATGTGAAAGAACGAGGGAGAAGGAAGACTTCAAGGTTGAAGTTAGAATATCAGATAAATGTGACCCAGAGTATAGGATGAGAACAGAAAGTTAATGAGAGAGAAAGAGAAAAGAAGCGGAAAGAGTCAACAAAAAATGTCAGGTCAGCCTTTGTGGTGGGGTGGGGGGTGAGGGAGCAATTTGATGCTGTTCATAAAAATTTTAAATGTATAAATGCTTTGTTCCAAAGATTTTTCATTTTTAGGAATTTATCCTTCAGAGAAACTTGCTCATTCATGTGCATCATCATGTGTAAAGGGATTTCACCCCAGATCTGTAATAGTGAAAGGCTGAAACAACCCAAATACCTGCCTGTAGGGGAATGGATTATATACCACGGTCCATCCAAACTGTAACTTCTACAGTAAACCAAGGGACATACCTACATAAAGCTGTCCAAGGTCTATTGTTAAATGGAAAAAAAAAAATCAAGTGGCAGAATGATATATGAAGCGGGTAAAGAAAATGCTCTATATGCACACTTATATATCTGCATATATGTAAATACACAGGAATAGGTCTGGAATAGTATGTAGGAAACTTTTGAAAGGAGCAATGAGTGAGTTAGTTCTCTTTATATGTTTAATTAGACATTTAATATTCTAATTAAATACACTTAAAAAGATTGAATTTTAGGGGCACCTGGGTGGCTCAGTCAGTTAAGTGTCCGACTTTAGCTCAGGTCATGATCTCATGGCTTGTGAGTTCGAGCCCCACATTGGGCTCTGTGCTGAGCCTGGAGTCTGCTTCAGATTCTGTGTCTCCTTCTCTTTCTGTCCTACCCTGCTTGCGTGCTCTCTCTCTCAAAAAATGAATAAACATTAAAAAAATTTTTTTAAAGATATTTTAAAAAAATATTGAATTTTATACAATGATTTTTTTTTTTAAGTAGAACAGAAGGATTTATTTCTTGTTAATAAATTCGATTCTTTACTATCTTCCTTGGAGGTCTCAGGAAACCCAGGCCCACAATCTGGGAAACACCTCTCTATCCTCTGTGGTTAGCGAATGAGTTGGGGTTAGCCAGAACAAGGGCCAGGCTCTGGGGCAGCTGAGACCACTCTATTGTAAAAGGCTCTAGAAGGGACCAGCTGTCGTTCATTTTGAGAGAGAAACCCAAACAGAATTAGTCTTATCCCCAAATCCTGGATCATTTTGTCACCTTCTGCCTTATGATGGAGGCAGCATAAAGTGGCAGAAAGAGAACAGACTTGGAATCCAAGGAGCTGGGCTCCAGTCTCAGCTACCACTTGCCCCGTGTCTCTGAGCTTGTTTCCTTGTCTGTGAAACCAGGGACAAGAGCTCTGGGTAAATGAGAGCTGTTGCTGGAAGTGTTTTGCATGTAAAAGGCCACGAGGCTATCAGGGCTCTCAAGGGAGAAATGTGTGTCTGTTCCACTCCACGCTAGGGTGTGCTATGTTATTAGCAACTCTGGAAATATATTTTGAATACATGTAGTTGGTGCAATTCCATGAGGTGTTTTTTGCAGATGAATCCGACTGTTTTGTGAAATTATGTGGGTTTTTTAAATTGTAAGTTTATGTGAGAATGTTATTGCTGAATCCATTTAGGTTTCTTGTTTTCTTGCTTTGAATTTTACTTTCACTTCATCCCCAGTGACTTGTTTGCAAGGACGCTCAAGGACAGAATGCTAGCAGTATAAGTTTGCCACCTATAGGTGGACATTTTCATTACAAGTATTTTCCCGTGACATAGATAATGGTCTTAAAACAAAAACAAAAACAAAAAACCGTGATGCACAAAACACTTCCATGACTTCTACTTCATGTGTTCTCTCCGTATATTTGCTTTCATTTTTCCCATAAGCATTGGTATTAATTAGAATCACCAGCAATGATTTTTGTGACTACAAACCAGTCTAACTTGTGCTTTATGAAAATTTGTCTTAGGGGCACCTGAGTGGCTCACTTGGTTAAACATTGGACTATTGGTTCTGGCTCAGGTCATGGTCTCACAGTTTGTGAGTTTGAGCCCTGTGCTGGGCTCCATGCTGATGGTCTAGAGCCTGCTTGGGATTCTCCCTCTCTTTGCCCCTCCCCTGCTCTCTCTCTCTCTCTCTCTCTCAAAATAAATCCATAAACTTAAAATTTTTTTAAATAATAAAAGAAGAAAATTTGTCTTAAATATTTCATTGTATTTTTTCCCATCTGATCAAGGTAGTTTGGATTTTTTAATATAAATGTTGTGTTTCTTTAGACCATTAAAATGGATTTAGATCACTCTGCCCCACTGCTTGTAATACAGGTAAAAGCATGGGTCTTTACAGTGATAAACCATCATACACAGATGTGAACAATGCTGGGAAGTAAAGGAAAGAATACAGGCCTTGTTTTGTGATATCTGAGCTCCACCTGATCATGGCCTGATCTCTGATCGTCAATTTCTACATCAATGAATGAAGTGATTGGACCAGATTTTCTGTGTAGCTTCTTCTAGTCTAATAAGCTAGACTTTATGAGCTAAATGTAGTCATAACAGCAATATTGAACATTTATGAAGGCCTATATGACCTGTCAGGCCCAGGGCTACAGCACTATCTCATTTGACTTGTGCGACAAACCTATGAAATAGATGCCACTATTACAAGTCAGAAAACAGAGACTTGGAAAAATTAAATGACTTGCCCCAAATTACAAGGAAGTTAGTGCTAGGCCCAGAATTTGAACATGGACAACCTGACTTCCTAAGCCCACCGTGCCTTTAGCCACTGTAATATATATCCAATAAAGTGTCCCCTTCCATAGAGCCCCTTTGGAAGTCTACCCATACATTCTAATAATGCCACCACTACTGTGTTTGGAGTACTGTTTTAGAAATAACAAACTATTCCAACAAACTGGTTGGGCTAATTTGGATCAGACAAGAAAAGTTGGCCTTGTTGATGTTTGGCCTCCTTCAAAACAAGCAAGTGATTGAATCAACATTTCTTAGATCCATCCCCATCTGACATATTTGGAGCATCTAATTCTCCATATGGGATGGAGACAAGAGACACAAGCCCTGTAAGACAGCATGTGCTGTGTGGTAGAGATGGGGGAACCATCAGCGGGGGAGAAAGCGAGCTATCAACCAAGTCAAAGCATTCGCAGAGGAGGAGTGGGGCATGGGCAAGACAGGGTCCAGAATGTGGGAAAGGAGAAAGAGCTGGGGAACTGCAGGCCAATTTAACCAGAGAGGCTGGTTTGTCTCTGGAATCAGTGAGAAGGAATGTTGAAGTGTGTGGGGTCTAGTGGAGAAGGGCATTTTGTACAGTAAGTAGGCAGTAGCTGCTCAGTGCAAGGGTCTTGGAAGGCCTTGCCTGTCTCATCTTTGACCAGCAACCTCTCTAGTTGATACCTTTTGCTCCCAAGGCATCAGCTACTACCCCATTCCCATGGCTATCAACATTTCTTTCTGGACTTGAGACCTCCAGATACTCCAGATCTGTATCCACATTGTGTACAGACACCTACACCTAGTGGTTGTTTACTTTAGGGGCCTCAGACTTGGCATGTGCCCACAAAATGTATCGGTCCCTCCTGGGTTTCCCACTTAAGTTCATGGCCTCAACATGTTTGAAGCCAACTGGGTCAACCTCTAAAGGACATAATCAGATCTCCCCTCTTCTTCCTTTGCTGGATACCACCAGTCACCTCTCACAGGTGCGTCTTCCCCAATTAGAGTAAACAGGAGTTAGGGGTCAGAAACGCTTGAGTCCAAATCCTGACTCTATTATTATTAGCTGTGAGGCCTTGACCAAGACCCATAATCTAACTGATCCTCATTTTCAACATGTGTAAAATGGGTAAATGAGATAATGTATGTAAGAGAAACTCAGGGTCTGATGTGAATCAGAAGAATTATTAGGTTAATGTGCATCTTTGATGGTCAATAAATGTCCATTGGATTGAAGGTTTCTGAACAATCTCATGGTAGCTGAATGCTTGGTTATTTTCTTTTTTTTTTTTTAATTTTTTTTTCAACGTTTATTTATTTTTGGGACAGAGAGAGTTTATTTTCTATTTGCAAATAGATCCCTCCCACAGATCCATTCTCTGACCTTTGAATTCTGCTCTGTGCCCAGGTACTGAATCTCTACAGAGTGCTCTAGGAGGAAGCCGGGCTCCCTCCAGCGTCTGGTTGAGTTCAACCAGCAGACAGTACTTGGGGAATGGAGAGAGAATGGTTAGACTGTTTATGGTCTTTTCCTCATCCTGGCATGGCTTCTAAGTGGTCAGATTTCTCTATGTCCCCGCTCTGGGGGGGGGGGGGGAGTAGCCCCTCTTCTAAACCTGTAGCTTTTATGAGATTAGAGACCATCTCTCTCTCTCCCTTTGCCCTTGCAGATCTGAAGGTGGTAAGGGCTTCTTATTCTTGTTAGTTGCAAAGTGCTTCATCATGCTTTGGTGGTCCTTATAATCCTGTTCTAATTCTGCACATTCCCTTCATTAAACTCTTGTCAGCAAACCCTGAGCGTGCTCATCTGTTTCTGTAAGAGTCTGCCTGAGTCAAGGTGTACATGGCCTTTTGGAACAAACAATCTGGCACTGGCCCTCAGGGTGGATAGAGAGATGGAATCCCTCTGAAGAGAAAATATAGTTGAGAAACGGCTGGAAGAGACAGTGAAGGAAAGGTGGGAAGGAATGGCAGGTGGAAATATACTCTCCTCTTCTGTGAGGAGTGCCTACCTGTTCTACTGGCTATATTGTGGAAATGACGTGTATGTTCATTATCTGCTTCAGAAGCCAATGCCACTTTTAGAATTGGGGAATTGAAAATAAATCTGAGGAACTGAGCATCTAATGGGAAACCTAGAGCCAATGAAGCCCTAATCCTGTATTGTCTGCTCTGGCTCTGCCTAAGGTCTAGTTGCAGTTGATGCTGCATTTAATTGGGACTACATAAGTTTTCGTTTCTCTCCCAACAAAATCAAATACATACCCTCCATATTCCCATAGCAGTTCATAGACACCCAAATTTAGGACTGACTGTGTTGACTTTGAGGGCAGCTGGGTTTGGTTTTAATCCTCCAGTCTCCAATTCAGAGCCTGCTCACCCTGCCCTGTTGGGTGCCTGGGTTGGGGAGTTGCCTGTGATGGGTGTGGGTGAAAGTAAAGGATAATGAATTCTAAGCTGTGGCAGGGCTCCTGTCCCTGACCAGGGGCAGGGACCAGAGATGGCTTAGAAGTGAATGGCTTGTGGGGTTGGGGGAGGAGGAGCTACAGAAGGAAGTGGTAAATGGTGTAGCTGGGCATGCACCTCCCAGTGCACCTGGGAGGAGGGCAAACTAGCTTTCTGACCCAAACTGCTCTATGCTTCTTAGTCCTTCACATAATCCTGGTTCTGTAGGGGTAAACAATAAGTGTTACACTGGTAAATACAGGACATATTCATGCTATTGGATTGGCCAATAAATTATTTTCACAGAGAGACATTGGAATATTTTATTCATCTAAACACAGATGTACAGTTTTGAGTTTTGTCTTATCTCTTTTAGGGAACGTTAAGGATAATAGACAGCATACACTTTGAGTTGGGCAGGATCTATGATGAGTTTCACACTGAGTTTCCATAGGGCCTAAAGCACAGTAGGTACAAAATACTTGTGAAGTGGCTTGATCTGGGCAGCCTGGAAAATTAGACGAGTCTGTCAATGCCTAGAACTCTCCACGTCCCACCAAAGATGCCACCCTATACCAGTCACCTTTCCGATCACAAATTGGAGATTTGGTTTAAATGAGACTTTTCTAAGTGAAGCATGCTTTGCAGTCTGTTCCCTTTTCTCTGGCTTCACTTTGCCTTCATCCTCCCCTGCGTCGCCATGGCAGGAGCAGAGCTGTCCCTGGAATACGTGCAGGCAGAGGGGGAGCTGCAGGTCTGGCCATGGATTTTCTCCTTTGTGTTTGCTCTGGCTCTCCACTCTGCATTTCGGGACTAGGAAATGCATTGTAAAGACTACCCTAATCGATTCCTGGATTAAAAAGGATGGCCTGAGAATGCTGTGATAATCACAAGAGGAGGGAAAGACCCTGCCCCAAGTAAAGGCTTTCCTTTTTGTTTTTCATGCTTGATCTTATGATCTTTGACTAGGCTCCTTTGAAAACAATGGCAGCCTCTTCAAAGGGGAGTATCAATCCCTTTGAATGGGCTAATTCTGCTCCAGGTTCCCACCATCTATCCGCCCTTGACTAGCTCCAGGAGAAGTCAACAGGTGGTTGTCCAAATATAAATGAAAAGGCTTAACTCTAAAACATCACTGTCTGAGGGGATTTTTAAAAGACTTTACTCTGTGGTTTTGGCAGTGACCGTGGGTTTCTTTGCCAGCATACAGAGAAATTTGACCTGTGTCACTCAGGAGTTAGAGATTTGCATCACTACTGTCTCCACCTAAGATCTACTCACCCCTACTCTTCCCCAACAAACCAGCAAACTCAAATATAAAAAGTGAAGAGGATACAGGGAGACTGAGACAGAGAGAGACAGAGATAGAGAGACAGAGATAGACAGGGACAGAGGGGCTAAGAGAAGAAAGGAAAAGGAAGGACACAACAGTGCTTGGTGGGTCTATATTTTATTACCCGGTTGAAGTCCCATTTCTATGTGTCAAAAGCAAGGTATTTTGATGTGTGGGTGGAGTGGGAGGAGAGGTGTTTGACAAGAAGCTTTCTTTCACTAAAATTTGCTCTGTGCTGACAATACTGTGACAAATTATTAGAGTTATCTATACAAACAACGTCTATTTCAGTTAGTGCCAGCTTCTCAAGTGAGGATTGAGAAATAAAGCAACAGGGGGCAGAGGAGGGAAGGACCATAGGGTGTAACCTTCTAGTTTATCCTTGATTTTCCTTGGTGCTTTCTCTTTCTTTACTTCTTAGGCAGCCAACCACCAGAGGCAGGCCACATGATCCTGCAGGAAAATACTGACTCCCAGCAAACCCGTTTTCCAAAGCAGATTCTGTGCGTTTCAGAATGGCAGCAAATTTGTCAGTAGAATGACCATACAGAAACATTATTTTGAACTTAGGGATTCAATTTAGAATGTAACTTTGTATCCTTCATTGTCCTGAGCAAATGTTTCACTTGATACTAGTTAGAAGAATAAACTGTCGACACTTTCCATATTGATACGCTATCCTGGGTGATTAGTAATTCCAAACAACCACTTAAAGGGGATAAATATGCCTTTTTCTAATCTAGAGGCACAAAACTTTGATCATATAAGTAAAAGAATATATACTTCAGAGCTCACTTTACATATATGACATTACTAACTAAGTTATGAATCAAATAAAAATCCCCAGGTAAATATCAACAACAAAGGTAAGTACTCACATTAATAGTAGACCAGTGTGGAGTCCTTCATCCTGCTTCTTGTCCAGGGGAGAGAAAACCTGGACAACCCCGACCACATCCCAAAATATCAGGTTGGGTCAGTGAGTGGAACACCCACCATTAGGAGCTGCCATCTGAAAGACTCTTTGTGGGCACATCTCTGTGCCTCTTAGAGTTTTCTAAGATGCCTGAGGCTCCTCCTCCAAGCACTTTCCTCCGATATGGCCCGAGGGAACACACACCCTGTTCCAGCCTGATGCCAACTTTAGATGGGCTTGTGACAGCTGACCTCTGTAGAGCAGGCACCCCTGGTAGCCTGGGTGACTCCACTGTGTTCCCAAACACCAGGATCCCATCTCAGCCTGCTGTGGCTGGAGTCTGGGTGTTCTATGGAACAGGAAAGATGCCCACCTGCTTTCTTTTTAGTTGGATGAAAGGGGCAGCGTGGACCACAGCGGGGTTACAGATGCCACACATGAATCTACAGAGGTCATCGTTTCTCTTCCCATAGGCACCAATGATTAGCTTTTTCCAGCATATGGACAAAGTGAAATAGGAACAGAGCAAAAGGCATTTACAAACACTGTGGTTGTAGAAAGATTTTGTCCCTCAGCACTTGCGATGGGGTGGCACAGATTAGCACTCGATAACCTTGATGGGCGTGCACTTTTGAAACAGGTAAATGTCTCCCAATGAACTTTTAAATTAGAGAGGAGAGGAGAGGAGGCCTGGCTAGTTCCCACGTGCTACTGACATCAGAAACATGGTAAAGCTGCAATTTAGCACTAAACCTTAACAGTCTATGAATGCCAGAAAATGTTGAGAATGAAAGAATAAGTCTATCGAGAAAATCCTCAGTGGCCTTTCTACTAGGTAATTTGTGTGGGTTGTGTGGGTTCTAAGAGGACAATTTTCTACATCAGAAATTTAAAAAAATGACTGATCCCTGGTGGAAGGGGAAATAGGATCCTCAAGTTGTAAATGTCTAATTAAAATGTGGGGTGAAAACCTATGATATCTGTCTTTCTCTATGTGGAACTTGAGAAACTTAACAGAAGACCATGGGGGAAGGGATGGGGAAAAATACTTTCAGAGAGGGAGGCAAACCATAGAGACTCTTAAATACAGAGAACAAACTGAGGGTTGATGGGAGTTGGAGGGAGAGGGGGAAATGGGTGATGAGCATTGAGGAGGGCACTTGTTGGATGAGCACTGGGTGGTGTATATAAGCGATGAATCATGGGAATCTACCCCCAAAACCAAGAGCACACTGTATACACTGTATGTTAGCTAACTTGACAATAAATTATATTAAATAAAAAAAATAAATTAAAATAAATAAATAAATAAAAAAAATATGGGGGCGCTTGGCTGGCTCAGTCTGTAGAGCATGCAACTCTTGATCTTGGGGTTGTGAGTTCGAGCCCCACAATGGGTGTAGAGATTCTTTAAACAATAAAGTCTTAAAAAATATACTTTGTGAAAAGCAGCTAGCAGAAACTGAATACTGCAATTTAGGTTCGAAAAGGAAAAAGAATGATTTTCATATAGCTGAGTGAATATCCATCTTGGGAAGGCAAACTCCTATTCCAACAGGCTACTATCATGTAAAACAGCTTTCAAATGACTCTTTGGGAACTGGTTTCAAAGTCATTACTCTTGAATCATAATCTCATCTTTTTTTTTTTGAACAAAGCTGTCTTTACCTAGACTGATTGGGTTAATTTTTGGCCATTTCCAAAAATCAAATTCTCAGAGAACAAATGTTTGCCACCACTGAGGGGAAAGTTACCTCATGTTCTGAAGGGAATTCTGAAAGGGTGTTTCAAAAACTTGTGGGCAATAATACTGCATTGTTGAAATAAGTACAGTCTACCGAGATGATTACTTTGAAGGAACTAATATCTATTCAAGTGCTATTTTGGGTATTAGCTAAACTTCAGATTGCTCTATACCCAGTCCTTGCAAATTTGAGTATTTATATAACCAAATTCATGAAAGACATTTTTAACCAAAGAAAGGTTGTTGAATTTTTTTTACAATTTCTTGTAAGATATAAGAAGAGAAGACAAATTTTTTCTCTTCCCCTTTAAAACACACTGGTGTATTAAAGACTGTTTTTATGTTCTTAGTGTTTTTGAAAAGACCCTTACATCACCTGCCATGTCTGTAAATACTGGCTAAGAAAACCCATTCATGGTTTTCATTCTTTCTATTTCCCAATTATCCACAACCTATTGCAATCTTTGCTCTCTAAATTTTAGAGATTTTAACTGATTTTAATTTTCCTGAGATTCCTTTCTTTCTTGGGTGGTAGTTCTGAAGCAGCCAGGACACTGTGGCCCATTTAGGGCCCAAAAAAAAAAAAAAAAAAAAAAAAAAAAAAAAAAAAAAAAAAAAAA